>NC_056735.1:710924140-711181640 GCF_019279795.1 Protopterus annectens
GTTTTCAGTGGAGGCCTGGGGAGAAAAGCTCCACGAGCAGTAACAATAGCAATAATAACAAGAACAATAAGAAAACAATAACAATGAATACAGCAAAACAGAGTACATTACATATGCTGTCAGTGCAATTAACAAATATGTAGAAATAAGCATCATTATGCATTGAAGCTGTAGAGACAGTGGACATTATTGTAGAGTCATTAGTGGAGTACATATTCTAGCAAGCACAATGTTTATTAGATAAGTATATAATTGTCAAGTTCAGAAGAAAGTGAGCTCAGAAGAAATGACCAACACAAATAGGCAGATTTGAGGAGTACTATATGGAGTTGAGAGTGAGGGACAGGAAGAGGTAAGAGCAGGGGAAAGTAAAAGAAGAGGAGTGGGGAGGGGTTCAAGTGGGGGAAGAGCAGGGGCATATCCATTTAGATGATAGGTAGGAGTGTATAAGAGATTTGAAGTTGGTGAGATTAGAGATATTTCAAAGTGAGCAGGGAAGAGAGTTCCATAGTTTGGCAAGGGAGTATGATAGGAGAAGATGGCCAGGGGGTCAGGAGGGTTTATGGATGTTTAGGAGATTTTGGTTTTCTGATCTGAGTGAGCGGTTTGGAATATAGGGGATTAAGGTGTGGGAGAGAGCAGGGCAGTTGGATGAGGTAAAGATGAGTTTCTGTGCGGTGGTGAGTTTTAGTGTGTTAAGGTAGTTTGGTAATTCTAACCACTGTAGAGAGTGTAGGGAGATACAGTGATGGGAAAAATTCTTGGAGTTGGTGGTGAATTTGCTGATTTTATTGTAGTAGGATTCTAATTTGGATTGAAAGTCAAGTTGGAGGTTGGTAAAGAGTGGAGCTCCGTATGTGAGAGATGGAAGAAGGTAGCAGGAGGCTAAGGTTATTCTAGTGGAGGGAGTAAGGTAGTGATTGTATCTGTAAAGGAGCCCTAATTTCTGATGTTTTTTTTTTAATGGCAGTTTGAATATGTATGTCAAATTTTACATGTTGGTCAGTGATGACACCCAGTAACTTGGTGTGAGGTACTATTTCAATGGGGGATTATTTTGATTGAATATGGAAAATGAGGAATAGTTAAAGGAGGAGGTTCTAGAGGGTGTGAAGATCATAAGTTTTGTTTTGTTTGCGTTAAGGGCAAGGTGATGATTGTGCATCCAAGTTTCAGTTTTGGTAAAAAATGTTTGGGTTTTTTGTAGCAGGTCAGAGGGGGAGTCAGTGGTGCAGATGATTGTAGAATCATCTGCATACTGGATAAGGGAGGTATTGGGGATGCTGTGGTGGAAGTCATTAATGAATATATTAAAAAGTAGTGGCCCAAGGACAGAACCTTCGGGAACACCAGTAGGTGTGTGTAAGAAGGAGGAAGCAGAGGATTTCCATCTTACAGCTTGCTGTCTTTCAGAGAGGTAGCTGGAAAAACAGGAAGTGGTGGAGGGAGTTAGGTTGAGAGAGGAGAGCTAAGATAAGAGTAAAGGATGGGTGACAGTGTCGAAAGCTTTAGCTAAGTCTATAAATAGGGTGGAAATGAGTTTACCAGAGTCGCGGGCATTATTGATGGATTCAAGAAAGGACAGAAGGGCTGTAATGGTACTGTGACCGGGACGGAAGCCATGTTGGGTGGGGGTGAGAAGGTTATTGTGTGTTACATAAGATATCACTTTGGTGTGAACACACTTTTCAAGTATTTTTGAGGGTGGTGAGAGGATGGCGATGGGTCTAAAGTTGGTAGTGTCAAAGTTTTTGCCTCCCTTATGGAGTGGGATAATAAAAGCTTGTTTCCAAATTGAGGGAACATGGAATTCTTGGATGGATTTATTGAGTAAAATGGAGATTTGTAGGTCAATGCTGTCAGCAGATAGTTTGAGAAAGAGGGGTGGTAAGTTGTCTGGTGCAGTGGAGCAAGGTTTCAGCTGGAGCAGGAGTTTTTTATTGTGCTTGTGGGGACAGGGTTGAGCTTGAAGGTAGGGGATAACTGTACATTATATCACATCTAGACTACTCCCTCCTTCTTGGAGAAAATCTTTAATTTTATTTATACTCACCTTCCTCTATCATTTCCACTATAGTTTTCTCTTCTATCTTTAGGTAAGGTTTATCTCAAATTTCTGTCTTGCCAAACTCCTCCTTGAATCTTCCTGATATCCTAGCCCTCTCCTAAGCTATAACCTGCATAGTGCCAAAGAATGAATTGAAATAACATTCCAGTTCATCTTTATGTACCATACAGATTGTTCTACTCATATACCTTACTATTAGCCTTCTGGTCTCCTTTCTTCTTCAAGGCAAACCTGCTCTTGGAGGCTGCTAGGTATCTGTCTCCTCCAGGATTTGGTATTCAACCCACTTCTGTTTTTGCTATTTCAGTACTGTCTGTATATTTCTCTTTGTTATTTTAAGTTTCCTCTATGAACTCAAGTTTTCACCCTCTTTTTAAATGTGGCTTGTAGACTGACATCTTTAAATACCCTAGGCTTATTCTGTGGGATTTCTCATTTACGTCTGCAAAGGAACCTTTGGGCCTACTGGCTTTACTTGGTTCAGTAGGATTTCCCTAGTAAAAAATGTAATAAATCAGTAAATTAATAAATACATACATTCATATCCATGCTGTGTTTTTGTGGTGTCATCTCCCATATACATTTCTGGCACATTTCACTAACTAGCAGTATGTGAGCATAATGCATATTCCCAAGGTGTCCAACACATATCTGGGACCATCCCAAGAAGTCAAGGTTGGGCCTCAATCTTCAGTAACAATAAGGCTACATCTACTGTGTAATGCATCATTAAAAAAACTTCTCTGTGGAATACCAAAACAGTGGTGCATTTTTCCTGGGGATATCAGTGAACATTATGTGCTCTGCCAAGAATCATGATATTCAGGTCAGGACTACACCCATTATTCAAAGTATAAGGGACTTGAACTATCTCTTGTTTTTCCAGTAGGCTGTTGAAATGATCCTATGAAGAGAATGCAAAGAGCTGTGAAAACCTTTGACTAAGATGATAAGCTGCTCATATTGTCCTGTAGGAGTGACATACACATGAAATAATGTCACAGATATGGTACGGGGTGTTTTAGTCACTACTGAACTGACTGAAAGACTTCTAATTAATTATCATGTGAAAGTTCTGCTTCATAAATTATCTCCATTTGTGCCATGGCCTAGCTACTCATGGCATTTCTCACTGCCACTGTGTTACTATGAGTCATTCCCTTACCTATACAACAGTGCATTATATTATGTTTCTCATTATAATTACAGACCATGGAGTCATGATTAAGGTTGTATAAAGTGTTATCTGTTGCACACTTTTTATATCTCTTGAGCTTGTTTATGAAGTTGATGTAGACTTATGGCATACTGTATTTGTAAAGCACCATTGCTGATTTGCATTTCTTCAGATCAGTCTGATTACCACATCTCAAATGTTACAGATTCTCCTCTATTTTTATTTTCTACTCATTCATGGACCTCATGTGATTTGTACAGTCACATCATAATACTACAGCTGTTTATGCTTTTCCCATCTTTTTTATGAGTCCTACCTTCATACAAATGTATCTTTATATTTGTTAATAGCATTGTTTTTACTCTTCCAGTATCTGAGTCTCATTTCTGTTCTTTTCTTTGTTCTCTCCCATTTAGTCACTTCTTCTACTTCATCCTCTATCACTGCTTAAGCACCCCTAATTCTCTTGTTGCTGATTTTTATAGATTTTCTTCCTGTGTATTTTATGATGTTACTTCTCACAGTTCTGGTCTGGCCCCATGGCACAGGAAGATAAAGTCCTTCCTGCCCAGAAGATTCAGGTTCTACCAGCACCAAGGTCTCTGGAGGAGCTGGACAAGGGAGGATGTGAGTTAAAGGCTGATACCAGCTTGCCTTTCCTAGGCTTGCTGAAACAGCAACATTAAGAGGTAAGTGATCTCCATACTGCAGGGAAGTTATACATACAGTATGTGTGGAAGTGCACATATACCTCCAGTGGGCAACAATTGTAGAGCTCCCAAGGCTACCCCAGGAAAGGAGGGTCAGCAACAAGACGCTGCATCAACATCCTTGATTTCCCCATTGGCCTTGGACATGGGTCGAAGTGAGAGCAGGGAGGCTAAGGCAGGCCCAGTGGACCCAGTGAATGAGTTGAGAAGTAAGTCAAAGCTAATAGTTAGCTGCAGAGAGGGTGAGGAAAAAAATATTTTCTTATTTTCTAAATAGGTCATGAATAAAAAGGGCCAGAATGGTACAGGGTACTTACCCACCTTAAATAAATAAATAAATGCAAAAATATATGCATAAATACAACTTATGCTGGCTTCTTCTGTTTTGTTTAAAAATTACAACAGAAGAGTGTGACAGAGAGAATGAGAGAGAGTGTGAAAGAGAGGAAGAAAAAACTGGGTGGGTAATAAACGATAGAAGACTGCGTTCATCATTTTCCAGTGCAGGCTGGTATCATACCTCTGAGTGCATCAGCATTAAAAGTCATGATTCCCCATAAAATAATCAAAGTTATCAGACTGTATCCAGCCCAGTGATAGTGCTTGTGTGGCTGGACATGAGGGTTTTAGATGCTGCATTGTTCCCATATGACTGACAAGGGAGTGCTAGGTTTCAGAAACTGCTGTGAAGTTATATACAAGGAAGTGAAGAGTTAAGTAGACAAATGCCACCACCAGCACCACCACCATCATCATCATCATCTCTACAGAAATGCGCTGTACTTTCTGCACTGGGTTGCAGTTTCCATTATGGAAGTCAAGGGGATACAGTTTACTTGGGTAATCTTCACTGTGGACTTCTACTGTTAGGCGTGTGAAGAAACCTGTGTGTGCTTCTTGCTTTGTCACACTTTTATATCATGTGATCAGAGTGGGGAAGAACATAGCAAAGCCAGAAAAAAAATCTTTGATCCAGAATGAATGATGTTATTCTTCTCTGACTCCAGCCTCTACTGTAGTAGTCTATTAAAGAAAACTGTGCAACTGGCAGCTAGCTAGTAAATAAAATTGATAGTTAAACCTGCTTTTTTTGTGTGTAAGTCTATTGATAGCGCTATCGTTATTAAAAAACCTAACACATTTCTGCAAAACAAAGATTAATCTGAGTGGTGAAATCTGTCATTGTTTCACTGTACTTTAATCAGAAGCTCTAAACTTCTCAGTGAGTCTGTTTGGGTGTTTGTATCCCAGTACCTTGGGTTTATATTTAAAGTAATCAGCCGAATTACTAAGAATACATTAAAAATTCGCTAAGAATTTTAGCTGTCTACATTTGCAGTGGGAGTCTATTTCATGATGAAACCAGAATGAAACTGTAAAGAAATATGCTTCCCTGTAGTATTTTCAGTCTGCTCATGTTCTGCTTTTCCAGTTTATGATTGATGCTTAATCCACAAATGACCTTTGCATCTGTTCAGAAAATATATTAAAAACAGCAAACATGCCTCCCTTAAAGATCTATAATAAATGGATAAATGGTATATAACTGCAGATGTTTGAGATAATACTAAAATCTTTGTATCCCCTCAAACATTTAAAAATCTGACAATAAATAATTTCAAAAGAAGAAAAACTGTGGCCTCTCAATCTTACACAAGGTAGGCATTAAATAATAGCAAAAAAAATGGTATCACATTTCAAACATGTATCTGGCCAATGCTTCATAAATCAGAACAAAACAGAGGCCCTTCTTTACGGTACTAAAGCGGAAGCTTTTCTTGAAGATGGATTGTTTAATATTGGATTTGTAGTATGAACATACCACCTAGTTACATTGTTTGTTCGTTTGGTCTTTGTTGTACTTCAGTTTGTTATCCACATTTATACACAGATCTTTGCAGGACAGGGAACATACAAGAATGAAGTTATTTATTGCATAATGATAGTTTCTTGCTATTTTGCCAAAGTGCATTACAAAGCAGTTTGAAATATTGAAATGCAAACCATTTTAGTACACCAGACTTTACAAATAATCTAATAGGTTCTGCAAGTTGAAATGATCTCCTGATGATGAAATGCCAGATCCTGCCTTTCAGTTGTCTTCAAACTTTGAACCTCACACAGAGCTATTACCACCAACTGAAGTCATAAAGAAATTGAATAATGGATTTCAATGAGTGACTGCTGGTGTACTCTGTTATAGAAGGATCTTTTTCTTCCTAACAAAGCTCTGCCTTTTAAACAGTTGAATATTCAAGTGTATTTATAAGGGTTAACTTGCGCCTCACAGCAAGAGGTTCTCCGGTTCGATCCTCAGCTGGGGTGCCTTCTATGCGGAGTCTGCATGTCCTCCCTGTGGTCATGTGGGTTTCCTCTGGGTGCTCCAGTTTCCTCCCACATCCCAAAGACATGCTGTAGGTGGATTGGACATTCTAAATTGGCCCTAGGTGTGAGTGTGTGTGTGTGTGTGTGTGTGTGTGTGTGTGTGTGTGTGTGTGTGTGTGTGTGTGTGTGTGTGTGTGTGTGTGTGTGAGTGTGTGTGTGTGTGCCTTCTGTGGAAGGTCGGGCGCTAGGCTGGCAACTCGAAACCATAAAACTGCACTGCCAATCATGAGCAGACAGGTGATCCGCTGTGGTGAACCCTAACCGGGAAAAGCCGAAAGAAGAAGAAAATTTATAATGATTAACTTGCAATTATTGCAAACCTGGACTGCACCCAAATATGGAATGAATTCAAAAGTATTTTGGTAAGTCTTATTAAATTATGTCAACAGTTAGGCCCAAATTCAAACATCAGTTGACCTGAACAGAACTGAATTATATTAGATGTGCACAGTATATATTGAGGGAATCCATGCCGGTAAAGTAAAATGATGATAACTGACTTGTGGGCATAATTTAAAGAAGGAATCACTCAAAATAGATCCTAATTACAGATGCCAAGCTAGCAGGCTAGTAATTCCCCACTTGACATTAATCAGCTGTCTTATGAAATGGTACCAATGTAGCCTGTTTTCAAAGAGGTGCAGAATATCCTGATGATGACATTTCTTAGAATAAATGATGCAGTATTAATGATAATCATTCCACAACATTTTTATAAATATTCCTGGGATTACCTTTAACTAATACTACATTTTTAACTTTTTAAAGATCTCTGCTATTAAATCACCCTCTGCAGATAAATACAGATATTGTAATTTTTTATAAAATAACATTATATCAGCTAATGTGTCTGAAGTGTACAACCTCAAAACATTTTCAGTAGAAATATATTGGCAAGTTACCTATTATCTTTTGTTAATTTACAATTAGTCATCAGAGTAATGCTATTTAATGACTTTTTTTCTGTTTTGAAATGTATGGACAAATCATCTTGTGAACCAATCAAACAAAAAAATATTTTTTTGGTGTCAGAAGAATTTAAAAACAAATCCAAAACCACTCTCCAAAGTAGGTCCATGGTTAGAAAATGAAAGGAAATCTAGGTGCACTCATATGTGTGTGCACCTCGGTTTCCTTTAATTCTCCTTCCATGGCCCTACCTTTAAGGCTGTTTTTGGATCAATCACCTTATAGTTGTTATGAAGACCACTGGGCAGTGACATTGTGTGCCATACATTTACTATGTTTAATACACTTGGTAGGAGAGATGTTGAGTTAAGACTGGGATACATTTGGAATTGGATTTTTTAATCATTCCATTTCTTCTTGTGCATTGTGTCTACATTTCTCCTCCACCAAATTGGTTTAACTGAAAAGTTAGAAAAACTTTCTGCTAATTAGACAAAGAGTTGTCTATTAAGTTAAGGGGATTATTGTAGATGGCAGCCCAGCATGCTGCTATTGCCTTCCCTGGCATATCCCTTGGCCATTCACAGGTATTCCATTCAGTATTAATATGTTCATAATTTGCATTATGGAACTGCCAATATGAGAAGCTGTTGAAGTTAAGCTTTCTCTGTGCATGCATTTCTGCTGCGATACTAACTATGGTACATGGATACTGTGGTTTAATACTGACTGTATTTACTCCAAAATATATAAAAGCCATATCTTAAATATCTTCTCGTCATTTTGGAAAATCAGCTATCTGTGTATGTAGCGTCACCTGGACTGCAATGAAATGTTCATAGCTTCATAGGATGACAATAGGCTATTGGCCTGGAGGTCCTTATAAGCCTAGGCAGGAATTTCACCCATGTTCCTCCAAAGTCAGCACCTGTCCAGCAGGGACACAGGTGGGATCCCAGGGGTGTACTTTCTGTTTCCCATCCAGTTGTCCAGGTTCCCCTTAAAGAGGGCTAGAGAGGTATGCTGCTTGACATGGAGAGGGAGTCTATTCAACAGATGGAGGAGTCTTGGAAACAAATCTATCGCGCCAACAAGTTCTATTAATGTCACAGACCAGGTTAAGGTCTTGCTTGCAGGTTGCTTGAGTGGAGTTTGTCAGCTATGCAGCAACTCCATCAAGGCTGGGTCTGGGATGGCCTTGTATGCCAGACACAGGTCATCTCTGAGCAGAATGTATGAGACTGAGTAGAGGGACATGGCTTTTAGTCTATCTGTATAGGATTGTTATCATTTTCTTAGTAAACGTATTGATATTTCACTTGACATCAGAGCAATTTAGTTTATCCATTATAAGTGTTTTTGCTCAATCTATGCAGCTCTTAACTAAATTCTGGAAGTTGTTAAACTTGTTGCACCTCAGAATAATGGGTTGGTTACCAAATGTCAAACTCAAATTAGTACTTAAGCTTCAGTACTGTACTCAATAAGAAAAAAAGGAAAATTACTTCATTATAATGTTACTTGAAATATGTCCACCCATCTTGCCTCACCAAAACTGCGATTAGTATTAAGCTAGGTTTAGGCAATAGTAACAATACCATATCGATATATAACATTATCAATAAGCATGTTGAAGTCTGTTATTATGGCCCTTCACCATTTCCTCCTAAGCTATGAGGAAGCAAGACCACAAACCACACCCCACAGAGACTACTGCACATGTGCAATATGTGGCCCTGCATACACATCAGTTAAATCTCTTATTGTTATGCACAACTTGAAACCCTATTTGTGATGCACTGCTCCAAGCTGTAGTCAATTTACTATTGCTGTTCATAGATTGCTGTGAATGTTGTAGCACAAGATATTGTTAGGCAGTTGGCACACCTGACTGTAAGGTGTTAATGGATTAATAATAGCTTCATCAGCCACAGACTTTTTAAGGAGTACCATCAACAATAAGTCTAGGGTTCCCTGTAACATTACAAACCTTCTATTAAGCCAAATCATTATTATTTAGATCTATGTCTTCATTATTGAATACAGTGGTAACTCAGAGTAGTTGTGCTGATAGGTATGCTATAAAACAACTCCTGGTATCATTATTTTGGTTATTTTTGAATCGGATCCAAAAACATTCCATCAGTTCCATGCCCACTCCATGCACATTTATAAATATGTATAGTTCCCTTTAGGCATACTAATAAATATGTATAGTTCCTTTAGCTGAAAATGCACTTCCAAAATTATTTTTTTTCCCCAGAAACCTCTCATCAGGGAATTCTGTTGATCCCTTTAAGATTCTAAATTGCATTACATTTGTTCACTTTGTAGATGGTATGCCCCTTTTCTTTTGGTTTTTCACATTTACAAGCTGTTACATTAATCAGTTTGGTTCATTACTTTGTTCTGACTGTAACCAGTTGCCTCACTCTCAACTTTATCCTTGCAGATTCCAAGAAACTCCTTTTCTTCAGATTATCCATTGTCAGACCCTCACCAAAGTCAGCTGCATACATGAGCATATCTAACATCCAACAAATCCTCCATTCTCTAGCTAAATCTTACTTCTCATTCTTCCCAGGAGTCCAGCGTAAAGTATCAGTCCAGCTTTTGGCATGTCGGTGCACATGGACAGCAGACAGTGCAGTAGCATAGCAGTTAGCATTGTCGCCTCACAGTAAGAGATTCTCTGGATCAATTCTCAGCTGGGGTTCCTTCTGTGAAGAGTCTGTGTGTCCTCCCTGCATTCGTGTGGGTTTCCTCTGGGTGCTCCAGTTTCCTCCCACATTACAAAGACATGCATCTGGAGCATTTCTCCCTAGGCCTGCGCTGAAAATTGCCTTTGTTCCAAGTCGGACTTTCCTGGTAAACAAATGTTAAATAAATAAATGTCCTTTTTATTAGTTTCTCTAACAAAAAAATGAATCCATTTTTATCTACCTTGTCGCACTGATGGTCTTATTCCCCATATCTGGTCCTCCCTCCATCACTACTGCACTCTTCATTTCTACCATCGCTCACCATGGGAAACACCCCCAGCTAAAAGGTAAGGGAACGTCTCCAGCGACTTAGCAACTCCATTCCATAAAAGTAATGCATGCAATTTCCAAAGTTTATGTATGTGTGAGGATAAATGTAGGACTAGCTGCCTCTTCACATGCAGCCACTTTCCCAAATTGTAAGATAATTAGTTATACTGAATCATTTGTTCTTGCTATAGTTGTGCAGCTATGAATGAGAACCATGCAATTAATACAGGAAGGTTGCCTAAGGAATATAAAGAGACTAATTAGTGATTTACTACACTGAGATCAATTATGGATTTAACCAAAGTGAATAGCTAAAAATAACTGGACAAAGCATTTACATTTACATTTACATGAGACCTTCAGGCAAGCAGCACAGAGATAGCATGTGTGTGTGTGTGTGTGTGTGTGTGTGTGTGTGTGTGTGTGTGTGTGTGTGTGTGTGTGTGTGTGTTTATTTTGCTCTCTAGCTGGGTTAGTTCATCTATGTTGCACTAAGTTACTAAGTGATTGGTCATCCTTACCGTCTCACACAGTGGTGCAAAATATTGCTACTCAAATTACTAAAAATGTGTAATTTCTCACTTTTATTTAATCCTTGCTGACAAGATTAGTTTTGCTAGGACAATTGTTTACCAGGATGGTCTGACTGGACAACAAGTGTCCTTCTTCAGTGGAGTCCTGGGGAGAAAAGCTCCACAAAGTTACAAAGTAGCTTACTAAAAAGTGATTAACAATAATTTAGAAAAAGTGATTAGCAATAGCTTAAAGAAATTATTAACAATAGTTAAAAATGATTATAAATATTTAAGAGAATATCCTTAAGTAAGGGTAACATTGATTAACAAAAGCTGAGAAAACATCTTTGACTAAGGTTAATAGCTGGGCAATGGCAAGGTTGTAGAAACATATGATCATAGTACATTTTATATATCCAACTTACTTCATATAAATAAAAAGAAGTAATAAGAGGATAGTAGTTATTTACACTATGTACAAATCTGCCTAGGTAGATTATAATCAGTGAACAGGGTTCTTCAGGGTCAGCCATGAAGTATAGGCTGGATGAGGTGGGTTCAGGGAGGGTCACTACAGTTACATATATGGTTTACATAAAGGTGTGATTTGAGGAGCTCTTTGAATGTAGTAGTGTGCTTTGGTGCCTGAGGTCTTGGGGTAGGGTGTTCCATGTTTTAGCAACTTCTTAAGGGAACAGATATTCCCCTGAGCTGTTTTTACATGAATGACTTTGATTAAGGTTTTGTTACTGGAGCGTAGTTCCCTGTTGCTGTTATAGAAATTTAGGAGGCCTGTTAGGGCAGGGGTTTTATCAGGGTGGTAAAGTATTTGATGGGCTAAGTTGAGTTGGTGGAAGTAAAGTAAGTTTGGGAATTCTAGCCAGTGAAGATTATGAAGGGATTGGCAGTGATGAGAGCATGATCTAGAGTTGGTTGCAAACCTAGCTATTTTGTTGTAGCAAGTTGAAAGTTTGTTCAGGCCAGTTTTATTTAGATTTGTTAGTGGTGGGGAATACCTCTAAACCTCTTAGAACAAAAAATCTGGACAAAGCCTAAAATGATGGGAGGAAAATACGGACAGTTTTTAAATATTGCACTTACAAACTTAGAAAGTTGATAATAGGTTTTGCATTAGCATGAATTTTCTGAAGGATGTGGAGTCTTAAACTTAAATGTTTGTCTTTATTTAATGACTTCAATCCTCAGCTATTTGCCAGAAAAGTACAGATTTTAGGAGGAACACACACCAAAAATATGAGGCAAAAATCTGGACATTCTGCAAAAATCTGTACAGTTGAGAGGTATAATCTCAGCCTGGGGATACGCAGAGTAGGGTTGATATGAGATGCGTTCTGGGCAGTTCTGGATTTGCAGATTAAGAATTTGTTAGTATGATAGGGGCATCCTATCTTTTTGTGGACTTTGGAGATGGTTAGGGATATGTGTTTATTGTATTTAAGTTGGTGGTCAATTGTGAGACCTAGTAGTTTGGCCTCAGAAACAGCTGTTATGTGTTCTTTTTGGCTGAGAGAATAGAGAAGGTCCCATTTGTTTTAATTGGGTGGAATAGCATTAGTTGTGTTTTCTTAGGGTTAAGTATTAGCTGAGAATTGTTTAGTCAGTTTTCTATTTCTAAGAAGGATTTTTGGGCTAAGATTTGTAGGAGATGGATGCTGGGTACAGAGCAGATAAGGGTGGTGTCATATGCATATTGAACTATATCGGCTTTTGTATACTTTTGTGTGTTTTACAAAAGATGATAAATATAGCAGAATATGTTATTGTTTTAAGAATTAGGAGGAATCAGATTTAAGTGTTTAATTAAATTTAACGTGTATATAAAAGCATAAGAGATTTCGGCTCACATTACCTAGAAAGCAGCAAAAGAAATACTTAGAATGAGCATTAACTCAATACATGCATGGTGTGGAATGTCAAACCTCTGGCAAGCTACACACATCTTGGACTTTTGAGAATTTTCTGAAAAGTAAACTTAAAAAGCATAAGATAAACAAATGTTAATATTTTGTGAACAATACAAGCTATTAAAACTATACAAATAGCAATGTTATCACAGACAATTATTCTTTACAGTGATAATGGTCAGTGCATTAATAGTATTTCCATAAATACTGTAATATATTATAATTCATACAAAACTGAAATTGGGTTATCCTGAAGGAACAGTATGCCAAGAGTGTTTTGGAGGTGAAAAGAGTGTTGGATAGAGTAATGTTTATGAAGCTGGAAATTGATGGTGTAATGATGAATGTTGTTTGTGCATACGCTCCACAAGTTGGGTGTGCAATGGATGAGAAAGAAAAATTTTGGAGTGAGTTGGATGAAGTGGTGGTGAGTGTACCCAAGGGTGAGAGACTGGTGATTGGAGCAGATTTCAATGGGCATGTTGGCGAAGGGAACAGAGGGGATGAGGAAGTGATGGGCAGGTATGGTGTTAAGGAGAGGAATGCAGAAGGTCAGATGGTAGTGGATTTTGTGAAAAGGATGGACATGGCTGTGGTGAATATGTATTTTAAGAAGAGGGATGAGCATAGGTTGACATACAAGAGCGGAGGAAGATGCACACAGGTGGATTATATCCTATGCAGGAAGGCCAGTCTGAAGGAGATTGGAGACTGTAAAGTAGTGACAGGGGAAAGTGTAGCTAGGCAGCATAGAATGGTGGTCTGTAGGATGACGTTGGTGATCAAGAGGAGGAGGACAAGTGTGAGAGCAGTGCCAAGGATCAAATGGTGGAAGTTGAAAAAGGGTGATTGTGAGGTGGAGTTCAGGGAAGAGATAAAACAGGCACTGGGGGGAGGGGGGGCAGTGAAGAGTTACCAAATAGCTGGGTAACTATAGCAGAGATGGTAAGGGAGACAGCTAGAAAGGTGCTCGGTGTGACATCTGGACAGAGGAAGGAGGACAAGAAGACCTGGTGGTGGAATGAGGAAGTACAGGAGAGTGTACAGAGGAAGAGGCTGGCGAAGAAGAAGTGGGATTGTCAGAGAGATGAAGAAAGTAGACAGGAGTATAAGGAGATGAGGAGCATGGCAAAGAGAGAGGTGGTGAAGGCTAAGGATAAGGCATATGAAGAGTTGTATAAAACGTTGGACACTAAGGAGAGAGAAAAGGACCTGTACTGATTGGCTAGACAGAGGGACTGAGCTGGGAAAGATGTGCAGCAGGTAAGGGTGATAAAGGATAGTGAGGGAAATGTACTCACAAACGAGGAGAGTGTGTTGAGCAGATGGAAAGAACACTTTGAGAGGCTGATGAATGAAGTGAATGAGAGAGAGAGAAGGTTGGATGATGTGGGGATAGTGAATCAGGAAGTGCAACAGATTAGCAAGGAGGAAGTATGGACAGCTATGAAGAGGGATGAAGAATGGAAAAGCTGTTGGTCCAGATGACATACCAGTGGACACATGGCGGTGCTTAGGAGAAATGGCAGTGGAGTTTTTAACCAGATTGTTTAATGAAATCTTGGAAAGTCAGAGGATGCCTGAGGAGTGGAGAAAAAGTGTTTTTGTACCTATTTTTAAGAATAAGGGTGATGTGCAGAGCTGTAGTAACTACAGAGGGATAAAACTGATCAGTCACAACTTGAAGTTATGGGAAAGAGTGGTGGAAGCTAGGTTAAGAGGGGAGGTGATGATTAGTGATCAGCAGTATGGTTTCATGCCAGAAAGGAGCACTACAGATGTGATGTTTGCTCTGAGAGTGTTGATGGAGAAATATAGAGAAGGTCACAAGGAGTTGCATTGTGTCTTTGTGGACTTGGAGAAAGCATATGATAGGGTACCTAGAGAAGAGTTGTGGTATTGTATGAGGAAGTCAGGAGTGGCAGAGAAGTATGTAAGAGTGGTGCAGGATACGTACGAGGGTAGTGTGACAGTGGTGAAGTCTGCAGTGGGAGTGACAGATGCATTTAAGGTGGAAGTGGGATTACATCAAGGATCAGCTCTGAGCACTTTCTTATTTGCAATTGTGATGGACAGGTTGACAGATGAGATCACACAGGAGACCCCATGGACTATGATGTTTGCAGATGACATTTTGATCTGTAATAAGAGTAGGGACCAGGTTGAGGAGACCCTGAAGAGGTGGAGATATGTTCTAGAGAGGAGAGGAATGAAGGTCAGCAGGACTAAGACAGAATATGTGTGTGTGAATGACAGGGAGGATAGAGGAATGGTGACGATGCAGGGAGTAGAGCTGGCAAAGGTGGATGAGTTTAAGTACTTGGGATCAACAGTTCAGAGTAATGGGAGTGTGGAAGAGAGGTGAAGAAGAGAGTACAGGCAGGGTGGAGTGGGTGGAGAAGAGTGTCAGGAGTGATTTGTGACAGACAAGTACCAGTGAGAGTGAAAGGGAAGGCCTACAAGAGGATAGTGAGACCAGCTATGTTATATGGGTTGGAGACAGTGGCACTGACAAAAAGGCAGGAGTCAGAGCCGGGTGTGGCAGAGTTAAAGATGTTAAGATTTGCACTGGGTGTGACAAGAATGGACAGGATTAGGAATCAGTATATTAGAGGGTCAACTCTGGTTGGACGGTTTGGAGACAAAGTCAGAGAGGTGAGATTGCATTGGGTTGGATATGTGCTGAGGAGGGATGCTGGGTATATTTGGAAAAGGATGCTAAGGATGAAGCTGCCAGGTAAGAGGAAAAGAGGAAGGGCTAGGATAAGATTTATGGATGTGGTGAGAGAGATCATGCAGGTGGTTGGTGTGACAGAGCAATATGCAGAGGACAGGAAGAAATGGAAACAGATGATCCGCTGTGGTGACCCCTAATGGGAACAGCCAAAAGAGAAGAAGATACAAAACTGAAATTATATGTTTTTCTAAACTTTCATAAATTTTCATATCTTGAAAACTGTATATCTGTTTTTTTGAATTAATGTAATATCTCAAAGTTTTTTTTAAGCTGTTATTAACACTGTATATATGCGTTAAGCCTACTAAACGCCAACATAAGATATTTTGTACTAATGTCAGCATTGTCTATGCATTCTGTATTTTTCTATAGGCACAGTCCTTTTTTTCACTCCCATCGCTGACTACATCCTCCTCTTCTCCCGCCTCAAAGTGGGACGCTTAACCTGAACAATAATCAAAGTCAAGCTCTGGCAGTCCGCTGCACTCTATACCTAGAGAGACCAAGATTAACCTCTTACCTGTGTAAAACAAAATCTTATAAAGGTATCAATTCAATTCTAATTACGCTTCTCAAAGACAAGAAACTCCTACAGTCCCATATAAGCTCTAATATATCTGTATGTTAGCTAGCGTACTGGGTTCAACAAAATAACAGCAACCCAATTAAATCCCACACAAAAAATTTTTGAAAACCACAAATTATTTGACAAAAATCAAAAAGAGAATATTAAATAATTAGTGTGCCTTGTTTGTCTATCTCTTTGCACGAGTTACATATTTTACTAAATGGTAAGTTACCATATGTACTTGCCTGCATTTTCCTACCCTTAGACAACTTTGGAACTGGATAAACCCCGCTCCGCTCGCCCTCGCTGCGCTCGGGCTCGCTCCGCACCCTACCCTGCCCCCTTATCCCACCCGCCCCCAGTACCTCTAAATTTATAGTTAAGTGGCCAATCCTCCTCATTATCTCCTAGCCATTCATGCACCGCAAACCTAAGGTAATGAAACCCACTCGACCCACCAATAGGAAGGCAACATTAAATATTATATTTCTTATGCTACCACTTTTAATTATTACATACCTAATTACCAAATATGAAGACCAACCATATTCAGGGTACTACTACCCAAGATGTAATACTAGAACTTCCCTATCCCAACTCAGTAATAAACCTAATACCCAACAATTATATTGTAAAACTCCTATGTCTATCTACC
This sequence comes from Protopterus annectens, assembly GCF_019279795.1. Lineage (NCBI taxonomy): Eukaryota > Metazoa > Chordata > Ceratodontiformes > Protopteridae > Protopterus > Protopterus annectens. Next base: position 710,940,822 of record NC_056735.1, read on the forward strand.
ACTACCACTACAAACTTAACCAAAATCACCCCAAATCCAAACATGGTCAGAAGTTACTACTGAAACTAATTAGACTATTAGAATATCTCAGAAAAAACATCACTAAATATGGTGACATCCACCCTAATCCTGGCCCCACAACCGCCGCTAACTCTAACGGCCTGCCATCTTTTCCAAGGTCAACCAACTCCCTCCAAATTTACCACCTAAATATTAGAAGTATTAATAATAAGGTGTCCAACCTACATGCTCTATTAGCCACTCACCTTCCAGATATAATTTGTTTAACAGAAACTTGGCTAAAACCGGTGACCAAAGATAATGAAATCTTGCCACCTGGCTATAATATACACAGGGTCGACCGCTTAAAAAGAAAGGGTAGTGGCATTGCCGTGCTCTATAAAAGCAATCTAAATGTAACTTTCAACGCCACTCAACCCCCCCCCCCAAATCTCTAATGCTGAAATAATTGCCTTAAAACTACAACTAAATAAATAAAAAAGCATAAATCTAATTATAATGTACATCCCTCCTGGGAACAATGTGGATACACTGGAAAACTTACTAGACTGGCTAACTAATAACTACCCCCAAGAAACCATTATCATGGGTGATGTCAATATTGATTGGAACCTATGCTCCTCAGAATCCAACCTCATCCACATTAACCTTCATGGGTACTCCCAGATCATAAACACCTCCACCAGAATTGGAAATGCCAACCAAAAAAAAAGTATTCTAGATTGGATCCTAATAAATAGCCAACCCCATACATATATGTCTGGGACCGCTCCAAATGACCTTAGTGATCACCTCATCACATATGTAAGGAAAAATAAAACAGGTTTCTCTACAACTCCCATGTATAGGTCAGTTAGATACAAGAAGCAGTTCGACCTTTCAAAGTTTCTGACGGAACTCAAATCTTGTAACTGGGCTACTCTAAAGTATCTCCCTCTAGAGGAGGCAGTATCTAGTTTTAATACTACCTTCCTAGCCATACTTGATACACACGCTCCTAAAAGATTAATCAAAACTAAAACAAATATTGCACCCTGGCTTACAAAAGAAACTAAATCTAAAATTAAAATCAGAAACAAATCATGGGAAATATGGCGCACAACCAAATTACCCCTAGACCGCATAAAATTCCAGCAGCAAAGAAATGCAACAAAAAAATCTATACTTGCTGACAAAAAAAACTACTATTGCCTACTACAAAATAAACACCAAAACAACCCTCAAAAATTCTGGGCTGGTCTTAATAACCTTCTTCATCCAGGCAAATCCTCCACTCCTACCCCAGAAAAGGTATCTGATAAAACTCCAATAGAGGTAGCCAATACCTTTAACACTTTTTTCACGAATACTATCCAAACCTTAGCCAACCAACTATCTGCTACCTGCTGCCCTGTAACCGAAAACATCCCAGAAACCATACCTACTTTCAATCTACAACCTGTCACCACTTCCATTATAAGATCCTTACTACGAAAGCTAAAACCAACTACCCTCTCTGCAGACCTACTCCCAGCCGAATATTTACAAGTAGCCGCTGATGTCATAGCCTACCCCATTACTATACTAATTAATCGTACCATCACAGAATCTAATATCCCCTCAATTTGGAAAATATCCCACATTATCCCACTCCATAAGGGTGGCTCATCCACTGAATTATCAAACTATAGGCCAATAGCCATAATGTCCCCCCTGGCCAAAATTATGGAAAAATGCATACACAAGCAACTACTTCACTATCTTACCCAGAACAAATTACTGACCAGTTCACAACATGGTTTCAGACCCAGCCACAGCACAACTACTGCCCTACTCTCTTTTACGGATACCATAAATCAAAACCGCAACAACAAAAAAATATCATCTGCTCTCTTTCTGGATCTCTCAAAAGCCTTTGACATGGTTAACCACCAACTACTTCATAATACTCTAAAGAATCTCCACCTGGACAACCTAACACTGAGCTGGTTCCATGCCTATCTCTCGGGTAGGAAACAAGCAGTACTCTGGCACAATAAACTTTCCAATCTCCTACCTAATACCATTGGAGTTCCTCAAGGGTCCATACTAGGACCACTTCTTTTTTCAGTCTTTATCAATGACCTGCATAAAGCCATCCCCGAAGCAACCTGTATACAATATGCCAATGATTCGACATTAGTATGTTCGGACACATCTCTAGATAAAATTCTAGCCAAAACTCAATCCTGCTTTACAGATGTAGAAAACTGGCTATCAGGATGACAGCTAATCATTAATCCAAAAAAGACCAAATTACTACTCTTCCATCCAACCCATAAACTCCCCAACACTACCTTTACCATACAATCAAACAACGGGACGATTATCACTCCAGACCCCTATACTAAACTATTAGGAGTTACCATTGACAATAAACTCAAGTTTGATATGCATATTAATCTTACTATTAAAACCGTGAATAAGAAATTAGGGTCACTATATAGAATCAAATCCTTTCTAACTCCAATGACAAAAGTGACCATTGCCCGCACACATTTGCTCTCTACACTTCTTTACGCATCCCCTGTGCTCACCAAGCTTAACAAAACCGAGTTAAATAAACTCTCATGTTCTTATAATCACATTGCCAGATTTGCTACTGGTACGCCACATAGAACCCATCACTGTAATAACCTAAAACACCTGGGATGGATAGGACTTTCAAACCTCCTTCAGAAAACCCAACTTATCGAAGCATTTAAAATACTCAAATATCCGGATAAATCTCCAGCACTAAAGAACCAAGTCATACCATATACCAATCTAAACAGCCCACGTTCCTCTAACATGCCACTTATTCAAAAAGTAAGATCCTATAACTCAGGAGGTGATGCTCTATTTGCCAACGTCACTGCCAAAATATGGAACTCCCTTCCTTCTAGTATCACCAACATTACCTCCCTATCCCACTTTAAAAAAAGTCTAATCCAATATTTCAAGTCCCACTGGCTATGCCAATGCTCATATCCTGACTAACCCCCTTCTATGTAGCTGAACTATCTTTTCTCTTCTCTCTACATATTCCTCTGGTAGTATGCTGTGACCTCCTTTTGTTCCTGATCTATCCACCTTGTAATCTAAACCCTCTTTACCTACTATTACCTTTACACCTCTCTAAGGGGCCAATCGAAAAATTTATATTAACATCTGTTCTGCTTGTATTGATTACTTCCACTGTATGACTTTGCAACCTGCGACTCCAGTCATGTAAAAAAAAAAAAAAAAAAAAAAAAAAAACTTTTTTGCTCCTCTCTTGTTTTTTAATATAACCAATTGTATTATTATGTAACAATGTAATTCTCATGTATATAACTAACTCTCAATGTGGAGCTTTTCTCCCTGGGCCTCCGCTGAAAATGGACATGTATCCAGTCGGATTATCCTGGTCAACAAATGTAAAATAAATAAATAAACAAGAAATTCCTCTATAAGTGTATGTATATTGACACATTTACAGAGATATGAAAACATATGTTTAATTGTATAATTAACAGTACAAATAATACTGGATGTCTCTCAAGATGTGCAAATTACAGTGCAAATATCAAAGACGGTTTTCTTCAACTGCATCTAAGGTTTTGCCTAATGTCATGCAACAGTTTCTACGTCATTTGTTTTTTGCAGTATTAAGTACTTATGGAAACATTACTCATTTTCATAATTATTAACAAACAACTAGCAATATTTCCAGTATAGTGTGATATAAACCAGCATTGGCAGTCAGTTGTCCTGACTCCCAAATTGGTGTTTCACTCCACACACCTCAATAAAATGTAGGTCTCTCAGTTATGAAAATATGAACATTGAAAATATGAATTATAAGTGGCAAACATTAATTTCTCTACTGCAGGACATCCTAGACTAACAATCTTACTGTCATTTTGTTAATATCTCCTTGTCCTTTCTAATATTGCCTATGTTTACCTAGTAAGTCTTCTTCTTCTTTTCCCGGTTAGGGGTCACCACAGTGGATCACCTGTCTACTCATGACTGGCAGTGGAGTTTTACTGTGTCGAGTTGCCAGCCTGGTGCCCAACCTTCCACAGAAGGCACACACACGCACACACCTAGGGCCAATTTAGAGTGCCCAATCTACCTTCCGCAGGTTTTTGGGATGTGGGAGGAAACCAGAGCACCTGGAGGAAACCCACATGACCACAGGGAGGACATGCAGACTCCGCACAGAAAGCACCCCAGCCGAGGATTGAACTGGAGAACGTCTTGCTGTGAGGCTGCAATGCTAACCGCTGCACCACCACGGCTGCCCTCACATAGTCAAAGAACCCAAAACCAAAATAAATTCTAGATACCATTATCAGGTATGGGTGTGAAGTGAAAGTATACCAAAAGGCTTGTCTGAGCTAACAATACTGTAGGAAATTATTCCCATTGGCACTGGATGATTCCATTTTTTTTCAAAGCAGTGGAAGTGAACAATAAAATAGATCAACAGTACACAAGTAAAATAAAGTAAATAATGAAGTACCTTATTACTCACATCACAGACTGTGGCTATTTTTTCTGTATACAGTCCATCGATAAAAACAGTCACAAAACCACTCACAAACCTATATTATACAGCATATTATAGTTGATTCATCTATTAATTAATTATTTCAGTCTTTTATTTTCTGATAGTCAGTTTGTCATACTCAGGGTTGAGGAAGTGCCTTTCTGCTTTACGTATCTTTGCTTTGCAAGAAATGTGCCTGTTATTTATGTTTTGTGTGGGAAATGTGAGGGATTTTGATCTTGCCTCAGTGTGGCCATTCCACAAAAGGTTTGCAGATGAAAGGAACCAATGCATTTTAGTAATCCTTTGATGTGAGTTGTTAGTGGATGTCCAACTTTAGAAGAGGATTAATGTGGCTGAGAAAGGTCATAATGATACAGAGTTTTGCCTAATTTCACATTTCACCATCAAATTCCTCAGTATAGCAAAGGTGGTAGTGAGCTGAGGAAACATTATGTGTCATTCCAATAAGTGTTGGATATGTCATAGAAATGTACCTGTGGAACAGTTATAGGGGGAATGGCTATCAGTGAGGATAACTGGTCTGTGAAGAGTTTTCTTCTGCCAGGTATGGACTTCATGCATGAAAACACAATAGTACCAACTGATAAGACTTCCTAATTTTGAGTTGCATGTTATCAGCTATGCCATCAGCGGGTTCTCTTTTCAACTGATATCAATATTGACTCCCACCTCAGCTTCTGCATGAAGTACCAAATCAGCCAATGGCTGGAAAATCAGCTTCCCATTCAGATTTCCAATTAGCACTTTCAGCTTTGTTACAGTTGCAAAATTAATAGATTAATACAAATAACTTGACACCAGTTGCCCTAGTCATAAACACTGTGCAGAGTCATTTATTTATTTCTTATGAATTTGGTTTAGCATGTACTGAGTGAAGTTTGTCAGAAACAAGTGGCAAATCATCTGCACATCATCTACCCCACACTTTGGTACCTTACTGTAAGTTCTGCATGTCATCTGCCGCACAGTTTGGTACCTTACTGTAAGTTCTGCATGTCATCTGCCCCACACTTTGGTACCTTACTGTAAGTTCTGCATGTCATCTGCGCCACACTTTGGTACCTTACGGTAAGTGAGTTGCTCATTAATGAGCTCTGCACCAATGGTGATGTGTACCTCTTCAACTGTGTATTAAGGAGCAGTGATGATGGTCAAGAGATCAGTATCATCAGGCCGTAAGATAACAATATTATTCACAGGCAGCTGCAGTTGTTTCCCTAAAATTATGAGAGATAAGAGCTGCTCTCTTCCTTAAATATTAGGCTTCTGCTCTGTGGTGCTGTGCTACCTCTTACCTGAGTAACAAACATCACCAAATGCAAAGTCCTAGACATCCCAGGAGAATCAGACTGTAGCATGCTACACAGATTGTTTTTACTGAAGTACGTCTCCTCATATATAATACTAAACTTGGTGTTTATTCCTGATAATATAAACACAGATTCCCTAACTCCCAAAGGCATACTGGACACCACAGTTGTTGTGAGTGCAGGTTCCCACATGTTCCTACCTGTCATTTGCTCTTGGCTACCTTGACCACCTTGAGCATAGTGTATCTAACATACCTTCATTATGTTGGGCTTTAGATGGGCCCCTAACATGCCCTTTTTCCAGGAAGTTGTGCTGCCTGTACACCACTCATAACCTCCCCCTCAGCAGGCCATCAGATATAGGGTCATTAAATCCACCTAGCAGGTAGATGCCTACTTCAGTAATATCAGCAGAGCATCCATGCATTTTTAAAACCTTATCACGCAATTCATCAATTTTATCCTGCAGAGCATTCCCATACCAGGACACAAGGTGTGTTCCTTAATCCACTGTAGTTGGTAGGGGTACCTATTAGAGATTTCAGATTCCATTGCTACTAACACAGAGCAGGGCTCATTTATGTTATTCAGATGAAGGTATCTAACTGTGACATTGCATCTGTTGGAGGAAGCTATGAACCAACACTATCTCTGAGTGACCACAACAGTGGTTACTCAAACCACCCTGCTATGGCCAGTGCAACATAGCCATAAGCAGCACTGTGACTCTTTTATATAACATACCTGACATGCTTTGGTAAATGCTGTTATGCTGTTGTTGCTCAGCCGTGAACTGCTAAGCACATCATCAGTATGTATGGGATTTCTCCCAAGTGTGATTAATTTCTGATGTAGTTATTCATGGATGCTGTCTCATAACTTATACCCACCACTATGCTGCATGTTCCATAATTCATACAATTGTGAATCACAGATTGTGTGGGGAGAACTTCACTTTAATACCTACTCCATACCTGGATTTGTTTAGTATGCGGTAGGCTGTACAGTAATTCCATCTCTGTGGGGAATGTTTGGGAGTTGTACATGATATCTATCATGTGCCATGGCTATATAATTGCTTACTATTTAAATCTTAGCCTATGAGCCAGAGTCAGAAAACTTTACAGCTTCAGTATAAGTGAATTTGCACAACAAGCAGCCATGTGCAGAGTGCGTATGATTCAGAAAAACAGGGTACACGATGTGACTAGCCCAAATCATGTGGTTGGTCATGCTGTATGCTAGTTGCTGCATAACAGCATTCAAATGCTATTACTGTATTTGTGTTCAAAAATTAAGTTCTGTGAATGCAATAAACTGCAGCAAATGAAGAAAATAGTTGTTTTTCTGTTCAGATATAGGTAGAACAGCGTTTTTTGGGCAGGGGGGAGTCCAAAACAGGGATAGCTCCACACTTCTTTCTGCAAGGGCTCTCTTGTTGCCTTGTTGAGGCTGATATTTATATAAATAATATATATATAAGCAGAAATGGCTTCATTATTTCACTAGGCTGTGTATGCCCACAACCAAACCAATTAGCAATGTACAAAGAGCAAGACGCAGTTATCATCTTTTGCAAATGTGAGGAAGTGAGTCAGATCTACCACCAGAAAATGCTATGGAGGAACCATACCTTGGCTAGATGTCTGGCATGATGAGGCTCTCTGCCTAACGTTCATAGGTTAATAGGTTCATAGAAGATTGCTAGGTTAATGGGCTTACAGCCCTTATAAACCTAGCCATATTTATCCTGAGTTGCCCCAGTTGTTGGTGGTTAGGTAAGTGAAGTTTGCAGAGGTAAGAGTCGATGGTAGTTAATACTGACTTCCTCTGTCTAAGAGGAACATGGGTGTCAGTTCAGGAGTGAATTTGTGGTCTCCCATCCATTGATCTAGTTTTCATTTGAAGAGGGTCAGGTTTTATGTGAATCGGAAGCTTGTTCCATAGAAGTGACATTCTTTGGGAGATTTATCTCTCTGACCAGCATGACCTGTTCATGTCAGTGGCTAGGTTAAAATTCCTGGAGTGAGTGATCATCATGCAGTTTTATTTATGAATGTGTAGCATTCCAATCAGGGCTGGGTCAGAGACTGCTCTGTGAGCAGGCACAGGTCAACCCTTAGCAACCTGGAGGAGACAGAATACAGTGACAGGGCTTTCAGTCTTTCCACATAAGAGTTGTTTTGTGTACCCTGTAATTTCTTGGTAAGAAACCTCTGTGGTCTCTCCAGTTGTTGTAGGTGTCTGGTGAAGTACATACAAAAGAGAGTATTGTACTCAAATATTGGTCTAATGAGTGCCGAGTATAATGCAGTTATAACATCCTTAGATCTAGATGCAAACCCAGCCACTGGGGATGCACAAGCCAGTGCATTTCTTTGTGCCAGTCCCAAGCCCAGATAAATGGGGAGGGTTGCTTCAGGAAGGGCATCTGGCATAAAATTTTGCCAAATCATACATGCAGACAAAAGTACACATATACATACCGGATCGGTCGAGGCCCGGGTAAGCAAAGACCGCCACCAGTACTGTTGGCCAACAGGGTGCTGGCAGAAATTGGGCTACTGTTGGCCAAAGGATGAGATGAGGTGGAAGGCATGGCCGAAGGCAAGTAAAGGCTAGGACTATGATAGTGAGGGTCGGAACTTTGAATGTTGGCAGTATGACTGGTATAGGGAGAGAGCTAGCTGATATGATGGACCGAAAGAAGGTTGGTATATTGTGTGTGCAAGAGACCAGATGGAAGGGGAGCAAGGCTAGGTGTATCGGAGGTGGGTTCAAATTGTTTTATCATGGTGTGGATGGGAGGAGAAATGGCATAGGCATTATCCTGAAGGAACAGTATGCGAAGAGTGTTTTGGAGGTGAAAAGAGTGTCAGATAGAGTGATGTTTATGAAGCTGGAAATTGATGGTGTAATGATGAATGTTGTTAGTGCATATGCTCCACAAGTTGGGTGTGCGATGGATGAGAAAGAAAAATTTTGGAATGAGTTAGATGAAGTGGTGATGACTGCACCCAAGGGTGAGAGACTGGTGATTGGAGCAGATTGCAATGGGCATGTTGGTGAAGGGAACAGTGGGGATGAGGAAGTGATGGGTAGGTATGGTGTTAAGCAAATGAATGCAGAAGGTCAGATGGTAGTGGATTTTGCAAAAAGGATGGACATGGCTGTGTTGAATACGTATTTTAACAGGAGGGAGGAGAATAGGGTGACATACAAGAGTGGAGGAAGATGCACACAGGTGGATTATATCTTATGTAGAAGGGCCAGTCTGAAGGCAATTGGAGACTGTAAAGTGGTGTGAGGGGAAAGTGTAGTTAGGCAGCATAGGATGGTGGTTTGTAGGATGACACTGGTGATCAAGAAGAGGAGGATGAGTGTGAGGGCAGCACCAAGGATCAAATGGTGGAAATTGAAAAATGGTAATTGTGAGGTGATGTTCAGGGAAGAGTTAAGACAGGCACTGGGTGGCAGTGAAGAGTTACCGCATAGCTGGGTAACTACAGCAGAGCTAGTAAGAGAGATGGCTAGAAAGGTGCTTGGTGTGACATCTGGAAAGGGGAAGGAGGACAAGGAGACCTGGTGGTGGAATGAAGAAGTACAGGAGAGTATACAGAGAAAGAGGTTGGTGAAGAAGAAGTGAGATTGTCAGAGAGATGAAGAAAGTAGACAAGAGTATAAGGAGATGAGGTGCATGGCAAAGAGAGAGGTGGTGAAGGCTAAGGATATGGCGTATGAAGAGTTGTATGAAAGGTTGGACACTAAGGAGGTAGAAAAGGACCTGTACCAATTGGCCAGACAGAGGGACTGAGCTAGTAAAGATGTGCAGCAGGTAAGGGCGATAAAGGATAATGAGGGAAACATACTCACAAGTGAGGAGAGTGTGTTGAACAGATGGAAAGAGTACTTTGATGGGCTGATGAATGAAGAGAATGAGAGGGAGAGAAGGTTGGATGATGTGTGGATAGTGAATCATGAAGTGCAGTGGATTAGCAAGGAGGAAGTAAGGATAGCTATGAAGAGGATGAAGAACGGAAAGGCTGTTGGTCCAGATGACATACCTGTGGAAGCATGGAGGTGTTTAGGTAAAATGGCAGTGGAGTTTTTAACTAGATTGTTTAATAAAATCTTGGAAAGTGAGAGGATGCCTGAGGAATGGAGAAAAAGTGTTTTGGTACCGATTTTTAAGAATAAGGGTGATGTGCAGAGCTGTCGTAACTACGGAGGGATTAAATTGATCAGTCACAGCATGAAGGTATGGGAAAGAGTAGTGGAAGCTAGTTAAGAAGGGAGGTGATGATTAGTGATCAGCAGTATGGTTTCATGCCAGGAAAGAGCACAACAGATGTGATGTTTGCTTTGAGAGTGTTGATGGAGAAGTACAGAGAATGTCAGAAGGAGTTGCATTGTGTCTTGTGGATTTAGAGAAAGCATATGACAGGTTGCCTAGAGAGGAGTTGTGGTATTGTATGAGGAAGTCGGGAGTGTCAGAGAAGTATGTAAGAGTGGTACAGGATATGTACAAGGGTAGTGTGACAGCGGTGAGGTCTGCGGTGGGAGTGACGGATGCGTTTAAGGTGGAGGTGGGATTACATCAAGGTTCAGCTCTGAGCCCTTTCTTATTTGTAATGGTGATGGACAGGTTGACAGACGAGATCAGACAGGAGTACCCGTGGACTATGATGTTTGCAGATGACATTGTGATCTGTAGTGAGAGTTGGAAACAGGTGGAGGAGACCCTGGAGAGGTGGAGATATGCTCTAGAGAGAAGAGGAATGAAGTTCAACAGGACTAAGACAGAATATATGTGTGTGAATGAGAGGGAGGATAGATGAATGGTGAGGATGCAGGGAGTAGAGGTGGTGAAGGTGGATGAGTTTAAATACTTGGGATCAACAGTTCAGAGTAATGGTGAGTGTGGAAGAGAGGTGAAGAAGAGAGTACAGGTAGGATGGAGTGGATGGAAAAGAGTGTCAGGAGTGATTTGTGACAGACAAGTACCAGTAAGAGTGAAAGGGAAGGTCTACAAGAGGGTAGTGAGACCAGCTATGTTATATGGGTTGGAGACAGTGGCATTGACAAAAAGGCAGGAGTCAGAGCTTGACGTGGCAGAGTTGAAGATGTTAAGATTTGCACTGGGTGTGATGTGGATGGACAGGATTAGGAATAAGTATATGAGAGGGTCAGCCCAGGTTGGAAGGTTTGGAGACCAAGCCAGAGAGGCAAGATTATGTTGGTTTGGTCATGTGCTGAGGAGGGATGCAGAGTATATTGAGAAAAAGATGCTAAGGATGAAGTTGCCAGGTAACAGGAAAAGAGGAAGGCCTAAGATAAGGTTTATGGATGTGGTGAGAGAAGACATGCAGGTGGTTGGTGTGACAGAGCAAGATGCAGAAGACAGGAAGAAATGGAAACAGTTATCTGCTGTGGCGACCCCGGACAGGAGCAGCTGAAAGAAGAAGAAGAAGAGATCTAGATGTGATGCTTTTACTTATAAGATGCCACATAGGAGGATGTCCTTACTACTGTGGATATGTGATAGTCAAAGTTCAGCTTGCTATCAGCCTGAGTATCCAGCTCATGCACCACTGGGTCTACACTTACAGGGATGCTGTCTATAATGTAATCAGTAGGGATGTCAGCTTTCCCAAAGGGAATAATAATGCATTTTTTGCCTTTAGCTTTAATCCGTGACTTTGGCACCAATCATTTGTCTGCATTAATCCTGTCTGCAGTATATTAACATCATTGCGGGACTCAGTGATTGCTCCCAATTTGAAATAATCAGCGAACGTGGTCATCCACAGGCCGTCCAAGTTTGTCTGGACTTCTGAGAAATAAATTCAGAACAGTAAGGGGACCAGCAGAGAACTCTGTGGTATGCCACTGGTGACTGGTCTTTTGCCAGAGGTGAAGTCACCCACTTTGACAGTATTGTGTCCTGTCAGTGAGCCAATTGGCTACCCATCTAGTAATGTAGGGATTAACTCCCATTTGGGAGAGTTATTTCTGAAATACCTGAGTGGGGGATTGTGTCAAATGCCTTGGTTAGGTCAAGATAGGTGGTATGCACTGTCTTTCCCTCATCCAGGGCCTTGGTGACTTTCTCAAAGATGTTAACCATGTTTAACGGACATGATCTACCTTTAACAAGTCCAAACTTGGTTGGGTCCAGAGTCTGGGGATTACCTATGTCCTTGTTAATAAGGTTCACAATGATTCTTTCCATGGTATAGCAGATGAGGCTAGTCAAGCTTATGGGCCTATAATTCCCAGGGTCACTTGATGGTCCCCCTTTATGCAGAGGGATTATTTTATTTTTTTATTTATTTTATTTATTTATTTTACATTTGTTTACCAGGATTGTCCTCTGGGCTGAAAAAGACCTTTTCAGTGGAGGCCCAGGGAGAAAGGCTCCACATAGGTTCATAGGTTCATAGGTATGTACTAGGCTATCTGCCTGAAGGCATTTATAAGCCTAGCCAGAATGTGTTGGCTTTCACCACCCCCTTAGATTAGTTCCCTGTGCCTCTGTCCAGCAGAGCCACTGAAGTGATCCCGGGGTAAACTTTCTGTTTCCCATCCACTCATCAAGGTTTCTCTTGAAGAGTGTTAGTGAGGAGCTCTGCCTAGTGTAGATTGGAATCTTGTTTCAAAGCATGGGAAGTCTCTGTGACAGGAATCTATCCCTCTAGCACATCCTATTTATTGTTGTGGTGAGGTTTAGATCCCTAGACCATGTGGCTCAAGGGGATAAACTTTTCTTTAGGTGGAGCATGTCGATCAGTTCTGGGTTGGACATGGCCTTGTATGTCAGGCAGAGATCACCTCTGAGTAGGCAGTATGCAACCGAGTACAGCTGGAGTTTCTTCAGTTGATATGCATAGGGCATCTGTTTGAGGCCAGTGATCCTACTGGTAAGGTACTTCTATGGTATTTCCAGCTGTTGCAGGTGTCTTGTAAGATACATCCAAAATGGGACGTTGTACTCTGATGGGTCTGATGAGCGATGAGGGGCACAATGACCTCTTTTGATCTGGATGCAAACCCTTTTGTGATAAGGTGTGCCACGTAGAAGGATTTTCTAACCACTCTGGCAATGTGATTATCAAAGGAGAGTTTACTATCTACTTGGGTCCCCAGATCCCTTATTACATCTTCCATATTTAGGGGACTACCACCTATGTGGTAGTTTGTGGGTACTTTGTTTTTTCCAAAGGGGATGACTATGCACTTTTTGGCATTTAGCCTGAGGCCATGATTTTGACACCAGGTGTCCGTCTCAGTGAGACCCTTTTGGAGGATGTCTGTGTCAGCCAGAGAGTCAATTACAGCCTCTAGTTTGCAGTCGTCTGCAAACTTGGTCAGCCATAGTCCTCCTGTGCTTGCCTGTACCTCTAAGAATTATATGCCGAACAGGAATGGTCCTAGTTCTGAGCCCTGGGGAATGCCACATGTAACCGGTTAAGAGTCAGATCTAGCTCCCACAACTCTTACCATGTGGGTTCTGTCCATGAGCCAGTTGGCAACCCATCTTGTGATGTAGGGGTTTATGTTCAGGCTGGTGAGCTTGTCTATAGTACCAGAATGGGGAATGGTGTCAAAGGCCTTTGCGAGGTCTAGGTAGGCTGTGTGTACCACCTTTCCCTCGTCTATAGCCTTGGTAACTGTCTCAAAGAAGTCCACCAGGTTTAGGAGACATGATCTGCCCTTAACAAAGCTGAACTGGGCAGGGTCCAGTGTTTGGAGGTTCCCAGTATCTCTGTTAATGAGTTCCATGATGATGCGCTCCATAACCTTGCAGACCAAGCTAGTCAGGCTTATATGGTGATAGTTCCTGGGGTCTGTTGTGGCTCCACCTTTGTGGACCAGAATAACCATTGCTGTGCATCAATCTATGGGTACGTAACCTGTGGAGAGGCTGAGTTTGAACAGTGAACTTGACATAGCTAAAGAATGCCTCGTGGTTATCTTTGGAGTCATTGGCAATTTTTCTTTCGAAACTCACCTTGGATGATTTTATGAGGGATCGTACTTTTTTGCTGATACTGATCAGGGATGTCTTCCCTTCTTGGGATTTTACTCTTTTCTGTACTAGCTTTCTCCTTCTATTGTATAGCTTGTTTATGGCAGGAGTCCACCAGACTGGTTTCCTTTTCTTGGGATAGCACAATCCACGCATTCTTGTAGGTGCCCGTAGAATGCATTAGTAAAGGATTTTGCAGCTTGGACAATGTTATCCTTTAGCATGGAGGCTTTGAAACTTTCCACCTTGGTCTTAAGTAATGTGAAGTTTGCTTTTGAAAAGTTTTTCACGGTGGTTTCCTTGTCTGGGAGTGAGGGCGGAATATGGATATCCAAAGTGATTTGTTTATGATCAGATCTAACCAGTGAGGGGTAGACCTCCGGTATGGAGCAGCAGTTGCCCATGTTGGTGATGACCAGGTCCGATATGTTGTCATCTCTGGTGGGAGTGTTGACCAGTTGATCCAGGGCATTTGAGTTTATAAATTCTAGGAAGTGTTGGGCAAGGGAGTTAGTACTTGAGTAGTTCTCCCAATTAATGTTTGGGTAATAACCCAATATTAGGGTGTTTGGTAGGACCTTAATATTTCCCAGTGTTTCCAGAAATGTGGAATGGGGGTCCTGGGACATTGTGGGTGATCTGTAGCAAGCTACAATTTGAATTGCAGTTTTGCCCGTTGTTAGTTGCATGTGGATGATCTCTGAAGCGTCATGCTGTGCCACTAACCTGGAGGTGTGGGTATCCTTGATGAACATGGATACGCCCCCACCTTTTGTATTTTCGGTCTGGGTTCTGTGGCCAAAATGTATGATATGAGTTGTAGCCTGATAGTGCTGGAGGGCTCTCTGGAGCCTTAAACCAGGTTTCTGTTACTGGATATATACTGATTTTCTCCATACTGAGGAGTGCCTCGAGTGCGTGCATTTTGAGGTTTAGACTTCAGGCACTGAGTAGCATCACCCTCAGTTTTTTGTTACTTGTGCTATTTATGGTGGTGGGTTTGTCTTTTGAGCCTTGCCTAAAAAAGGCACTATGGGGGTGGCAAGAGCCTTGGCCAGTATTCAAAAGCCTAAGGGTGACAGGTGCAAGCCATCTCTAGTGAAGCAGCATGGCTTGTCAAGCATGTCATCCCAGGCAGACAGACACTGGATCCCCTTTGAATGACACCAGAAACTTAGCCAATTGTTGAAATTGATAATTTGTTTCTTTATACTGTGGTATCATTCTTAGTAAGGGCAGAATGCTACTTATGGTCAGGGTCATACCAGCCTGGGCTACAAGATCAGAGAGCTCTTCCATGTCTCTTTTCATGTAGTCCAGGGAGGTATGGCTCAGGTCATTCACACCAACATGGACAATGACAAAGTCGTATTTGTACTTGTTCTGGAGTGACCTGAGTGCTTGTGTTATGTGGCGGATCATGGCACCTGGCAGGCAGCTAACAGTAACCTTCTCCTTATTCAGCCTAGTGAGTGGGACGTCAGTGCGCCTGACTACAGTCACCTATTACTAGTATGTTGGGTATGTTAATTTGCCTTAAGGGCTGTGATTGCATGGCACACTGGTTTTGTGAAGTATGTGTTTCATGATTTGTGTTGGGGGGTGGAGGTAGCTCGGATGTCTGCTTTGGAGGTCTCTGTTGCTTTTGCAGATTTTTATTTAGAGCCTCCGAGTATGTTTTCATGTATTTATGTGTGTTATTTTCCAGTGTTGGTTTAGTAGGTCTATGTGAGACTGGTGGCATGTTGCAAGTATTTCCCTTCTCCTCCTGACTGTTTGATCCAGTCTTGGTTTGAGAGAGCTTAGCCTCCAGTTTGGCTGTATAATTGCATCTCTCACATGTATTAGTGTTTGGTGGTAGGAGGAGAGGGTTGCCTGTGTACATGAGGCAGTTGTAACATTGCCTCAAAATGCCCAGATTCACCAGTTGGACTGGAGAGTATGCCTGCAACTGCCCTTTGGACATGCCTGGATAGGTACAGTGAACTGTTTTACTGAATGACTGGTAAGGTTGAATAGAGAGCCTTGTCCTTCTGTACAGTATAGGAGGGTCTAGTGCTAGGGTTTATAAGTGCTTGCTATGAGTTTTGAGCAAGTGCTGGGCTGAGAAATGAATGGCTTGAGTGCTTAAGTTGAAAGTTTGTCTAGCTCCAAGGGAAAAATTGAAGAGGAGACTTTGTGGAGCCAGGAATAGTTATACCTTAGCTAACCGGCGCTGCCTGGCATGCAAAACTGGGCAAATGTGATATGAGATAAATAATAAAGTGTTACAAAACAAATGCAGCATAGACACACATTTCTATAAGCTTAAAACTACTGGTTGGAGAGAGTCAGATATATTTATGGCTTATGGAGACATGTTCCGTATACATAAAGAAATTGAGATAAAAATGTCACAGGTGGTTACCGCAAAGGTGGCATGTTGAATGACCAAAATTCCATGTTAAAGAGTTAACATCTTATTTAAGCATAGTTGAAAAATTTAATGAGTATGTAAGGAGTTAAAACTGCTCCAATAGTGAAACATATTCTTACCAAATGGTTCTAGCAAGTAGGTGGTAAGGTATATGTTAGTAAATAGAAGCAGTAGTACAGAAATAGTGAAGATGTGCAATTTAGGGGTGGGTGGGATTGTTAGGGTGAGTATAAGTGGATAACATATGACTTTAGTGTAGTACAGGCAATAATAATTGTCTTATTAGAAGGCTGAACTGTAGTGTGAATAAAAGTTGTATTTGTGGAAGCATAGTTGGGAAGGTAGCTTTGAGTAATTCATCAGTTCAGTTTAGTAATATACAGATGAAGTACAGTAGAACAGGTGATTAAGAACAGTGGAAGCATGTTGCAAAACTGGGGAGGTTGAGAGAGGAGGGGGGATATGGTAGGTAAAGTAGATGGGATAGAGGGAGGAGAGATGAAGAAGCTAAGTGAGAACTTAATAAGGAACAGTGTTTAAGAAAGAGGGTGAAGAAGGAGATAGGGCAGTAGGAAACAGATCATCCAGGGTTGGTACAGAAGCAGAGCCATTTGCTAGCGAGGTGTTCACTCAGTAGAGTTTTAAACTGTTACGAATTGTTAGTATTGAAGATTGTTTGGGGTATGGAGTTCCAGATTTTGGCTATCCTGTTTGAAATGAGGTAATCACCATGGTAATGTTTGGATTTGGTTACTTCTAGAAGAAGTTTGCTGGTTGTGCATAGGAATCTTTTGCTATTATAGGGATGAATAACATATTTTAATACTGGACAGTTGCTAGGGTGGTGTAAGATGTTATGTGCAACATTTAGTTAGTTGAAATTTAGTAGGTTTGGGAGTTCCAGCCATTTTAGTTGGAGCAGTGAGTTACAGTGGTGTGACCTTTTGGGGAGACCAGTGACAAATGTTTCTATTTTGTTGCAGAAAGATTCCATCTTGTTTAGGTCTGTTTTCTTAAGATCAGTGAATATGGATGAGGCACATAGCAGGGAGGAGAGTAAGTGTGTGTTGGCTATGGATTTTCTGGTGGTATTTGTGAGGAAAGGTTTGACTCAACACGAGAATAGTTTGATGTGTACCTTTTTAATGGTAGTAGCTAGATGTTTTCAAATCTAAGATTGTTGT
Source organism: Protopterus annectens (assembly GCF_019279795.1). Classification (NCBI taxonomy): domain Eukaryota; kingdom Metazoa; phylum Chordata; order Ceratodontiformes; family Protopteridae; genus Protopterus; species Protopterus annectens. The sequence continues at coordinate 710,958,340 of NC_056735.1, forward strand.
CAATAGTAACACCAAGGAGTGTGGTGTATTCAACAGGTTCTATTTTAGTGTTACTAGTGGGGGGATGATGAAGGTAGGATGCAGAAAGTGTGTCTTTTTGTTGGTGAAGAGCATGAGTTTTGTTTTGTTGGCATTAAGGATAAGTTGGGAGTCAAGAGAGGAATTTTTCAGTGTCAAGAAATGCTTGTTGGGTAGTGTGAAGTAGTTCTGGGAAAGACTGGGCTGAATACAAGAGAGGAGTCATCTGCATATTGAATTATATTTGCATGTTTGGAACCTGAGCAGAGTTTGTTAGTGAAAATGATGAATAGTAGTGGTCCAAGAACACCAATAGAGACAGGCAGTAGAGGGGAGAGTTCATCTTGCCATTTTACTGCTTGTTGTCTGTCGAATAGGTAGCTTTGAAACCAGTGAAGGGCTGTTTGGAAAAGGTTTACTTTACTGTTGCTGTCCTTCATTCTGCCGGAACATAACCAGTTTTCAGGCTGTAGTTAAACAGGAATCTAAGTAGGTCTGCTAGGTCATCTTTTAAGTTGTTTAAAAGGCAAACTGGGATATTGTCTGGTCCCACTGATGCCATGTTTTTAGCTTTGGAGAGCACTGATATGACCCTCTGTCTTCGGATAGTAATTTGAGGAATGGTGTCAGGTATACCTTGGGTATGACTGGAGGGGACAGGAGGGTGCAGTTTGCTCTAAATCTGTCAGTTAGTGGGTTGGCTATTACCTTTGGTTGAGTATGGGTGCTGCCATCCACAACCAGTTCAGTGCATAGCTGGCTATTCAAATTTTGGACATAGTTAAAGAATGTCTTGTGAATATCTTTAGCTAGGGAAGCTATTTTTACTTTGTAATTAGCTTTGGAGGACTTGACATGATTTCTAATTTATTTGTTTAAGCTAGATAGGGATTTCTTCCTCTGTTGAACTAGTTCCCTCTTGTTCTTGGACATTAGTTTCTTTCTGTTGTTATACAACCTGTTTATATTAGGGGTCCACAAGAGTGGCTTGGTTTCTTTTGGCAAGACATGGTTTTAATCTGTTCAGGTACAGCTGATTCTATACAACTGCTTAAGAGGTTATACATTGCATTGGTGTATACCTCTGCATAGGAGTATTTGTTATCTGCATTTGAGGAGGCTTTGAAACTTCCTACAACTATCCCTTAGTAGGAGGGAATTTGTCTTTGAAAAATGTTTAAGCTTTTTTTGAGCATGATGGGGTATTTGGTCTTATAATTACTTTGAACAAGACTGATTTATGTTCCAATCTTACCAGGGAGGACATCACATGGGGGGAGGGAGTGCAATGCTCTCCCATGTTAGTGAGTACTATGTCCAGGACATTTCAGCCTTTCGTGGGTTTGCTGACTAGTTGTTCCAGAACATTTGCATTGACAAAGTTCAAAATCCTCTGAGCCAGCATGTTTGTGGTCATGTATGTTTCCCAATCGATGGTAGGATAATTAAAATCATCCATGAGTAAGTAGCTAGGCTGCATGGCAAGTGACTCCAGTAAGTCTAGGTGTGCGGTATGCTTTTCCTGTTTCATGGTAGGTGGACCTATAGCTAGCTGTGATGTGGTAAAGGTCCTTGCCTATAGTTAATTGGACATGGAATAGCTCAAGAGAGTCATACTGTTTGACCAGTATAGTGATGTAATTATCCATAATGAAGATGGATATATCTCCTCCTTTGTTTCTTTCATGCTCAGTTTGTGGTCCGAATGTATGGAATGCATCATAGCCCTGCATGGCCAGGGTGCTGTCTGCATATTTGAACCATGTCTCGGTGACTGCACAGATCAGCATCTTCCAAAGTAAGAAGTGCTTCTGGGGATTGCAGTTTCTTGTTCAGACTCCTCGCATTAAGCAGCAGTACCTTGAGTTTATCTAGACAGGAGTTTGTTATGTTGGGAGGTTAGTTATTTTGACACTGCCTAAAAATGGTACAATAGGGGTGACTAATGCCTTTGCCCATATATGAAAGCCTAGAAGAGACAGGCGCAGACCATCTCTTTCAAAGCAGCGTGATTTACCATCCATTTCTTCCCAGGCTTATAGATATTGGATCCCCTTGGACTGACACCAGAAGCTAAGTCAATTGTTAGTCAATCATTTTTTGTTTGTATTGTAGCATCATCCTTGGAGAAGGTAGAATGCTGCTTAAGGCTAGGCTTATACCTGCCTGTGACACATAATCCCTCTCGTCATACAGTCCAGTGAGGTACATTTCAAGTCATTCACCCCCCCACACACACACACACACACACACACACACACACACACACACACACACACACACACACACATGGACTATAACAAAGTCATACTGGTACTTGTGGCTGAGTGACTTGAGTGCTTGAGTGACTTGATGATTCCTGGAACCTGATAGGCAGCTAACTGTAACCTGTTCCTTATCCATCCTGGTGAGGGGAACATCTGTGTGTCTCACTATGGAGTTACCTATAACCAATCCATAAGGTTTTGTGGTGTTACTCCTTATGGGCTTATTTGTTGAGACACTGGTGTGTATGTTATGATGTGTTGTGGTGTTTTTTTGCATTGTTATTTGTATAAGTGGTTTCCATTTGGGAGGCCTCTGATCTTTTGGTAAGTTACTACTGAGTACCTCCACATATGTGGGTTTATGTGTCATGCCCTTATTTAGTGTGGGAAGTGTGTGCGTGCTTACATCCTGTTTGGCATTCAATTTGTCTTTATGTGAGAGTCTTGCCTCCAATTTCATAGTGTAACTACATCGCTCACATAAAGTATTTGTTTGTTTAGGGAGTAAGTGGTTGTCAGTATACATGACACAATTGCTACATTGCCTCAGTTTGCCCATGTGTATCCAGCTGGCCAGAGAGATGATGGAAAACTGCCCAGCCATGATAGCAGGCTGTTACTGTATGTTTTATTAGGGAGGAGAATGAGATAATTTGACAGGACTGTGCTTGTAGTACTGGGACTACAAGAGGGACCTATACTTTGTGTTGGCTAAAAATGATAGGCAATGCTACTCAGCACACAGTTGAGTTGCTCCCAGAGCAGAAGAAAAGTCTGAAAAGGTTTCACTGACAGCTGTTTAGGGAAAAACTGAGCTTTTAGGCCTTTGCATCTATACAGGACTCTGCTAACTGCCACTGTGTGAAGAGCAGCACCACACAAATGCAATGCTTAAATACGAGCAAAGAGAAACAAATTTTAAGCTAACTACCAAACAGGAAAACACACAATAAACAATCCACTGGCAATCCTAACAGATTAGCTTTACACACTTCTGCCACAAGGGTGCAGAAAAACACCTTCTTACCATACAAGCTATCTACAATAGCCCTACAACTAATAGATACAATGTAATACAATACAATGAACTACTTAAAGCAGCAGCAGACAGTGCAGTTTTTTTATTTGAAAAAAAGTAGTCACAATATATGAGAAGCGCAAAAAATACTTCTTTCTTGTGCTTCCCAGCTCACATAGACCAGGTAAACACCTACTGACACTTAATGAATAATCTCGGTCTTCCTAATGTAAAAGCACAGTAAAGGAGTGTCCAGAGTGAAATGCTACCACCAACAAACTTAAAAGATATGAACTGTGTTTTTGTGGGTTTGCCCCGATTTTCTCCCACATTACAAAGATATGTGTCTGGAGCGTTTCTTCCTGGGCCTCCGCTGAAAATTGGCTTTGTTCTAAGTCAGGCTTTCCCAGTAAATAAATAAATGAGAGCTTTGGGGTGAGTATATAACCTATATAGTGTCTAGTTTTAATATTAACAGTGGTAGGGATTAAAAAATCAATGTACACCTTTCATATGTCAGTGCCACGTGTCACAACTGGCCTAGTTCAAAGGCAGCAACATGGCAATCAATGTTAGAAGTATATTTGTACATGCTTCCTGCTGTAGAGGTGAATAAGTTGGTCATGATGCTAAGGCTCTGCTCTCACATTGTGAGGACATCTGTGTTTTAATCCCTTCTGCCCCACAGTTGTGTTACATTCAAAAAGTATTTTATATATATATATTTTGTGTCTCAGCAGTACTACTGCATCATTACAAGGGACATAGATATAAGATTAATTTCGTCTTCCTGTCTTAACTTAAAGCTTTGGAATGACTGATTAGCCCCAAAATATGTTGGACATCTTAGACAGGAAAACAAGAAGGATGCTTCATGCTCATCAAATAATTTATAAAAATCAGTACATACCAAGATTATATTTCCCGCATTCTGAAGGAGGTACAAGCCTCCTCGAAATTGATTACATTTATAGATCTGTAATCGTGGGACTGCACACATACTGTATCTGTTGACTTCACAAGACCCAAATGTAGTGAAAGTTTTAAAACATGAAGAGAAAAAGTCTAAGATGACTTCCCTGCTTAGTTTAGCAGAAGCATGTCAGCATCAAGTGGGAATGGAAATCAAACCAGAAGTAGATAAAAATCAGGCAGTAACTGAATGTGCCAAAAAAACAAAAAAAAAAAACAAAAAAAGAATATAAGGTGAAGAATCAGATGAGAAAGCAAGAAATGTGTAAAATGCATAAATATAGCTGCAAGTTTAGGAAACTCTTGGAACAACCTTATGTTGATCAGGATCGAACACAGGAATGGTTAAAGAAAAGTTAATTTAAACCAAAATATGAAAGGTTAATATTGGCGGCTCAAGATAGTGGACTATGTACACATTGGTTTACAAAGTCCATTGAACATGTAGGAAAAAGAAAAATGTAGGTTTTGTAAAACAGAACTGAAAACAGTTGCACATCTTGTAGCTGCTTGCGATATACTAATGGCAAAAAGATTGTATATTGAAAGACATAATAATGTGGCAAGACTGTTGCATTGCATTGCATTGCGAATTGTGCAAACATTATGGAACTGAAGTGGCTGAAAAACATTGGAAACATGAGCCACAGAGCATCATAAAAAATTATGAAGTTTATATCACATGGGATCACCCACTACCAGCAGTTCAAAAAATAGATGCGAGAAAACCAGATAAAGCAGTACATGAAAAGAAGACAAAAGTAGCATTGATTATTGAAATTGCTACACCCAGTGACTACATTGTCATATGTACAGAGAGACACAAAGTCATAGAATACCAGGATTTGCAGGCAGAAACAAGGGCAATGTGGAAGAAGGATACCCAGACAGTTCCAGTAGTAGTAGGGGAAGCAGGTCTTATAAAAAAGAATTTACAGTCATACTTGGATATGTTACCAATATATATAATTCCATACAAAATGCAGAAGGAGTCATTACTGGGAATATTGCAGATGCTGCGAAGAGTACTTTCGGCTAACATCAAAGACTGAAACAATACTAATTTCATGAACTTTAATTGTACTTTGACTTAGGAATGGGGTCCATTCCCATCATGGGATTAGAAACCCAAAAGACTTGGAGAAATTAAAAAAGTAAAATCATTATTAGTGGCTTAGTGGGTATTTTCCAATATAAAATAGATGTTTGTTTCCTTTGACTATAACCTGTGACAGAAATATATACCATGCCCCCTAACAATTTATATCCAGGGTAGCAGCCCCCTTTACCCCACCCTTGCTATGCTACTGACACTGCTCATTGTATAGCTACAATTAAGCCCAATCAGTGTTATCTTCTGTGTATATTGGCCACAGCTGCCATCAGTAATTCAGATTTGCTGAGTGCTTTTGTGCAACAGTTGGCAAATATGAACTAGTACAAAGATCATTCATTTAGTCTGACTGCTTGCATGGCTCAGCCTGTACATGAGCTTATTTGTGGAGTGTGTGTAAAGGGTCTATATTATATTATTAAAAGGAACAAATGTCAAACGGCTTAAATGTTGAAATTGCTGCTCATCGAAATTGCTTTTGTGGGGGGTTTCCCCCCCCCCCCACTAATTATATATACCAACTCTGAGATTGTGCTGCAGTAAGGAAAGGGCAAAATTCCCAATCTTCACTGTACTGCAATCTTATAAAACAAAAATCGATAAACGGCAATTTCAACATTTAAGCCATTCAGCATTTGTTCCATTCGATAATATAATATAGACCCGTGTATGAAGAGGGTTGAGGATTCAATACCACTCAGGGTGGAATGGTTTTGTGACTTTTCTGCTTCCAGACTTCAAATATGTGACAATCATATGCTACGTACTTTACTGACACCATCATTGTGACTACTTCTATAGCTGTCCGTGACTGTGTAAATGAAATATTTGATAGAATATAACTGAAGAAGGTAATGAGATCAAATCTTCTGAGACCTGTATTTTTTCTACTTGCTTTCCATGAATGTGTAACAGTCACCTGCTGTATGCTGTACTGACACATTCAAACTGACTGCTTCTATGGCTCACCTTGTAAATACAGTGTTTGGGAAAGTAAAACTGACAAGTGTTGATGGTTCAAGTCTTATCAGGGATGGTCAGGTGTGTGTTTTCATGGCATCTGCATTATAGACCAGGTACGCTAATCAAACTCTGATGATGTCAGTGCTGATGTAGGGCAATACATTTTATAACTTTTCTGTACATCATTTATTCTGTCTGTGTTTCACATTTTCTTTGTGTAACGAGTTAAGATTGAGATTTGGTTGTATGTCTCATACCCACTTCTACATTGTGCTCTGCATTCTTAATTTGGTTATCATCTCCCTTTGCAGTCTTCCATCTATTTCTATTTGTTTCTGTGACCCTACCATTGTCTCTACCCTCCCACTTTCGGCACACTTCCCTTATTTCCTTCCACAAGACATTTCTCTGCATATCCTTGAGTTACAGCAGTAGATCTATACATTAGTATTGCCATCTTTACATGTGATTTTGCTCCAAATATCCTAGAAGCTCATGCTCATTCAGTGTTTACACACCTGCTCGTTCTTTACCGTGGCTGTGGCTTGGTCTAACACAATCTTCCCACTGGTTCCTACTGCAGCTACAACATGCAGACCCACTTCATGCACACACTGGCTTACTGAATGCATTGTTAATGAGCCTTGGGGCTCATCATGTATTCATTGTAAATACCAGTGGCTTGGCAGTAATCATGGATATGATGTTTCTGAATCCACATGCAAATGTAGCAAGTAGACAGAATGTCAGACTAATTAAACTTTAAACTGAATACAGAAACACGGTGAATCAGTTGCAGCAGTACTTTTAATGTTTACAATTTTTACCAATTATTGGTAGTAATTATCAGCTTGTACTTTAAAACATCACCAGGCACTGTATTACTTTTCCTTTTTCCAGTTGAAGAAAATAATTTTATAGAAACAAATATCTGGCTTATTTAATGAGATGCAGCTCTAGACAAACTTCTATGCATTCACTTCAATACCTAAATCAATCAGAATTAAAATGTTTGAAAAGCATGATAAAACAGAATAGAATATTGAAAATATTAAGCATTTTATTTTTAAAATTATACAATAAAGCACATTCCAACTATATTGCTAACAAGAATGTAAGGGAGAATATTTTTTTTACAAAAACAAAAACATACACAAAATGCTACAAATAATAAAACACAACATACAAAATGCATACATCCAGGGTAACAAGTGAAACCCCATTTTTTTAAATGCTATGATAACTCCATATGGGGCATTATAATAGGGAAATAATGGACTGTGCAGGGATGATGACTCATTTGCTTGCAAATTTTGGCCTCACAGGAGTCCTGGGTGATTTATTATTTTCTTAATCCACCCATCCTATTGGAATTTTCTCTTTAACTGGTTGTTGGATGTGAGTTTATATGACTGGTTGGTGGATTTTAATGGTGGGAAAAGAAAGCACTGCATGGGTAGAAACAGGTGATACATAGAAGAAGGATGTAAGAGGATGAAAAAAATATGAGGATAAACTAACTCATGAATTATGATAAAACAAAGTAGTTATAAAGGAAGTAGTAAAGCCATAAGAATGTATTATACTTCAATCTTTCTGAAGGAGAATAAAGATGTAGGATCTGTATATTTGAAACTGAAATTTCATGTCATAAAACAATGTTGTTTAAAAAAGGAAATAACAGAACAGACAGATGTAATGTTAGGCAAAGGGTTTTATAACACAGATGCTCAACAATTATTAGAAGAAGAGATAACACATGTTAGGAGATTATGGAAAGACCACTGAGACTTAAAGGACTTTTATATATCATGGGCAAAGTGGTGATTATCACTAAAACAAATTTAGAACTGAATAGAGCTGTATAACATGTTCCTTAATGTGATCATGTGATATTTCAAATGTTCATAGTGTCATGAATGCAGTTAGATACATACTGAAACTAAATTTAAAAGCATCTAATGTAATGGAATATTTAGCCACATTCTCTGAAAGTAGCAAAGTACAAACCCATCAGATTGCAGTAAGGAAAAATTTACACAGCAATATTATTTTTCCGAATACACTCAATTTTATAAAATTAAGAAATAAAAAAGGATGCCCTAGTTAAACTACATATTGCACAAAACCAGTTAGATGGAGCACAAATGTCATGGTCTGGCTTCAGAACTATGGCAATTAAATACATAACCTCCCGTAAGCTAATAACGAACAATCATAACAAGAAACAATACTATCTAGAATACTGGAGTCTACTTCTTGATCATATATTAAAAGATTAACTTAACAGAACGTAGAGCTAATGATCGAACATTTATGGACCACTATATCCTGCAGTTTAATCGCATACAGATATGTGTATATATGACTATTTTAAAACATCATTGTATATAGTAGAATTGAGGTTGATAACTCATGTTTATCATAGCATTCTTCTTTTTTCTTTATTGATGCATATATTGCATATAGTTCTTTTAGTTGTACTTCTTTTTGTATAACTCCTGTATTGTCAAGTTATACAAGTCACTTATATCTCCTGTATTTCGTTGTAATTCTGTGCATGATATATAATTATCTAATGTTTCAACATATAATGCTGGTTGGTTGACAAATTGGTTGAAAATAAATAAAAATATATTACAAAAAAAAAAAAAGAAAAGAAAAAAGGAAGAAATAAAAAAGGAAAACAAATAAAAAAATATGACTGATTTATTAACGTCCTTGGCATATGGAAAGAAAGATAGAAATATATGCAAGGGAAATGTGGAAACTGTTCAGAAAAATAAGGAAGGAATTAAGAGTGACAGATAAAAATATGCAGTGGGGTATAAAAGCAGTACTTCTTTTTAAGGAGACCATATAGAATGAAGTAACTGATGCAGAACAGGTGAAAGGCTTGGAATGGAAGAATCAAAAAAACTACAAATGATTTTCTGTAGGCTCCCTATTACTATTATGAGACCCCACTATTGCAAGTCTCACAACACCAAATTAAATCAATAAAAAATAAATAACTACACTGTAATTCTGAAAGTACAGCAGTGAACAGCAGACATTTCTCTTAACTATTTCTTGAGGGGGGCTGTCTCACATTACCTATACATATTGCATAACTTGTCATTCCATCTTGGAGTAGATATATATAACCATCATGCCTTTAAGTGCACTTGTATAAGGCTAAAGGAGTCTTTCAAGCATAAACTACAACAAAGAAAGAAAACTACTATAAATATAATAAAACACATTTTAGCAATGCATTATATGAAACCTCCTCTAGTCCTCATAGCTGGCAGCAGAGGAAAAGTCCGAAAACAAATGGCATAATACCTCTGAGAACAACAGCAATGGCAAAAGCATCTTTATCTGGTGCAGAACTTACAAAATTCATGTCACCAGACCAAAGAAAGATGCAACCCTTCTTCCTGGATTTATTCAACATCTAATGTTATAATATGTATGCTAATGCATAATAAATATGATCATCATAATGCTTAGTAATGCAGAAATTCTAATTTAGGGCGGAGCCTAGATAGCCAGCTAAGCACAGCACTTTTTTCTGATATATATATATATATATATATATATATATATATATATATATCTATACATATATATATATATATATATATATATATATATATATATATATATATATATATATATATATATGGATCTACTTCAGTAGATCAAACTTTTACAAGTTCGAACCACATATGGCCAAGACCATATGATCGAACTCGTAAAAGTTCGAACACTGAAGTAAAAACAAATAAAACAACAAAACTAAACATCTATAGCAGGGGGGCCACACCCCCTGCACCCCCACAACCCCTTACTTAAATATACCAACTCCAAGATTACACTACATTGCGGAAATGGAAAATCTTCCCTTTCTGCACTGTACGGAGATCTCCATTCAGTCCAATCGAAATTTTACAAGTTCGAACATATGGTCTCAGCCATATGTGGTTCGAACTTGTAAACATTCAGTCTACTGAAGGGGACCCATATATGGATATAAATATATATATATATATATATATATATATATATATATATAAATTTTATAAAATGTAGTTACTAATAGTCTAAACTTTAACTTTACAAACTTTGAAGTTTTTATTCCAAACAATTCCTGTCAAATTATTTGAGAATAAACTTGAAGGAAAATGAACAGCTCCAAGTCTTCACGATATGATGCTGCACTGAGGAAAGAACTACAGCTGGTATTTTCCACTCTGCAGTCACTATCTCTAAAGACAGATGACTTCCAACAAAAGCTGGAGAAATTGAGGATAGTTCTAAATAAACTGAAGTTTTTAGAGTCCTTTTTCAACAACATCACAATAAAATACATGGAGACAGCCATAACCAATATAGATGGAAGATTAAAGGAGGATGAGCTGCACACAAACTTTCTTCTCAAACAAAATACATGGCTAATGAATAAAACTGATGATCTTGAAAATTGGGAGAGAAGGTGCAATATCCAGATTTTTGGAGTACCAGAGAAGGCAGAAGGCAAGAGCATGATTTTATTTTTGAATAATTGTATTCCCAAAATTTTAGACTTATAAGAGAGGCTCTTATTTGGTAAAGAAAGAGTTTGTAGAGCAACTGGTAAGCCAGTGCCTACATCCTCCACAGTAACACTGAGATCTATTGCTGTAAAATTCCTTTCTTAGCTGGATAAGGAATTAATGTTAAAAATAGCTTGGAGGAAAGCCCCATTAAAATTTAACCAACACCCCATCAGATTTGACAATGAGTACTCTGCGAAAATTCTGGAAATGAGGAAGAAATGTTGGCCACTGGTTAAACATCTGAAACAAAACAACATTAGAGCCCAAATATTGTATCTGGCAAAAATCAAAATGCACCTCTCTTCTAGTAAAAAAAACCTTTAACAACCTGGATGAAGCTATTTTCTTTATAACAAACAGTAATCTAACAACCATACCAAAGGATATGGACTTCCCTGTTTTCTTTAAAGAGAACATCTGAGAAAAATACATGGAATGAAGACAAATAGATGAAACAAATAAAAAAAAATAAGACTTCAGCTGCCAAGGAAAATTCTTCTCTCAAAGAATCAACTGGTAAATACATAATCAAATTTTGTTTTATTTTTTTTTTGTTTTTATTTTTTATTTTTTTTTGTTTGTTTGTTTGTTAGTGATTACATTTTCTTAATTCATACTTACTGTACCATTATAGTAATTAATGTTTTTTTTTAAATCTCATTTAACAAAGTAAATAGTTAACTTACAGGAATAATATTAAGGAATTGCTTAAAAAAGTTTAATGTCATTGCATACTGAGAAAATTTATAGCCAAAAAGAAAAGAAAATGAGTTGATTTCTAGATAAGGCACTTATGTACCTTGTCTTTTTATCGTATTTACCTTTGGTAAAAACTCTGTACCCATGAACTACCACATAGGCAGCAATCTACTTAACGAATGTAAGAGACCTTGGGACCCAGGTGGACAGTAGCCTCTCCTTTGATAGCCACATTGCCGCAGTAGTCAGGAAGTCCTTCTACGTAGCACACCTCATCATAAAAGGGTTCTCATCTAGGAAAAAAGAAGTCATAGTTCCCCTCTACTTGACACTCATTAGACACATTATAGAGTACAATGCCCCTTTTGGAATGTACCTCACAAGACATCTGCAACAGCTGGAAAGGCCACAGAAGTACCTCACAAAGAGGATTACTGGCCTCAAACAAATGCCCTACACTGACCGCCTCAAAAAACTCCAGCTTTACTCCTTAGCATATTGCCTACTCCGAGGTGATCTCTGCCTAACATATAAAGCTATGTCAAACCCAGAGCTGTTGGACATGCTACACCTAAAGAAATCCCAATCCCTCTGAGCTACATGCTCTAGGGACCTAAAAACTTGTCACCACAATAAACAGGACATGCTGGAGGGATAGATTCCTGTCCCAGAGACTTCCCATACTCTGGAACAGGCTACCCATCTATGTCAAGCAAAGTTCTTCATTAGCACTCTTCAAGAAAAATCTTGATGAGTGGATGGGAAATACGAAATACACCCTGGGGATCACTTCTGTGTCTCTGCTCGACAGTGGCACAGGAAAATAACTTTCTTGGGTGGCATAAGCCAGGGAACCTTGTTGGCTAGGCATACATAGGCCCTTGGGCTGATAGCCTAGTACCTACTTATGAACCTATGAACCTATTAATGCTAGAGTATCTGTTAGACTGTGTAAAACTGGGAAAGAGCTGCCAGTATGGCTGCCACCTTTTCAAATGACCAAAGTGGAACTTTTTTGTGGAAATGTGAGATTTTCCAGGCAAAACATATCCATGGCTAGTGCAAAGGACAGAACTTCACTTTTCTGTCAAAATAAAATCTTACTCTTATGGCATATGAGTTATTTATGCTACTTCATATAATATTTAGGTGTTTCACATACAAAATAGATGTTTTATGCAATTATTAAAGAAGATTTGGAAATTATTTTTTATCCTAAAATCTCAGGACATTTGCCATTTGTAATTTTTTATAAGTGGGACACAACTGCCAAAAACAGGAACTGTCCCTCGCAAAGAGGGGCAGGTGATAATTCTAGCCGCTAGTAAACATGGTGCCTTTTTTAGCTTTATTTTTCCTTTTTTACCTCACTAACCTGTTTTTGACTCAAAGAATATTGTTTAAATTCAAGGTGAAGCTTTTTCTTACGTTGAGATGACCCTTGAGCCATTTTTAAACTGCTCTGTCTTTTCTAAGGCTTCTGTTAGCTGTTGGCCTGTTCTGCTATGTTGCACCCTACAGGAGGTGTAGGGAACAGTATTAGAGATGCACCCTTAGCTTCAAACTTCCTAATTAAAGCTGAAAACACTTGGACTGCTAAATTTAAGTAAGTTAGATTTTGTATTTATATAAAAAAGTTACTAATTTTCAAATTAATGTTTAGAAATTGGAAAATAACAGTTTAATAATGATTTCTAATTTAAATTAAAGCTGACAGAAACAAGTATAAGCCTGAATCAGTCCAGACTTAGACACATAAATATACACACACTTTAAAGTTTCCAGTAGTGTTTCCTGATTATGTAATACTTGAAGACAGCAAACTCTGCAAGCTTTTAAGAACATCTTGTTATAACTATACTCTCAAGCTTCAGTGCCAAGGAAGTTCTGTTAGACTGAAGACAAGTACAGAATATTTGTATAGCCTAACCTGGTTAACAGCTTTTTCATATTGCTGCATAAGGCTAGAGGGTTTATACAGGTGTCATCTAATAACATTTTTTGGCAAGAAGGTGTTGCAGCTCTGCTAATTGTAGACATTAAGTCAGCTATGTGCAAATAAAAAAAAAAATCACATGCTTCACTACTATGGGGACAAGAAGATGTGTGAGATGATTCTGGATGCCACTCTCAAACAGTACTTCTCAGAACTTTTGCTGAATAAGGACACAGTTAAATGTGATTATGATACTGTAGATAGCTGCACTAAGATGGTGGCCTCAGGTCCAGTTCAGTCAGCAGATTTTGAGTATATGGAAGTTTTTATAAATGTAAGAATCTTCAACAAGAAAAACTCCTAAGAATCATCTGTCTTTTATAAGGTGAATAAAAGGTATAAACAACTAGATTTAACATAGATTAAAAATACATGAGTTGATATTTAAGTTTCTGGTGGTAAACCTAAAAACTGCAAGCATTGTTAAATCAATACAACCTATAATAATAAGGTTCTTTTCCTTAATGAACATATAACTTGCATCTCTATTACAAAGTCTGTTGGAATCTTGCTATTATATGTTGTTGTGTCTTTCGGCTTTTCCCGGTTAGGGGTCGCCACAGCGGAACTCCGGTCTGCTAATGATTGGCAGTAGATTTTTACGTGCCGAGTTGCCGGCTCTGATGCACAACCTTCAAGGAAGGTACGCCCATTCACACATGTCTCCACACAGAAGACGGTCTAGCTGAGAATCGAACAGGACAATGTCTTACTGTAAGGCGACAACACTACCGCAGCACCACCAATCTTGCTATTATATGTAAAATATCGAAAATGACTACAGTTCAACTGAGATTGTTTAGAAAGCAAGAGCAAGTTATGAAGACCTTGCAGAAGTAAAATTAAATAGATGCAAGATGAATGGTTAGAATATAACACATCATTTATTTGCATCTACATAGAAGATGAAATAGTATGTAATGTAAAGAAGTTTTTTTTATAATATAGGAAATGTAATAATCATAACTGACTCATACTTAACAATGCTTAGTAGCTATATGATGCTGCATTATTATCATTATAAGAACAGCCTATATGAAGTTTTATTTTTGCAATGTTGGTAAACAGTCTGCATTAAGCACATTTTAATATAGTTGCCACACTTTCCCTTTATTATTTGGTTATTCACTAATTCTTGCTACAATTAATATAGATAACAATGTATTCAGACTTTTAATCCTATAAAAATAAATATAGTCCAACATTGCGTATTCATCTTAACATAATGTATGTCAATGTATTTCACTGAGGTAATTGTGAAGCCTCTTAATGTTAAACTAAGATAAATCTTTATGACCTTTTACTCTTACATTCAGCTTTTACTTGATTAGAATGATATAGATGAACAAAAGATTAGAGTTTTGATGAATAACTATGCTCAAGCAATCATTTATGCATTTTTTATATACATATTACACTGTCTCAAAGATTTTTACACAAATTGTTGGTTAATTAACATGTTTTAAATACAAAATGAGAGGCTTACAGTTAGACTGACATACACTCTAACTAGATTTAAATGTCTGAGCCAGACTATAGGCTTCTTTGATGTTCATTACTGCTGTTTGCAATTCTTTCTAATATATGTGCATGAATCTATATATATATATATATATATATATATATATATATTATAAAAGGGGTGCCCAACTTCCTTTTTACCTGCTCATTTTTGGATAATGTAATTAAAATATTAATTCTTATTGACTCTAGCTAATAGATAAAGGTTTCGTACTTGTTTTAAACTCATTTGATCTCATATGGTATTTCATGTCAAAGAAAGGAACATCAGCATATAGTATTACATAAGTAGCTTAAGGTACTAATATATGTGTGTTTCGCCTTTTTCCTCACTACAGTTTAATAACTTAGTGGAAATTGTTCACTCAATTGTATGCTTACAGCACAAGCCTCTTTATTAGTACATTTTAGAGCTGATAGGTATGTTCATGATGGTTTGGGAAAGCAGTTTGATTGATTTTATCTCATCTTTCACACTGGGATTTTTTTTAATTCCATGTATGTGTTGGGGAAATACACTATTTGTCTCTCTAGTTCTAATATGATTACTTTGTTGTTTCTTTTTGCACTCAGGCCTGATTATAATATATTTCACATCATATTCACAATCATGACTCTTGCAAACATGTCACTTATACAAATCAAAGTTTGGAAGTCTCAATTTTTCATTGAATACTTTGGCATAATAAAATTAATTATTACTGACCATTGGATGAGCTACTCTTATAACTCACCATGTCTTTTTCCTTAGCCTCACTTAATATAAATGGTATTAATAATTCAAAGAAGAGGTCAAACCATTTAAGATACCTTAAATTAAACAAATTACAAATAGTATTCCTACAGGAAATCCATTTTAAAAATACAGAGAAGGATGTTTCAAAACTAAACAGTTATGTGGTATTAGCTTATACTTCATTTAAGTTTAAAAGGAGAGGAGTGATGATCCTATGGAAGAATAATATGTTCTGCTCTCAAATATTATATAAGTATGAAGACCCTGAGGCACACTCATGATAATATCAAAAGAATATTAACATTAATAGAATTCTTAAACAAATGAAATGAAGAAGCTTTGTTGGTGAGTCGAGATATAGAAAAAGTATTTGACTCAGCAAAGTGGGATTTTTTTGTTTGAAACACTAAAAGCATTCTCATTTCCAATATCTTTCATCTCCATGATAAAGGCTATTTATAAAGATAATTTGACATATTTTGAATTAGGCCCCTTCACTTCAAACTGCATCCCTCTAACCAAGGCACCAAATAAGGTTGCCCTTTATCCCCAATATTATTTGCCCTTCTCATAGAAATATTAGCATCATCAATAAGTAATAATCAAGAAATCAAAGATATTAATATTTATGATCAATACAATTCTAAAATAGCACTATTGCAGGCGATAGTCTGCTTACCTGGCCTAAGTCAAATAAAGAATTATTATAACTAGACACAATAATAAATAACTTTCAAAAAGTTCAGGACTCCACTTTAATAAGTAAAAATCTAAACATATTATTCTTAATGACAAAGGAAAATCTAAACTAGTGAACAAAAGCATCATTGGAAAACAAGTTAATCCACTAATCTACTTAGGGATAACCTTATGCAAAAACTTGAAAAAAAACAAGAGAAACAAATTATAAAAATATAATATCTCAGGGAAATACATACATAAGCTGCTGGAACAATGTGTTTTTTTTTCATTTGAGGACAGACTACAATTGTTAAAAATGACTCCCCTTCCAAAAATGTTATATATTGTTATATATTGTTCTGGCTCTAGACACCCATCCTGGGAATAATTATATTAAACTCATAAATAAAATGTTATTAAACTTCCTATGGTACCAGAACAAAAATAGGATTGCATCTGCACACCATATTAGATCTTGGTATGGTAGTGGTTTAAGGTTCCCTAACTTTTTTTTCCCACTTTTCTGAGATTTAAAAAAGTTCAGTTACAGGCTTGCTGTTCTTGAACTGTTTGTAAGTTTCTGTGAGGCCATTTTTTGCTTGGGCTAAAGGGAAGTCTCTCTGTCGATCAGTGGCAGTGAAAAACATTGAGCAGCCTGCCTGCCCCTGTGGGAGTGGTTACTGACTTGAAACTGTAGTTTTATTGGCCATTTTGTGTCAATTCCAAAACTCCTTCATCTTCCTCTCTTAAAACCTGGTTGTCTCATGGTTTTGGCATCTTTTCAGGCTTGTTGGCTGTTGGTGAAGCACCCACCAAGAGGAGAAAACGCTGAGAGAAGAAAGGAGCCACTTTTGAGATTTTTAAGTATTTTTCCTTTGTTTATTTACTAAGTTTTTCTGCATAGCCGCCTATTTTGAGCATTTTCTGGCTTGTTAAACTTGATTTCTGCATTAGTAACTGTATTTAGAGCACAACCTAGAGCTGTTTACTGAATTTCCTGTTTGCACTTATTTTTAAAATCGTTTTTTCTCAAAACTTGCATTTTATCTGTCTTTGGTCTAGCACTCTTGTGTGGGGTCATTTATTGCACTGTTATAACTTGTTAATACTTGGGAACCTATGCTATCTCCGAAATAAACAAAAAAACAAAAAAAAATCTTGCTTTTTTCCCACTTTTCTGAGATTTGAAAAAGTTCAGTTACAGGCTTGCTGTTCTTGAACTGTTTGTAAGTTTCTGTGAGGCCATTGCTGCTTGGGCTAAAGGGAAGTCTCTCTGTTGATCAGTGGCAGTGAAAAATATTGAGCAGCCTGCCTGCCCCTGTAGGAGTGGTTACTGACTTGAAACTGTAGTTTTATTGGCCATTTTGGGTCAATTCCAAAACTCCTTCATCTTCCTCTCTTAAAACCCTCTTTTGCGCGGTTTTGCACGTTATTGTGCGTAGCGCAACATCGGGCAGCGCCGCCTAATTGGGTTTAAACTATTCCTGGATCCACAAAGTCTGCTCTTCACTTTTTCCCTTAGAACTCCTCTATCTCTCAATTTAAACACCATATTCTCATTCTAAGGCCCTTCACTGGTCCAATTAATAATCCTACAAGTTAGCACTATTAAACCATAAGCACTACTTACTCTTATACTCTCTACGATTACCCTGTCCTCTATTGGTCCGTCTTAAATTCAGTTTCCCTATATTACTCTAGCATGTCCAAAGGTCAGTCAATGGTTTCCTCTACAGTCCAGCTGGTGAATCTGGGAATTTTGAGGCAATGTTACAACTGTCTCATGTACACGGACAACCCTCTCCTCCTCCAAACAGGTTCAAATATATGTGAGAGATGCAACTATTTAGCCAAACTGGAGGCTGAGCTCTCTCATCTCAAAACTGGTGTAACCAGTCAGGAGGAGAAGGTAACCTCACACAACACAATTCCAGTATCACATAGTCCCACCACATCAGCGAACCAAACACATAAATACACAAAAACATACTCGGAGGCTCTAAATAAAAATCTACCTAAGCAACAGAGACCTCCAAGCAAACGCTACCTCAAAACAAAACACACACAACACATAGCCCACAAAGTCAGTGTGCCAAGCAGCCACAGCCCTTAAGGCTGAATAACACACCTGATACTCTTGTAATAGGTGACTCTATTGTCAGATACACTGACGTCCCGCTCACCAGGCTGAATAAAGAGAAGGTCACGGTGAGCTGCCTGTCGGGTGCTAGGATCTGCCACATAACGCAAGCACTCAGGTCACTCCAAAGCAAATACAAATATGACTCAGTCATTGTACATGCTGGTGTGAATGACCTGCGATGTACCTCCCTGGACTACATGAAAAGAGACATAGAGGAGCTCTCTGATCATGTAGCCCAGGCTGGTATGACCCTGACCTTGAGCAGCATCTTACCCTCACCTAGAATGATGCCACAGTACAAAGACAAAATGATCAATTTTAACAATTGGCTAAAATTTTGGTGTCATTCAAAGGGGATCCAGTGTCTGTCAGCCTGGGATGACATGCTCGACAAGCCACATTGCTTCGCTAGGGACGGTTTGCACCTGTCACCACTGAGCTTTCGGATATTGGCAAAGGCTCTTGCCACCCCCATAGTGCCTTTTTTAGGCAAGGCTCAAAAGTCAAACCCACCCCCATAGACAGCACAAGGAACAAGAAACTAAGGGTAATGCTGCTAAATGCCAGAAGTCTTAACCTCAAGATGCACTTTTCAAGCTCTCCTCAGTATGGAGAACATCGATATTTGTGCAGTGACAGAAACCTGGTTCAAGGCTCCAGAGAGCACCCCAGCACTACCAGGCTATACCTCATATCATGCTTTTCGGCCCCAAAACCCGGACCGAACCACAAAAGGAGGAGGAGTTTCCATATTTATCAAGGATATCCACACCTCCAGGTTAGTGGCATTTCACGAAGTATCGGAGACCATCCATGTGCAACTAACAGTGGGCAAGACTGCTTTTCAGTTTATAGCATCCTACAGACCATCCTGTCAAAGTCAGGAATCCCACTCGGCTTTCTTGAAAACATTGGAGAACATGAAGATCTCTCCGAACACCATTATATTGGGTGACCAACTACCCAAACATTGACTGGGAGCACTACTCAAGCCCCAGCACCTTAGCGCAAAGGTTCCTGGAAATTATAAACTCAAATGCTATGGAACAACTAGTTACCACTCCCATAAGAGGGGACAACATACTAGACCTGATCATTACCAACATGGGGACTCTATGCTCCACACGAGAAGTATATCCCTCATTGCTAAGATCAGACCATAAATTAATTTCACTGGATGTCCACATCTCGACCCCACCCCCAGCCCAGAAAACCACAGCGAAAAACTTCTCAAAAGCGAACTTCTCACTTCTCAAAACTGATGTGGAATCCTTCAAGGCCCCAGGGCCAGTGGAAACTATGGCCCAAACTGCAGAATCCTATATAAACGCATTCTACGGACATCTCCAGGAATACATGGATCAGGCTATCCCAAACAAAACCAAGATCCAATCATCCAAAGGCAGGCGTCCAGTCTGGTGGACCCCTGCCATAAATAATCTGTACAACAGAAGGAGGAAGCTACTACATGATAGAGCAAAATCCCTAATAGGGAAGGCATCTCTGATCAGTACTAGCAAAAAATTACGATCCCTCATAAAATCCTCCAAGGCCAGCTTCGAGAGAAAAATTGCACAGGACACCAAAGACAATCATAAGGCTTTTTTCAGTTATGTTAGAAACCTGGGATGCAACTCCCAGACTTGTTCTGAGTTGATTCTAAACGACAAAAAATTCACTGAACCCACAGACATCACCAATATCCTGGCAGACAGGTTCAGTGCAAACTTCTCCACCCCTCCCCCCCAAAAGAGCAAGTATCTATCCCAGCAGAGGGCTGCCTCCCAAACATCTCTGATGCTCAGGTGAAGGCTGCCCTCTCCAAAGCAAAAAAACACTGCTTCCATGGGACCAGATGGCATCCCAGGTTGCGTCCTACATGAACTCCAAGAGGAACTAATCCCTCAAATAAAACAGCTATACAATCTCAGCCTCACTACAGGATATGTGCCCACAGAATGGCGTACAGCAACAGTGATCCCACTCCACAAAGGTGGAGCCTCTACGGACCCTGGAAACTATCGCCCCATAAGCCTGACTAGCTTAGTCTGCAAGGCTATGGAGAGGATCATCATGGAGCTCATAAACAAAGACATTGGGGACCTACAGACACTAGATCCTACCCAGTTTGGTTTTGTCAAGGGCAGATCCTGGCTTTTGAACATGGTTGACTTCTTCGAAACAGTCACCAAAGCCATAGATAAAGGGAAGGTAGTCCACACAGCCTATCTGGACCTTGCAAAGGCATTTGACACAATACCCCACTCGGGCATCATAGATAAGCTATCCAGCTTAAATATAAACCCCTATGTCACAAGATGGGTCGCAAACTGGCTCAAAGACAGAACCCACAGAGTGAGAGTTGCTGGAGCCATGTCAGACTCGAAACCGGTCACAAGTGGTGTCCCACACGGTTCTGTCCTGGGACCACTCTTGTTCGGTATATACTTTTCCAAGGTACAGGCAAACGTGGGAGGACTATGGCTCACCAAGTTCGCAGATGACTGCAAACTGGGTGCCATAATCAACTCTCCAGCTGACACAAACATCCTTCAAAAAGGTCTCACAGAGACAGATAACTGGTGCCAGCACCATGGTTTAAAGCTAAATGCCAAAAAATATATAGTCATACCCTTTGGCAAAAACAATGTGCCCACAAATTACCACATAGGCAGAAACCCATTAAGTACAGAGAAAGTTATTAGGGACCTGGGGACCCAAGTTGATAGCAATCTCTCCTTTGAAAACCACATTGCCAAAGTGGTTAGAAAGACCTTCTACAAAGCCTACCTCATCATGAAGGGTTTCACATCTAGATCAAGAGAGGTAATCGTGCCCCTTTATTCATCCCTCATCAGGCCCATCATAGAATACAATGCCCCTTTTGGGATGTACCTTACCCGACACCTGCAGCAATTAGAAAGACCCCAAAAGTATCTCACCAAGAGGATCAATGGTCTCAAACAGATGCCATATGCTGCTCGGTTAAAAAAACTCCAGCTCTACTCAGTTGCATACCGCCTACTTGGAGGCGATCTATGCCTGACATACAAAGCTATGTCAAATCCAGAATTAATGGACATGCTCCACCTCAGTAAATCTAAATCCCTTAGAGCCACACACTCGAGGGACTTGAACCTCAGCACAGAAATAAATAGAACTTGCTAGAGGGACAGGTTCATAACCCAGAGGCTCCCTTCGCTCTGGAATAGAATTCCAGTTCATGTGAGGCAGAGCACCTCACTGAATTTCTTCAAGAAGAATCTCAATAGGTGGATGGGGGATCGTAGGTTTGTCCCAGGGATTACTCCCGTGTCACTATTAGACAGAGGCACAGTAAACTAAACCTTAAAAAGGGCACAGTATACTCAAATCAAGGGGTGGCATAAGCCATACAGAATCGGGCTAGGCTTATAATTGCCTCAGGGCAGATAGCCTAATATGAACCTATGAACCTCTGAACCTACGAAACCTATATCAAAGCATCATTACTTAAAAGTACATCAAACTGGATTGATCCAAATTACAACTCTAATTGGATAGATCTCCATATAGCTATAATACAGAAAGAAAACTCACTGTCATGTAAAATTCCTTCCATACATCCATACAATAAGTTCAGGTTTCTTCTTAGTTACACTCTTCAATATAATGTGACAAAACCCACAAAACTAAACTATCTAAATAACATTATTAACAACTTTAGACAAATAATATACTCAAATGTAGCTATCAAATCCTGGTTTGACCTAATAACCCCCTTTAAAATCATAAAAAAACTTCCTGGATAAGCTTCACATTAACATCTTTAATGAATGGGACATTAAAAATTGTATTTGTTGGAAACAATGTATTAAAGATTTGGAAACTTTACAGATTCAGCAAATTATAAAAGAGTCTAACTTATCACCGCAAGATTGGTTATTACTACAAAGTATAATTGCTTATTCTCAAGACTTACAGAGAATTATTCAGAACTCTTCATATTTAGAGCAACCTTCCTTAATCACAATCATATCTGAAATATTGTTTAATGACTCACAGTTTGACAATTTAGTATCCCAGTTATACAGCATTTTGTTAAGTTACAGGTCCATTTTTACAACTAAGCAATGGGACACAATGACTAATGGCCTACCACATAGTCTCTCCCAGACAGGAAAACTCAAAATTTTATCTTCAGTAAAACTTACTTCTTGGGGCCAATACTGGAGTATATTTATTTGGAAGTTTTTGCACAGATTTTTTTTTTAACTCCTGACAAAATTGCAAAATTCAAAAAAATTGAATAACATCATTTGCTGGAGATGTCTAACATCATGTAATGCAGATTGGTTCCATATTTTCTATGATTGCTCTAAACTAAAGAATTTTTGGAGAGATATTGGTGATTTTCTTTCAGCTTTATTTTCAGATAAATTCACATTAACTAAAACTTTAATTGTTCTTAATGCTGATGAAACATTTTGTTTGAATAAATCAAATTCATACTTATTATGGACAATATTAACAGTAGCCAGGAAATGAATTACAAGGAAATGGACCTCTACCACCTCTCTGAGTTTTGGTGAATTTCTCTCCTTACTAGAAAACACTATAAACAAGGAAGCCAGAACTAAAAAACTTAGGATATATCTGATGAGATTTACTAACAACCCATGGAGGAAGGTTTCAAACTTAATTAAGACTTTCCAAACAGATTTTTAGCCCTTCTTAATCATTATTTGTTTGCTTCATTGAAAGTTTTTTCTTAAAATATTTGAACTATTCAAACATCTTTCAGGCCTCTGTAAGTAATGTAAATAGTTGATTTAGTTTCATTGTTGTTAATAGCTGTCTGTTCAGTATGATCAATGTATTATAGAGTGTTTATTCTCTTATTTTACCTTTGATAAAAATATTCAAAAAGAAAGAAATTCTAATGCAGTTGGGACAGTACCAAACAATATAGCCTTACTGCACAAATCAGACAGATGGTTCATAACATGCCCTATAGGACAATGAGATAAAGCCTGTTCTAGCTCAGGATTGTGAATTACATTTGAAATTCTTATCAGATGTGTAAGTAAATGTTCAAGCTGCATTTTTAGAAGCTTTTAAACAGCTCCATTTTGAAGAAGTCTGTAGCTGTAGCTACTACAGAGGTAAAGTAAAACCTAACATCCTCCATTATCATTTCATTGTTTTTGTCACAACGTCAGGATTAGAGATAACTGACTTCACACATTAAGCTATGGCATCAGATTATGGAAGAGACACTGAATGCTATTGTTTTGGAGTGTGGCAACTGGAAATAGAAGAGGGGGAGTTGATTATTGAAATCATAGGTACAAAGATCCAGTTTTAAACACCTCTTCTTTACTGTGTTGACAAGTTTTTTTCTCTCGGTAAGAGTCTGTGATTTCACTCCTTGGAATATCTTTTAGAGTCAAGTACTCTGGAGTATTTCTTTCAAAGTTATCACTGTTAGTTTATAAACTGAATAAGAATGGATGTCTCCCTATTTATTTATGTGTTACATCAGTTGTACTGCTTGTGATAATTTACAGAGTCTTTGGCTTTGTCACTGATTTGGCAACCATCAAAGCTGGATAAATGGCCACCATTTGTACTTTTAGCCTCTGGAGATGTGATCCCTATACAAATCCATAGTATGCGTCTGATTTAGGATTACAAAGAATCAGATGTAACTTTGACTGGCTAAAGGTTGCTGGTGCCAACACAGACACTCATCCACAAAGACTGAACATAGTGAAAGAATTAATTTTGAAGGAAGGAAATGATTTCTTCATAGGGTTGTAATATACCATTGCATTTTAACTTGTGTGTAACTTGGAAATGGGAATCATGAAGATGGAAGAAGACATACAACACAGAGCATTTAAAAGCATTCTTGCCACAACTGTTTCTTTTGCAAAACATGCAGGTGTCCATTACTGGCAGTACTCTATCCTCTGGTAAGGAGATGTTGGGGTTACCGATGTCTTCAGGAGATCCCTGAAAACTCTTTGATTGAGAAGTTGTCAGATCCTTTAAATTGTTAGAGAAATGCTTCAAAGGGAGTTGACCTAAATAAGGCAAGCTTCCAGAAAAAGAAAATGCGTATTCCCAGAAGTTCCAGTTTAGCAAGACTGGTATTAAGCACTTTCTGAATACTATGCGCTCAGTACAAAGGTCATATGGCAAGAAAGTAAATTCATAGTGGAAGTTGGCAGCCTGGAACTTCAAAAACCATATGAGTGCTTCATGTTTAGGAATATAAAGATATGCATCCTCTGTATACAAAGTTATAAAATAAGCATTTTGAAACAGGAATGGAAGTACTATCTAAAGTCTAAACATTTTGAGTTTTTCTTATGCTGAGGTTTGAATAATCTAAGATATGGCCCCACATTCTTCCCTCTTGGAACTAGGAAGAGTCTTGAATAAAATCCTTTCACTTTCCTTGCTACAGGCAGTGTTTAAAAGACCTGCCTGACCAGCAACTGTTGAATGAGAGACAAGGTTAAAGGCTCCACATTATTTTTAGTAAGAGTAATCAGGCCTGGGACTGGCATTGTACACAACCCCATGGTATAACTTGATGTCATAACCTCTCTAAAGCATTTGCCTGTTGTAACATGAAGTCACTGTGCTGTTAACTATGTAAGCTCTCATCCTATGGGTGTGAGCAGATAATGGATTGAATTGTGACTATCCATTAAAAGAATTATCTTGCTGACATGATTTCTACTTCTTGAATTACTTCTCAGGCTTGTTGCTTCTCCTAAAATATTTGATGTCTTGTCTGCTTTTTCTGTAGTTTACTTGGGACAGGGATCATGAAATATGTTTCACATTAACATTTCTTAAGGACTTTTTATGATCAAGTGGTCTTGGGGGTTGGCATAATGTTAAGGCATTTACCACACAGACACAAGGTGCAGAGATTGATTCTCAGGTCTATATCACTGTCAAATTGCTATTCAGCAAATAGCCCTTCATCAAACTTCTTTTTATCAAATCTGCTATTCATCAATTGGAAAACATTTTGTAGGGCAAACCAGTGGTTGGCCAGCATCTGGAATTTGCCTTTTTCCCCACTGTAGTGGTTTGCCCTATTTAAAATTTCACTTAAAAAGCCATTCAATGATTAGCAGTTTTGATAAACAGAGATCTGATGAATGGCTATTCGCTGAATAGCAATATGACAAAGTGATATAGACCCTTGATTCCTCCCTTTCAAGGGAAATTGACTAGACTTAAAATGGTCTGCAAGAGCAGTTAGCCTAGTACTTACCTATGAACCCATGATCCTGTCATACATCTAACAGCTAATTTTTGATATCATCAGGAAGAGATTATGTTCTGGTTATGGGTGATCAAGCATGCCCACTAATCACCATCATTGAATCATCAGCTCTAGAGTTGACACCCACTGTGTTATAACCTCACTTGATAATGTGAGTTCTCATGTTGTCAGCTTTTCCTTTGGGGAAACATCTTCAATATCTTGATCTAAATGCTTTATTTCTTTAAGGATCTCATTCTCACAGTGCACTAACTGGTATGGTACTTAATAATTCTGATTCCCGGAATGGAAGATAAATATATGCAATTAATGCAATTAATCAAGAACCCTATTTTTTATCATTTGGCAAAGTTCTAAAAGATAAAGTTTTCCGAGACCCATTTCACTTAGCTAGCAAAACCTGTAACATCTTAGTCAATTACTGAGTTTTATAAACAAATTTAAACAGCTTCTGCTCTCTATAAAACAATAATTTTTTGTAATATGTGAGTGTCAATCAAGCTGTAATGGTAAGTCATTGATATTTCTTGAAATGATGGGAAGGTATGAGAAACATCAAGTGGCTTAAGTGTACTAAACTTCATAAATTTTAGTATGAATATCTTCATATGCCATGAACATTTTTTGATGACTTGTTCAAAAGCTCTTTCATCAGAGGGTTTAAAAGGAAATGTCCACTGGTATCTTCATGGAAGAATAACAGGGAATAGTAATCTAAAGAGTCAATATCAAATCCCCAGGAAAACTAAAACTGAATATAGACTATTCAGGGAAGGTCTCATCATCTTACATAAATGATTAAGGATAGTTGTCGTTTCCTGTTTTCACTACCCAGAGTCCTTAAATTTAAAGACTAAGGAGGAGATAATTAAAATGATATATCCTTTTGTTTCAAGGCAGAGTACTGCTGGGCAAGTGGTTTGGAATCAAAGACAAAAAACAGAAAAAAGTGTGGACTACCAGTGAACTAATATCTGTTTCCTACAGGACAAACCAGCAGGCATATCAGTCTCAGGTGCATGCTCCAGCATAGTATTGCCAGCTTAAGTTCAGAACTCTGCACCACCAGTACCTGAATCCCAGATGTCTTAGTCACAGTTTCCAGGAAAAAATAATCCAGTCAGGAAAGTTTCAGTGCAAAGCACGACTTTTAAAAACCTTACTATTAATGTGTCAGCCTACTCCAAAACTTCCTACCCTCTTGAAATCTCCTGCTGAGGTAGTCAGATGGTGCAAAGAATAGGGAAGTAGAGGTGATGTTATCCTGCAGTATACAGATGCAAAATATCTGGACCAGTGACTACAAAGGGGTGTGGATTCATCTATAGTCACAAGCCCAGATATCTGGGTCACCAGTGCCTCCCCATGTATGGTGTCTAATGAAGTGTCCATTAACTTACCCTTTTTAACTATGTTAAAGGAAAATTGTTCCTTTTTTCCATATTTTTGAAAAAGTGCCTGTTTTTTCTACATTTTTACTGCAAAAAGAAGGAGAAAATGGAAAAGTACAAGGAGAAGGACCCACTAATCACCTGTGCTCTATAGGGTGGCACATTTTTTTTCCAGATGTCCTGTTAAAAGCAGCACAGTGTTCACACTTTACAATAACGTGATTCTCTTCTGAATAGAAAAGGTTCTGCAAATGCAAATGCTAGTCTTCAAAAAGAATCTGATACACTCTGGAACAAGAGAAATTTTCTCTTGGGAGGCCATTATTACAAAGCCAAAAAGGTGAGCAATAACAGAATTTCTATATGGAAGTACAGAATAATAAATGTCTTCATTTAAATAGTGAAAACAAAGAACTCAGATCCTAAAATCTCCAATCCAAAACACCAAATGACAGAGTAACAGGACTACACTGATTCTGAAACATAGATCAATGGAGTCAACTGGCCAACATTCCTAAAATGATACAACTGTTTCTATGTTTTGTATTTCAGTCTATGATGCATTTCTCATTGTGTTCACTTAGATCAAGGTTAGCCCATTTAATAAGTTCAAAATAACAAACTATTTAATTTTTCCAAGCTTGCAGGATATTGAAGTATTTTTGTTTCTTAAAGGGTAGAAGTGGTGAAGCCCCATGCACGTGTGATGTGGGAGAGAAGGTTATGAAACCTTGTGCATATGTGATACAGGAGACTTTTTCTACCTACAATATAAAATATGATAATATAATCAATTTCAAAGTGTTTGCCAAGGAATTTTGTATATATATATATATATATATATATATATATATATATATATATATATATATGGGTCTACTGTATAAGTCCGAAAATACACTTCTTCGAACTCACACAGTAGACCCTGGGTTACGCGAAAGTGCACTTAATCGAAAGTGCACTTTCCTGAAACCCACTTCAGTGAATGGGCTACGTACTGCCATTTATTGCAGTAGTCAAGGAACTTAGGGTTAGGACGCGGGTCATGGTAAGGGGATAGCTAGTAGGGCTATCCCCTTACCATGACCCGCGCCCTAACCCTTAGGTTCATGACTACCGCACCACAGTGGAAGACATAGCATGTTTTGCTACTGTCCTCCACTGTGGTACAATCCATTCATAGAAGCTGAGTTCGCGAAAGTGCACTTTCGAATAAGTGCACTTTCGCGTAACTGAGCGGTCTACTGCTCTTTTTCAAATACATGGTATATGATGAAAAGCAGTAGACCCATATATATATATATATATATATATATATATATATATATATATATACACATACATATAAAACTTCAATGCTCACAGACATGGTAAACTATTGATGCTTACCACTCTAGAACCATGAATGTTAGAAGAACAAATGTTATATAAATAGCTACTCTGAAAATAGAAGAGCATGCCAGTTGATAAATAACTGAACCAGTCAGTTACAAATAAGTATTAGCATGGAATGAAACTGAATATTCATCAGGCAGCCTAATGCCACAGTGGTTAGCAGTACAACTTCACTTCACTTACTTTTCCAGTTCAGTTCTTGGTTGGAGTGCTTTTTGTGCATATATATGTATTTTTCTTTTATCTATATGGGTTGTCCGTGGCTGATCTGGTTTCCTCCCACATCCCAAAGATGTGCTGTATGTGACTGTGTGTGTGTGTGTGTGTGTGTGTGTGTGTGTGTGTGTGTGTGTGTGTGTGTGTGTGTGTGTGTGTGTGCGTGTGTGCGTGTGTGTGTGTGTGTGTGTGTGTGTGTGTGTGTGTGTGTGTGTGTGTGTGTGTGTGTGTGTATATGTGAGTATCTTGCAATTAGAATATATAGAGGAGGGAATGTCCCCTATCAGAGTTGCATGTGAGGATTCCTACTACAAAACCCTATGTCAGCATACATTGTGTATTGCTGAAATTGGTGGTTTGATAATTGAAATCAGTGTGTTCAATCTGCTGTGTATTCAGCATTTAAGATTCCACATTTTAGTATTT
Organism: Protopterus annectens; assembly: GCF_019279795.1. NCBI lineage: Eukaryota > Metazoa > Chordata > Ceratodontiformes > Protopteridae > Protopterus > Protopterus annectens. The sequence goes on from NC_056735.1 coordinate 710,987,770, forward strand.
GACATTGAGGCATATAATCTTTTGACAAAGAACAAAATCTTAAGAGTGCTCAGAAGTTCCAAAAATCAAGTCTTAGGAAGTGGCCATAATCTTAAAACAAAGTTGGTTGACCATTCACTTTGGTAGGCAAAAATGAACTGCTTGATGCTTTTATAGCCAGACTGTAACTGAATGGCCACAGCATGAGGATTTAGCCTTATGCTCTTACGAAGTCTCCCTTCTGAAAAATATAAGGCAGACGATCGTTGTCTGATTTCAGAAACACAGCAATCTGTACCAGAACTTCTGCAATAGTTACATGTATACTGTACATCAGTCTCTGTCACATGGCTCATAATGATGCAGTACTTATCAAGTACATACACAAGTTTTATTAATCCAGTACCATATTTGTAACTGAGCAAAAAGGTGTATCAAAACAAGGCGTTGCATATGCCACCTGGCAACTTCCTTGTAATATTTATAAGCATCGGACACCTTTAAACCAGAAATTCTTGTTCATTTATACCTATCAAATGAAGTATGGTCTTCAAAGCAATCTGGATGACAGTCCTCGCTGCTGTCATGTGCTCTACAATCAGGGGTTGTGCTGAATTATAATACTTCGAAATAAGGCCAAAGAATGTGGCTGCATATTTAACAAATTAACGTTTCCCCACATCAGGTTTTGGGAGTTTTATTTGTCCCCGGCACTCATGATTTTCTTTTTAACTATTAACAATAGCTTCATGTCGACACGCAATGATTAACCTTGTGTTTTCCAGCTCCATTGGCAAAAATATCAGAAATTTAAATGTCATTGATTACAGTTCTGTATATTGTGACATCAAATATTTAGTCTAATGAATTCCCATATAATACTTCTAGCTAGTACACTGGTATTTTACAATAATTACTAAAATGCCATTCTCTTTGTTTTCTTCCAGTCATGCATGCTATATATTATTTCTATTTCAATTTCATTATATGGCTAATAATTATAATCCAGATTTAACAATCTAAATTTCAGTTTAGCCTTTTCAAACTTCATTATTTCAGGTTCAAAACGCAGTCAGATAACTTAACCTTTACCTCTATGTGCTCTTAACAGCATTGTTTTATAACTAATTCTATTTTTTTAATGGCAACCATAGAAAATAATGCAATCTTCCTATCCATCAATATATTTGGTACTGTCTGGCAGTTGGTACAGAGGATTAAGGAGCTGCTACCAAGCTATTTCTGGTGTTTCAGGGTTAAATTCCCTCAGCTTCCATTGCTTAACTCAATGACTCTGGGCAATTTACTTAACAAGACAGTGCTCCTGGACTGATTCTGGAAAGGGTTCATGGAGATATGACCTCTACCCAAGTTAGCAAATAAAATAAAAATCATAGAATTAATTCACACACGTATTACAATAATTTTAATCCATTCTGATTTCTACTCCACTAATAAATGCAGGCTGTACAAATGTAAAATGGGAGTATAGTATATCATCAATTTCTTTTTTTTTTCTTAAAAGTTAATTTTTTTTATTTTCTAAAACGTTAGGGGCTATATATGTAATTATTATTCCAGTCCACAGAGAACAATGTTCTTAGTTTGTTCTGTGACACAAGATTAATATTCAGTAGCAATGTAGTATCGATATTTAATTTTATTAAACCTCAGCAATGGGTTACTTAACAAATACACACTCACTTCAGTTTAATGCAACATGTTTTGATAAAAAATATATATCTGTGCTTTATTTGCTGTCAGACTATCATAAAAATATGCTGTTGATCAACATTTTAAAACTTATTAGTAAATTATTTCTGTGTTGGTCTCCTGAAATTTTTATTGGAACATGTCAACTGTTTGACTCTGTTTTTGTGTTAATAACACAATTTCACTTTTGTGTTTATTAATTTGTTTCACTAGATTTCCTAGGTACAAATATATCATTCATTTGTGTCATTTGTATTAGTGAATCTTAGAAGTGTTATTAAATTTTGTTTGTGGGGCTTCCTAGAGATTCCTTCTAAAATTGTCACTGTCCAGTAGGGACAATCAGGTCACTGAAATATCAGTAAACTAAAATAAATGAATAAGATGTATAGTTGGAAGAACTTTCAAGCTCATTAAAGAACCATTATGCTCAGAATCTTAGAGCATATATTTATATCACTTGAGACATAGGCAGATTTACAATTATATAAATCTAATCAAACTGTATTAACAAGTTCACATTTACAAACATTATACTTCACATATATTGCTATATATCATATAACCTAAGCAACATTACATAAATTATTAAATTCTTCCCTTTTTTTAAAACAAGAAACATCTTTATTAAACCATCACTTGTGACATAGGCAGTCATACATTTTTAATCTCATTTTATGTTATTTGCTATACTGATGTATCTTTGGCACTCCAATAAGGCATTGCTATTTTTTTTTTTGTTTTTTGTTATAACTCAAAATGCTCTGATGGCAGCAGCCATGCCAATATGATTTCTTTAAAGTCAACTTTCTTTTTCTCATAATGCAGTCTGAGTCCTTAGATGAAGTACCTTGCACTATCCTTGTATGTCAATTTTTTGTCATTTACTTAGAAAGACAGAATTTAGGATTACTGCTAACTTGGAGAATCTGTGGACAGAGTGTCAAAAAAGTGCTTGCAGTAATACTCTCTAGATTAAGTTCTTTGTCATGTTTTAAATGCAGTTTTGTGAGCATTTATTTCATTACTGCATTGAATTACATTTTAAAAATACTCAGGATTCACTTAACTCCTTCGACTGTCTAGCCCTGTAATTCCCATCAGGTTTCTTTACTCTGAATCTACAAAGTAAAAAGAGGTGTGAAATTCCCAAAGGCTCAACATTTCATTCAAGCTTAATGTGATGTATTCTGAGAAACTTAAATAGGATGGGAGTGTCACAGAGAGGTGAGAGCAGATAAGTCATGCTTTTTGTTAATATTAGCCAATGTAAGAATCATTTAGTAAAGAGGAAACGTATTTTAGGAAAACCAAATATTGTGTGTGTAGGACATGGGTATCCTTTAAGTAAAAAATATTTAATGTATGCTGGTCTAGATAATAAATTATAGAAACATAGCATCTGGATAAATGTTAATCATATTATGCCTCAATATTTTTATTTACTATTATTTTTTTTTTTGCTCAGTATACTCTTATTCTTACTGAAGTGTCTATTGCTAATTTGAGCTACAGTGGTGGTAATGAAAAAACTTTTGTAGATCCACAAGTTATGTCCATACAGGTTTAAGCCCCATTTGATTGCTGTCATTTTTAAATAAGTTTTATATTCTTTATAAACTACTGTGGAAAGTTAACTTAAAAAAAATCAAATAATTATACCCAAGAAACTCTGTAAAAGGCTTTTTCAATATTAAGGCATGTAATTAACTTTTACTTTTTTATATATATTTACCTATGTCATTTATATTATTTACATAACACTGAAGCAAACATTTACTTTTTACTTACCTTTTCGTCAGTATTTCACATGTGAAGCTTTTGGAACCACTCGCAGATAATCAAATGAACTGCTTGCATTTATTGCCTAGGCTTAAAACGGTGCACATGGGCAGTTAGCCTAGTACTAATCTATGAACCTATGAACCTAAATACTGACAATAGTCAGAGTCAACCTTTTGTAAAACTGAATCATGTAAATCACCCCAATATTTATTGCTTGCACAGTAAACCATATATATTACTTTAAATCCCTAAATAATAGTGCATGTATGCATGATGATCACATTCAAGATTAAAACAAACATTGAGCATTAAAGAAATAGTATGTGCATGCTATTTAATTTGTTTTCATGTTTACCTGATACATTTCATATATGTACTTAGTATAATACAGTCAATAAATGCATTACTTATTTAATAGGGGTGAAACAGATATGTTTAAAGTAGACTCGTGCTAACAGTCTTTTTCACTTTTCTTTTATGTTTTTACTAATGTAACATGCATATTTAGAAGAAAAAAAAAGAAAAACACATATATAATAAAATGAGTTATTCAAGTAACAGAGCATATAGTGTGGCTCTTTTCATAATTTATTGCCCTTCTGTTTCAAGGTTGCAGAAAACAAAATGGTTCTGTATAAGAATTATCATCTTGCAATGGACCACTAGAGCTCATATAAACTACCCAAATCTTGAGCCATTAGATTATGTATCATTCTTTTACTCAGAGGTACAGCATGATGATGGGATTAGACTGAACATTGGGTCTGCAGGTCAGTGCTTACATTGTCAGTCTATTATAAAAGACAAGTAGAATGGCTACTTAGAAAAGCATGGAAATATAGCCAGTTAATGGGAGAAAAGATATGTGCAAGGAATGAGGTGTGAAAAACCACTATAACCATTATACTCACATGAATGATGTTCAGCTTGCAAAAGCAGCAGAAAAATATATTTACAATGGAGTATTGTTAGATTATAGTGTCAAGGAGTATTGTTAGATTATAGTGTCAATCAGTGTCAAAAGGTGAAATAATTCACTGTGATCATTAAGACTGCAGAAAGTTAGAATGATGCAGTGGCTGAAACAAAAACATTCTTATTCTGTTATAAAATGTGGCATGCAAATGATTGGATTTGGGATGCAATAGATTAGAAACACCAGACCATCAGGTAGACATGCACAGACTGCAGCAACAATAAATTACAAATATGGAAAATATGTACATTTACAGATAGTATGTACATGGGAGGTAAATTAAATGTTTTTAGCCAATGGAAAGGTAATGTATAAGATCAACTACACTGCTGATATGCTGCCAGCTGATGGAAAGGTGTGGTGCCCCATCATGAGTCCACAGAAGAATTATATATGCTATGAAGTATTTAAGTCTGGAATATCTTCTCTGCAATCAGGTAGAATTACACCACTGTTTTCACATGCAAAGTACACTATACAAGCTATAATCCTTTTGTTATGGCACTACCTTTTAGTACAACTTTGATTACTATGGCTGTGTGTTACATGATTTATCACAATATTGTGGTGAAACTAGACACTTTAACCACATTTACTGTTTAGTCCTGGTCAATCATTTCAATTATGGAATAATGTCTAATCTTAGTTTTGACCATCTACAAACCAGATTTTGATGTTCAGTGGTTAAATGAGCCAGCCCAGATTTAACTGGATGATGCGTACATGTTTGCAGAGGCTCTCAGAAAGATTTGCATAGTCTTAGCTCGGTGCTGGTAATCCTGTAATCAACATTCATGAATTAAAACTACAGATCTTGATTCAGTCCTATAATAAGAAAAAGATAAAATGACTGTTACAGTTCCCATGTAAAACAGCTTTAGCTCAACGTTCACAGAAGAATGGGAAGGACAGCAGCCATTACAGGGTGAGAGGATGCTAAGACAAGACACATTACCTTGAAAAGGCAATAAGAGAAGGCACAGCAGGTTGACAGCAGCATTGTTGTTAATGACAATAGCCAAACAGATTTGCATTGAGAGTCTGCCATTCATTCGCTTTTCACTCAGAAGTAGGTCTTACACTGATGCGACTGCTGAATTTGTCACTTTTACTGCTGACCTTTGCAGCTGGAATGGCACAGGCATAATATAAACAGTCAAAGATGTATACCTCTGAATGGGATATTGCTTAAATATAGCATCTTCAGGCTATGTAGGCTACACCTTGCATAAACCAGAAAGCAAAAAGAACACTTTGTTATACCTTCATTTCTTTGACAATATTTAACTCTGGTCTTTACTGTTTTATTAGAAAATATGTCACATGATATAAGAACAATGGACTGTCACGGAGCTATTAGCTTATATATCATAATGCGGTAAATTTCAGTCAGAGAAGTCAATGTCAGCAGCTTTTATACACAGTCTGTTAGCAGCTTCTAACTGAGCTCTAGCAGAAACTAATAATGGGTATGTATCTATGCATTTATTAATTCAGTCATTTACTTACTAACTTTTTTGTCTGTTTATTTTTTATATGGTTTGATAGCCAGGTTCTCTAGCCAGCCAGATAGCCAGGTATATATATATATATATATATATATATATATATATATATACCCAAAAACAAAGTAAAAATCAAACTACTGCATCTATAATTATTATCAAACAATACTCTAATTTGCAGCCTAAAAGCAAAAGAATGTTAGTTTGGAGGATGGGAAATTAGGGGAAATAAAAGGGAAGTCAAGGAGGAAAGGAGACTGGAGTCAGAGCCCACAAGAGCAGTGGATTAGAGAATGGCATGACGACAGCCACGTATAAATGAGGGGAGGTTAAAAAGACCCCTTGTAGTCTGTTCTGGATATATAGAAGTATAAAGCCCAGATTATGATCTAGACAATCCATATTCCATTAGTGGCCCATATGCTTTACAAAATAGCCCGGGAGGGACAAGCTCAGTCGGCCATGTCTGTAGCTTTGGGATTTCAGACCTCATGTCAATATGCATAGATGAAAAGGAGAAAATATAGGAGGAAAAAGGAGAAAAAAGAGTTTATGATTTAAAGACAGCTATATGTAACACTGACATGATGGTTGATAGTTACGATATATGTGATATTATTAAAATAATTCGAGAATTTTACAAGGAAACCCAGATTTGGTAAAGAGTGTAGGGACTAGGCCCAAATTTGTTTTTAAGAATTCTTATAACTTAAAGAATATATTACAATGGGAAAATGGAAAATCAAATTTTACTGGATGCAAGTCTGTTAAGCCCAATGGGGTGTATAAATGTGGAAATTGTCCAGTATGTAGAGTTATTTTGGAGGGAGGGAAAGAGTTTTGCATTACAGAGGATAACTTTTTTTTGAGGGGTGGTAGATCAGAGTGCACATGCTGTGTACCCTGTCTTTAAGAAGCATGTCAAAGACGTAGTGTCCAATATTAATGCCAGGCATGTACCATTCCTAGTGCCATTTTGAGAGTGCAGCCAGATAGTAAGCATGTATGATTCCAGCAGTTAGTTTGTATAAAAGTTACTTAAGTTAAAGTCAGTTAACTTCTATCATGATGTGTTTGTATAAAATAAAGCTGCTTGAACAGAAGCCACGAAGACTCGTCTATCATGTCCAATGTAGGAGAGCAACGGGAGGGCGGGGGGGGGTTGCATGTACAGGTTCATAGGTGATTTTTTGGCTATCAGTCTTCTGACCATTACAAGCCTAGCCAACAAACTAGAGGTAAGAATCAAACCCTGTACTTTGTATCTGTGAGGTAAAGACTTTAATCATTATCCTAAACCTTCCCTGAGTAATTGCATTTGTTTACCAGATGGGACAGTGAGACATGGTCCCTTTTCAGGAGTGGTCCAGGAACAATACCTGATTAAGTGACTTGCTCAATATCATACAATAGGCAAATGAGGGCTGATGGAATCAAACCCTGCACCACAGAAATTACAGCTCACAACTATAACCTCTGCACCAACTGCCAGACTAACTCCTGTTTCTACAAAAGCATTGTGAAGTCTGTGGCGGGGTACTTTTGAAAACTAATTATGTTACAAGCATGAAGGTAAGGCATACTTTTGGATCAATTGCCCTTAGTAGGGGTCAGAGGCTACTACTGCTATGGGTTCCATTTTAGATAAAGAGTAAGAAATTGAGGTGATAGCATGGAAGAAAGTAGTTGATACAGAAACTCCTGTGTCACATACTTTATAGAGGATCAGTGATAGACAACAGTTTTCAGAGCAGGCAGAAAGCACATAGGTGTCTTTGATAAGTCAACAGACAGATGTTAACACTTAGGAAATTATTGAAATAGACTATGTGGATAACATGGGAAGGAATACTGTTTCAAAAGAAAAAAAGAAAAATAAGTCTAACAGGAAGAAAACTGCTATAAAATGATGCAACATTTATCTCACGTTTTTATTTTTAAGTGAATATATTAAAATTAGTCCAAGAAAATAGCAGTCCACTGGGTCAGGTAAGCAGATGACAGAGGATTGACACTATTTTTAAGATGTAAGATTTATTGTAAAGTATTGAAACGTGTGCCTCAAGTTATTGGAGGTTGGGGTGATACCATTTATCAGGGAAAAAATAAGTGATGGCTTTTTGTATTGAGGAGTGCTCCTAAGTGGCTCTATTTATACAGAGCAATAAAGATAATCAAGCTTTATTTAATATAGTAATTGAATCTAGTTGGGCTATGGTTACGGATAAATGAATTGATGGTATGCCTGTTAGAGTTCTTAATGTTTATACATAACTGCAGGAAAAATGTTTGTATGGACAAAGTAGAACTGCATATTTTTGGAAACATGGCAACAGTGCAAAGTTAAGATATTTAGTAAATGAAGGATATTATATAAGAGGCAAAGGTGAATACTTTTCTTGGTACTAATCATTATTATATAGGGTACACTGTTTTGATATTTATAGATTATGTTTAATCAAGGTTAAGGACTTCAAGAAAATGGAGAACATGACAGAAGTGGCACTCATGAATACTTTGCATGTTACTAGCAGTTCTTACAGAAGGAGTATTATTATGACTATTATGCATTACATTTAGTTTAGTCAAGTTTAAGGAATGTATAGGTGGGTACCTTGCTTATGGCTGTTGCAGATCATAGGGCAGTGTTTTGTCATTTTGGTAAGAAAGAAGTGCTTCTGGGAAATGGCGCCAGAATATTCCAGATGTCACTTGAATGTTTGGGGAAGGATGAGATGTGGATCGGTTATGGAGAGATCATGAAGGCATGTCCCCTTTTATTAATACCTAAACTTAGTTTATTAAGAAGACTGCACTTAAAGTTTACAAAGTGGTGACAAAAGTTTAGGATATAGGAAAAAGGTAGTATGGAGAAGATATGAATCATTTTCATTTCCATTTGGAGAGTAAAAGGAAAAATTTTAGGAAAGATAGTAAGTTGATACAAATGAATGGAGAAAGACTGAAGTTATGTTTATTCTGGTTGTAATATGGGGTCAGGGAAAAGTGGTGCAGAGAATCCTTTGCTGTGCATTAGACAGCATAAGAAGAAATTGTAATGAAGAGTTTGAAAAGGGGTATTTTATGGAGTAGTCAGAAGGAAATTCGGGACATTATAGATAGCTATCTAATGCAGCTTTTTACTTGGTACCATAAGGTGTACTAGGTAGTGCAACATTAGGAATTTGAAGGAAGGATGACCAGCAGGGTTGAAGAGTGATACTGCTATTGAAGAACTGAAATATGCTTGAAAATGTAGCCTCAGCGTCAGGTTCTGGTTCTGGGAAGGGTTCCCTATGTTTTTATGTGATGTTGGCCAACAAGAATTGAGGGCTTCTTTTATAGATAATGAATGATGGGCTAGTTTTGAAGAAGGATTTGGAAGAGTATACTAAGGTTTTATTCCTGTGGAGTATGCATTTAGTGAGCAGATGGTTCTGTTGCTGAGGACTATGAGAATTGTATGTAGGGAAGGTGGTGAAGTTGAATAAAGTTGTGAAACAGATTTGACTGCAAATCCTGTTATAGTTTAATAGTAAATTAGATTATTGTAGAGATGAAAGGAATAGCTCTTGAGTAGAACTGGCAAGTTCATTCCTTCATTCATTCAAGTATTTTTTTTTCCCTGATAACCCATTTACTCCAGTTCATGGTGGCAAGAGGGTCATAACATATTGTGGTGCACATGGCAATAAAACCATTGCCTAACAGGGTAGTGCACACACACACACACACACACACACACACACACACACACACACACACACACACACACACACACACACACACACACACACACACACACACACACACACACCACACACACACACACACTTTCACTTTGCAAATGGAGAGCACAGCTAATGGCAATATGGAAAACTGCAATTAATCTATGACATTTCTTTGTTATATGACAGAAAACCAAAGTACCTGATAAAAAATTCACATGGACACAGAGAAGACATGTAAATACCATTAGAAAGAAACTACAGATAAGAACCATATTGGAGAACGAGGTGCAAGGAGATATCCATTGGAAAATATCAGATATAACTGAATTTATTACAGTTCTTAGTTATGTTGAGTATTTAGTGTTGGTGGATAAAGAAAATAATTTGTGATCTATGCTCTGAAGAGTTTGGGCATCTGTTTTCATTGAGGTAGGTGTGCTTAAATAAGGAAAATTGTAAAAGTTTTGCTTAGTGTAATAACACCAACAATATGTTATTTTACAACAAAACATGTCAAGGCATTGGCTGTTTAGTTTTCCACACTAGGCATTAAATGAAATTGTTCAAGTACACAATAAACACTTGCAGCTACAAGTATGAAGCAAAACTTTATTTTCTCTACAGTTTTGACCAAATGTCTTTACAGAGTCAGGAGACAAAACCATTGCTGCAGCTGCAATGCATTTAGAAACTCTTCACAAGTGAAACATATTACATTTCCTAGAGAGATCATCCCACATTTTTCAATAACAATTCATTAAATTAAATAGTTCATTACACAAACTAAAGCCAATCATCACAGGCTGTGAATGTGAATAAAATTAAATTCTGAAAAATATACTTTTAGCTGCACATGTTTATTATACAGTGTTCAGTTTTGTGGCCAAATATAATGATTCATGAGTGGAGAGAGACTTTGAGTGGTGTATGTGTCTTAGAGAGATGATGGAAGATACACTGTAAGTCCTTTAGGGAGATATTTTTTCTCATTAAAAGTCTGCTTCCGGGGACTAAAAATTATTGTACATGGCCATTTAGTTTACTCTTCTGAGGAGTCTAGATGATGAACCTTTAGTGATTTTTCCATTGTGTTGAAACAGATTAAGAGAAGGGTATTATGTAAGGATGAAAACATGGAGTTGCAGTTAATCCTGTGATGCATTTTGCATCTTTGAGCATGATTACAATGTTGTAATTATGTAAAATGGGTGAGGATTGGCTGGGAGGCTGTTATATAGGACTTACTCTGTATTATTTTAGATATGGGAAAAAGTAAATGATTTTAGAAGGGACTATGCTGTATGGGGTCTATATCACATTATCGAAATTCCAAAATGTCGAACACCGTAAGCTCGACCTTAGAATCTCGAAATGTGATATACTCGAAGGCTCAGAAAAGCAATTTTTTTCCAAGGGAAAAAATTTGCTGTTCTGAGAATACACACACACAGCACAAGTACACCAAAATACATAATCCATACATACACACTTCACAGAACCCTAAACTAAACCGTACATACACTACTAGCTATCCACTTACCTTAACCCAACCCTAACTCTAAGGTCCCTAACTAATGCACACTCATCTTACCCACTCCCTAACCCTAAGGTCCCTAACTAACGCACACTCACCTTACCCGGTCCCTAACCCTAAGGTCCCTAAATATCGCACACTCACCTTACCCGCTCCCTATCCCTAAGGTCCCTAACAATCACACACTCACCTTACCTCGGTCCGTTCACACACTTACCTTAACCCGGTCCGTCACCTTCGCACCACAGTCGAGGAAATAGCAAAGCCGCAGAAACGGCCCACCGAATACTTTCCCTAGGAAAATATTCGGTGTTCTGCAGCTTCGCTATTTCAAGCTTTCGCTGAATTGGGGTCGATATTATAACATTCAAAGTTTTAAGACTTCGATGTTATAATAATAGAACCGCTGTATGAACATGATAAACAGGTGACACTGTAGAAGGAGAAAGGAGTTTTAGTTGGCAAGAAGCTCAGGGTTTTACATCAAGGCATTAGTCAAATATTCTCTTTGGTTCCAGGGAAGGGTAGATTGAGTCGAAGAGTTAGAAAAATGATGAGGAGACAGCTCACAAAGAGATCCAGTTGCAAGCTCAAATGGAATACAAATCACTCAGTGAAAGAATATGTTCATTTAAGGGGCAGACTGAAGAAAAAGTCTCCCTATCAGATGCGTAAGACCCAATAATGTAAGTTCCAATACATTGAAAAATAATGTGCAATAAAAGTAATTTTTTATCTCACTCATATTTTTAAAACATTTTTGCACGGTGGGAACTTAACTCCCCTGTACCCCCTGACATGGAGGGCTCTGCCCTCCATACCCTTGTGTAATAAAGATACTTAAAAATGCCCAAATCTTGGAATGAATATATATTTTCCATTCACACTTGAATTCTTACTGTTTCATGAATCACAATCATAATCTGCAGATGACTTTCAACAAGCACCCAAAGACTGTAAAATTATTTATTTATTTTGTACACTGAACTTTGTGTATTTGGAAGAAATGCAGCAGTGACCCAGTGGCACAGTAGTGAAGCAGATAGCATTGTTGCCTCACAGCAAAAGGTTTTCAGGTTCATTTCTCAGCTGGGATGCCTACTGTGTAGACTCTGCATGTCCTTCTTGTGTTAGCATGGGTTTCCTCTGTGTGCCCTGTTTTACACCTCCCTAACGGAAATGCTGCACATCTGCAGTCAAATGGCACAAGAGTCGCTCACTCTAGGGATCTGAACCTACAGTGTGACATTAATAGAACATGCTGGAGAGAAAGGTATGTCTCCCAGAGACTAACACTTCCCTGGAATATACTTCCTATTCATGTAAAACAGAGCTCCTCACTGACCCTGTTCAAATGCAGCCTAGATAATTGGATGGGAGACTGCAAATTCGCCCCCGAGGTGGCATCCATGTCCCTTATGGACAGGATTAGCCAGTGTTGATCACAGACCATCTCTGTTCATAATCATTCTGAGAAATACCCAAAAAGAATGAATGAGGATACTTGAAGTTAACACAGCTAGGCTTGTAAAAGCACTAGTGTTGCTAATCTAGTATCCTCCTATGATCCTATGAACCTAAGAAGTATACATGCTCCTTCTTGAAAAATACATTTCTGGATAATATAGTGCATGGGTTATATAATCAGCTAAGTGTAAATGTTAGAGCTTTAGATTCATTGTTTTGTGTGTTTCAAAACATGAAAAGGAAGGTGTGCTTATGGGCTCTGTAATAAGGACTGAGATGTGATTCTTGCATGTATTGTGCTGCACTATAATGTCTGTATTGGAAAATGTAAGCAAGCAACTGTTGAAGGCATCTGTGGATAAGCTTAATGCTAGCTCTTTACAACATTTCCAAGCTTTTCTAGAAATATTTTTTTCTATTCGATGACATGTGACTAGATATCATATATATACTGTAGCTATTCTGCTTGTAATCGAGAGCATTTTTTTGCAGTAGTTGTCTGTTTTAACCATTTGGTTTTTCTTTAGATGCCCACCTTACCCAGTTTTTGCAAAATGATGAAACATGTTAAAGGTGGCTATCCTTGCCTCAGCATTTTAGGAATATAATCTTTGTGAAATTGAGCATCATTCACCACTACACAATAATGTCTTATTTTAGTACTGACCTAGGGATTATGGTAATTGCAACTAAACATACAGGACTTGTCTCAGTTGCAGCCTATTTGTGTTGAATTCCTAAGGCAAAATATATTTAATAGCCGAACGTGATTTTTTTCTCCTTAAAATAAATTTCCTTTGCCTTCTTCCTGATGTAGGAAGGTCATTTTACTATTCTTCCCCAATATCATTTTATTTATTAATTTTTAAATAATTCTATTTACTGTTTAAGTTTTAATTCAAAAGTGGTTGCATGCACACACATTCATCAGTATTAAAGACCTCTGAAACTTCTGTGAACTTGATAAAATCATCAGGGACATGTGTCTGATGAAGTGTAGTAGTACACAAAAGTGCTTACATGTTTTTTTACTAAATAAATTGTTTGGTTTTATGCCGTGCATGTCCTTTGCCTGCTTGGATTTCTTGCATTATGTATTTGGAACCTTGTCTGGACTTTATCTGGTGCAGTGGTTTTGTTTTTGCCTGTGGAACATGAAGATGATGAAGTAGGTTCTGCAGCGTCTACCAATGCCTTTCTATAACTTTACAAACAATCGGTCATGTAAGTATAAACCCCATTTGTCACAAATTTTAAAGTACTGTGAAGTCTTTGGAAAATAAAGCTGCAAATATTCAGAAATACCAGTTGGATAGCATGGCTTGCTAAAAGTAACAAATATTTTTATAAACTATCTGTATATATTGTGTTTTTTAATACATTTTTTACTTTTTACTTTTTTAGAAGACAATCCCCTGCATGCAGGACTAGTGCAGGAGCTCCAGCAGGCAATATGTCTGCCGTGCGATCCAGGAATAACCTGTAGGGCCATGCACGAGTGCTTCTGCACTAGTCCATCACGGACTCAGCCCCTGTATGCAAACTACCCCATTTGCAGGAGAAATCCATGCAAATGAGGTGAATTTGCAATCCAGGAAGCTGGAAACCGGCAGTGTAGGACTAGTGTAATCTGCAGAAATGTGCTCCGCCAGTAATGGAGTACATTTCTGCAAATTACAAAACAGAGCCATGACATCTCCAAATAAAGGGTGGATATCATGTATAAAGCATGGCATTGGCCAACTATAAGGCCATTGGCATAGAAAACACTTGCAAAAAAAAATCAATTTTTATTTTTTTAGGCGATCTCAGCTGTTTAAGTGTAGGGCAGTGGAGCACAAATGGGATCGGGGGGAAAATAAGAAAATATACTTTAAATAAGCATTCTAACCAAAATCACGAGTCTGCCATTATACTCAACGGCAGGCAGAAGACAACATGGCCAGTTAATAGTGGTTGCTAAGGGGGGAGGCTCAGTGTGGGACATGTAACTATGCATCAGCAGGCAATCCTATGCAAATGAGGGGAATGATAGTGAATCCCAGATTTCCCCTGCATGCTAAGCAACCCCCAACAGTGTAAGAGCAGGAATAGCTTGGTGCAAGCCTAGGAGTTAACTGACATCATAGGGGGGTGTGTGCTAGGCATACTGTAAGTGGATTGGAGCCCTGTGGATTGGGTTTGCTCCTAGCTTAGCACTACTAAGCAAGGGTGTGTGTCTGAGGCTGCCTAGCACTCTTTCCATTGCCTAAGTGTGTGTGCGTGCCGTGCACTGGGTTTTAAAGGGAAAAAAAAAGTAAAGCAGGAAATAGCAGCTCTGTGCACATTTGAGTTCTGTGTTTGCACAGAGTGTCCCTGGACTTAAACAGGATCACAATGGGAAGGAAAAACTGCTGAAGGAAGGTAATCTAGGAGAACTAGTATAGCTGGCAGGTGACATTTATCAGAATCAACCAGTTACACAGGCAGCAGACCAGCTCAGCCCAGAACACTACTATAAACCATGCAAACACCTTTCTCTCTGTTTTTTCCCATACTCCACACCACCAGTGTATACAAGCGGGAAGTTTTAACAAGCAAAACAACAAAATGATAGGGGCTGCAATAGCTATCATACAACAACATGTGGAAGAGGCTGAGGGTGGTGAGGATGTGATTGCAGTTGATCAACCCACATTGAGGAAATGAAAGAAGAATGTACAGACCCAGGGTAACCTACCAGGGGCTACATGAGCTGGAGATAGTGTAGCACTATAGGGTGGACAGGGACCTCTTACAGCAAATTTTTGATCTGTGCCGGCCACACCTGATACACAGAACTAACAGAGGGGAACCCATTCCAGTAGATACCAAGGTATGTGTAGGCCTAAGAATACTAGCTACAGGTACCTTCCAAAGGTCAACTGGAGATATGATGGGGATCTCACAGGCATCAGCATCCAGGGTTCTCCACCAGTTCCTGGATGCCATGTCAGCACATGCCAGTGAGCATGTATATTTCCCCAACACCCGTGTGGCATTGGCCAGCAATATGCAACTGTTCCACCAAATAGCAGAATACCCTGAAGTAGTGGGTGCTATAGACTGCATGCACATATTCATCAAAGCACCACTCAGTGAGCATGGTAGGGTCTACATCAACCACAAGAGCTTCCCCTCCATCAACTGCCACGTCATGTGTGATGCCCAGGGCATAATAATGAATGTGTGTGCTGGCTACCCTGGAAGCTATCATGATTCCCACATCTGGCATCTGACACAGTTGTACCAGAGATTTGCCAATGGGGACATCCCTTACAGTCACTTAGTGGGGGATGCTGGTTACGCACTGGAGCCGTGGCTGATGACACCCATCAGAAATACACACACACCCGAACAAGAACTCCATAATGAGACACACACACAGACCAGAATTATAATAGAGCATGCGTTTGGGATGCTCAAGTCATGGTTCCAGTGCCTGGACACATCTGGTGGAGCCTTGCAGTACTCACCAGCTACATGTACCCAAATTGTCATCGTATGTGCCATGCTAGACAATATGATCCTGCAGAAACAGCTGCAGCAAGAACAGCATGGGGCAGGGCCACACAGCTCCCCACCATTGCCAAGGCCTGCACAGGCACAGAGTGAGTCAGAGGAGGAACAAACTTAGCCTGCCCTAGTAGGCAGAAAGAAGTGTGCCCAGTATGTCCAGACATTGGCAAAGAGGCAATGCATAGCACATAAACTGACACAGGAGTGACTCAGGGAATGACACCTCTCTCTGCCTCGCACATACAGTAAAAGGGATGCCAAACATGACACTACCTGCACTCAACCATGTGTAGGGACTGTACTATGTTCATCTGACATAGGCAGCCCTGCAGCACCACCCTCAATACTGGGACACCCACAAAGTAAGTCACTCAACCTACCGATTGCTGAATGGAGTAGAATGTGTTGTTACCTGTATCTATGGTATGGATGTGAGCATGCAAGGGAATCGGGTGGCTGACTGGCATGCCAGCAGATAGTAGGTACCCATAGTGACACCATGAGATCTGTAATAAATACTGGTGTCACCATAGTAGCCAGTATTACACAGTGCAACAAAACAAACTGCGGAAAATGTGCTGGGCCACATGTGTGTCCATATGACACACATGCCAGTCAGGGAGGTTCACATACCCAACAACAGTCTCAGCCAGCAGAACAGGTGTAGACAAACACAAACAAAGGCTGTGCTATGGCCTCTAAATGATGCCTATGGGTAACCCCCCCCTTGGCCTACACAGACAAACTACAGCAGGACAGGCAGTGGGATGTTAGTTCTAAAGGGTAGAAAGTCAGAAACTAATATGTAGGTCAATCAAAGCTAAGACCTGTAGTACACTGATATGCCTCTAGTCAGCATGATAGGTTACAATATGGAATGAAATGGAGTACTTGACATACCAGTACAGTTATAGCAAATGTGTACAAGTGTCAGGTGTGCCCTCCATCCTATGTAGGAATGTAGAAACAGTCAGGTGTGCCCCCACAATCCTGTGTAGAAATGTAGTAACAGTCAGGTGTGCCCCCCAATCCTGTGTAGAATTGTAGAAACAGTCAGGTATGCCCCCCAATCCTGTGAATAAATGTAGAAATAGTCAAGTGTGCACTCCCCATCTTGTGTAGAAATGTAGAAACAGTCAGGTATGCTCCCCCAATCCTGTGAAGAAATGTAGAAATAGTCAGGTGTGCCCCCCCCAATCCTGTGTAGAAATGTAGTAACAGTCAGGTGTGCCCCCTCCCAACTACTGTGCAGAAATGTAGAAACAGACAGGTGTGCCCCCTTCCCCAATCCTACGTAGAAATGTAGTAACAGTCAGGTGTGCCCCCCTCCCCCAATCCTGTGTAGGAATGTAGAAACAGTCAGGTGTGCTCCCCCCAACCCAACATAGAAATGTAATAACAGTCAGGTGTGCCCCCCAAACCTATTTAGAAATGTAGTAACGGTCTGGTGTGCCCCCCAATCTGATGTATACATGTCGTAACAGTCAAGTGTGCCCCCCCCACAACCTTATGTAGAAATGTAGTAACATGTATGTGTAAGTATAATAACAGTAAAGCACATATGCCCAGAGGTGGCCAAGGTAGCAGGATAGGTTGTAGCAGGTGGTCAGTATGTATGCATGTTGAGGGAAGATCTGGTGGCCATTACCCACTACTGCTGATGACAGGGACAAGTCTTCAAAACTGCTGTGCCAAAGACAATTCCCACCAGTATAACATGCTAGCAGTAAGCCATTTTAAATGTATGGTGGTAATATGTGTCACCATCTGAACGACTGACATGGCATGGCTGTTGGGCTAGATATACAAGCAGTACACAGGGGAAAGTACCCCAGATATACAGTATATATTGTGTCACTGTGAAATGGAGACACCATTGGAATTGTACATACAGGTATGCATTACATTATCTGGTCCTGTAGTAGGGGATACTGGTGTTGTCTGCCCGAACATGTGCAAATCACAAAGGAGGTTGGACTGATGTACTGGGAAACAGCTGATGTACCTGCACATGCCAGCATAACTGGAATGGCCCATGCATATCTGTGTGTCAGATGTAAGTAGTGTCCATAGCACACATGCACCCAGCTCACGCAAACACCACCCACAGGTACCTCTCTGGTTGTATCCCTTCTGTGGGGAATGGGTACACTATGACCCCGCCTGTATATGACAATAGTGAAGAAATGCAGCATGGAGTGCAGGTGTCCCATGCAGGTGTGTCCCTAGCCATAGGTAGCACCCTGCTAGCATCCACACCACCTGATTAAGACTGATAGAAGATACTGGCATGAACACCTAGCACACCTACACTGTCACCCCATGGGAATATACTGTATGGTGGTCTGAGACTGTAGAACTGACAGAATACAATGGCCTGCCACATCTGGCCTGCAACAACACCTAATGGTCCACAGGCCTCTGCCAAAGCCCTGTGTCTCACATGCACTGCCAATGCATGTTATGTCATGGACACCCAAATAACAACATACCACACTCCACATAAGCCATATACAAGGCCATGTGGACAAACCACAGTAACACGTGCACCATGTCCCACTGCATAAACTGTAGACCAACACCAACACACAGCTGTGATTGGGTGATAACCTTAGGGAAAGTATCAGAGAATGTATGCATAATATATGGAAGAGGATAAAATAACAGGGGGGATGGGAGCATGGGCAGCATGGAATGTGCAAGGTCCGACACAAAGCTGTGTGCACACACTATCCCTGGCTGCAAGCACATAAATGGGTGGCTACATACCTGCCTGTACACCACAATAGGGGCAATATCCTGACTCATGGTTCCTGTCTCTGGGTAACTTGTGAGAATCTGTACAGCTGTGAGGTATTGCAGCAGCAAAATAAGGCCATACTGTCATGTTGATGGATGTACATGTATGGGATCCTCTGCCAGCACTGTATCAAGGTGCTGAACTGGATACACAGACCCAGTAGCAAGTGTCTGCAGCTCTTCCTCCAGAATGGCATACCTTACTATGAATATGTAGGCATCTGCCCACAATACCGGAGACAGCTGCAGTCACCCTTGTCCCCCAAGGCATTACTGTGAGCAAGAATGCCCACCTGACAGTACATGAGGACAGAAAACATCACAGTGTATAACAGTATACATGTCTGAATATCTCTGCTAACAGCAGTACCATGCAGCTGAAGCACCACAGACACAATCACCTACAGTACACTCTATCTCCTGCACAGTTTGTCCCGATAATGCCAAATGATTGACGGATACCCTGCAGAAACAGTCTGCTACCTGAAGGTGTACAACACAAAGGCCTGCACTGGAGTACAAACTACCTGGAATTGATTCACATATTCAATACAGAAGGGCATACTGGGCATGCTCACACATTTAGAGAAATGAAGGCAATGTCAGACAACATACTGAAAGGTCATACTGGGCATGCTCACACACTTAAACAAATGAAGCCCATGTCTGCAAACAACAGTGGACCATACATATCTGGCAGTTGCAGATGTTAGTGCAGACACTCCTCAGTATGCACCAGTCATGCTTCGCACACACAGTGGATAGGAATACAGACATATATCCAAGGCCAACACACTATAATAAGCCAAAATTAGACATACATACATGTGTGGAAGAGAGTAATTGTGACAAGGAGCCATCCATTATGAGTCCTGTCCCCCAGCATACAGCCAAATGGCTACAACCATATGAGGTGTAAATGTCACTCACTTTAGACATTAGTCACCGGTATCCATCAGCATTACAGACTGTGTGGTGCAAGTGCTGGCTGTGCAACATGACTGTACAAGGAAGTAGTCATCCAGCACCTGTATACATGTACCTGTGGAATATAACGCTGTGTGTGCCCGCATGCAGTGTGTCAACCTCTACATGAATGGGATATGGCCCATGCAAACACACTGCCCTCCCCATAGCCCTACTATGACAAGCCTGCTGAGGTCATCCACTTTGAATTACACCTTGGGGAAAGGTGTAGCCCAGTAATCTCTGTGGCACATCTTATAACTGCATACTGCTGTAGTATGATAAACTAGTTAGGTAGGAGTTCTATTCCCCAACATGACAAGTGTGTGTGTGTGTGTGTGTGTGTGTGTGTGTGTGTGTGTGTGTGTGTGTGTGTGTGTGTGTGTGTGTGTGTGTATGTGTGTCCCTCTCTGTGTAGAAAACAATGCTTTTTAGCT
This sequence comes from Protopterus annectens, assembly GCF_019279795.1. NCBI lineage: Eukaryota > Metazoa > Chordata > Ceratodontiformes > Protopteridae > Protopterus > Protopterus annectens. The sequence continues at coordinate 711,008,199 of NC_056735.1, forward strand.
TAGTCACACTGTCTACAATTCAAATGACCTACTTTGGCAAGGCTGCTGATGTCATTCACTGTGAAATACACATTTGGGAAAAGTGTAGCCCAGTAATCTCCGTGGTGCATACTATAACTGCGTACTGCTGTAGTGTGATAAAATAGTTAGGTAGGAGTTCAATCCCAGACATGGCAACTGTGTGTGTGTGTGTGTGTGTGTGTGTGTGTGTGTGTGTGTGTGTGTGTGTGTGTGTGTGTGTGTGTGTGTGTGTGCGTTTCTGTCTGTGTAGAGAGCAATGCTACTCACGCTCACTACAAATCAAATGTCCTACTTTGGCAAGCCTGCTGATGTCATTCACTGTAAAATACACCTTTGGGAAAGGTATAGCCAAGTAATCTCCATGGTGCGTTCCATAACTGTGCACTGCTGTAGTGTAATAAACTAGTTACGTAGGAGTTCTAAGCCCATACATGGCAACCGCGTGTGTGTGTGTGTGTGTGTGTGTGTGTGTGTGTGTGTGTGTGTGTGTGTGTGTGTGTGTGGTTTGTGTGTCCCTGACTGTGTAGAGAGCAATGCTTTTTAGCCTAGTCACACCCACTACAGTTCAAATGCCCTACTTTGGCAAGGCTGCTGATGTCATTCACTGTAAAATACACCTTTGGGAAAGGTGTAGTCCAGTAATCTCCATGGCACATCCAATAACTGCGTACTGCTGTAGTGTGACAAGCTAGTTAGGTAGGAGTTCTATTCCCAGACATGGCAATTATGTGTGTGTCCCTGTCTGTGTAGAGAACAACACTTTTTAGCCTAGTCACACTCATTACAATGCAAATGACCTACTTTAGCAAGGCTACTGATGTAATTCACTGTGAAATACACCTTTAAGAAAGGCTTAGCCCAGTAATCTCCATGTTGCATCCCATAACTGTGTACTGCTGTAGTGTGATAAACTAATTAGGTAGGAGTTCTAATTCCAGACATGGCAATTGTGTGTCTGTGTGTGTGTGTGTGTGTGTGTGTGTGTGTGTCTGTGTGTGTGTGTGTCTCTCTCTCTGTCTGTGTAGAGAGCAGTACTTTTTAGGCTACTCACGCTCACTACAATTCAAATGCCCTACTTTGGCAATCCTGCTGATGTCATTCACTGTGAAATACACCTTTGGGGAAGGTGTAGCCCACTAATCTCTGTGGCGATTCCTATAACAGCGTAATGCTGTAGTATGATCTAGAACTCTGGTAGGGGTTCTATTCCCACACATGGCAGTTTTGGATGTATCTGTTTACGTTTTTATGTCTGTGTAGGGAGCAATGCTTTTTAGGCTAGTCACACTCATTACAATTCAAATGCTCTACTTTGGCAATCCTGCTGATGTCATTCCCTGTGAAATGCACCTTTGGGGAAGGAGCATTCCAGTAATCTCCATGGCACGTCCAATAACAGCATAATGCTGTAGTATGATCTAGAACTCTGGTAGGGGTTCTATTCCCACACATGGCAGTTTTGGATGTATTTGTGTGTGTTTCTATGTCTGTGTAGGGAGCAATGCTTTTTAGGCTAGTCACACTCACTACAATTCAAATGCCCTACTTTGTCAATCTTGCTGATGTCATTCACTGTGAAATACAACTTTGGGGAAGGAGTACTCCACTAATCCCCATGGCACGTCCTATAACTGCGTAGTGCTGTAGTGTAATAAACTAGTTAGGTAGGAGTTCTAATCCCAGACATGGCAGGTGTGTGTGTCTGTGATTCTGTGTGTGTGTCTGTGTTTGCCATTTGTATCCTGTGTGGAGGTGGATGTGAGTGTGTTGTTACAACTGGACTCATTGTAGAGCGGGTTTTGCAAATTTCTTATATGATGGCCCTAGTATATGTCACAATGTCCACTGTACAGTGATAACAGATATGAAATAGCCTAGAGGCTGGGGTGCAAATCCATACCACTACATGTGACATCAAGGCCAGGTGAACAAAGTTAGCAATCCATGTATTACCCAGAGAACACTCTAAACCCAAGTCTCATACACACACACACACACACACACACACACACTTGCCTAGGCAACAACTGCTATATTGGTAGTACCCTGCATATTGTCCACTGATAGTAACCATGGTGTGATTGCAGTGGGCTACAGAGGGCATGGCACCCTGTCCATCAGTAAATAGGCATGTCCATGCAGACAGTGCACCTTCCCTATGTTCCCCTCTGGACACCTGCAACACCTGTGGTACCATTAAATGGGACCCACAAAGGACATACCATGCCTGAAACACATGCCCTGTATGGACAGATGCCACTGACACCAGGGAATACCTGTAAATGCTATCAATGTAGGTGCAGGGTCAACCTGCTGTCCATTAACAGTTCCCACCACATAAGGCCAGGACTGGCACATCTGATGATAACAATCTGTGTACACAACATGGGCCAGGCACCCCAGGTACAGTTCCACATGTCACTGTACCTACATATGGGAGGTGTGCACATCCCATACACTGTCCATGTCATGGACTAAGGAACACATACATGGCAGGCAATGCACAGCAATGGCCACATACAATAGTTACCCAGGTGACTGGATGGGGAATACAATACCCACCTGTGTGGGCAAATCCAGACACTACATCCCTGAGCCACACTACAGACCATTGTCATGTGGCCTGATGCCAAGGTATACCCATCACCTAGCCTTGTATAGCCATTTGGCACAGTTGACCACTACACACCCGTGAAGCAATGCACCCATGCATGTCAGTACTGGAACCCTGTGTCTGTGTGTGTGGTGTATGATGCCTATGACCACATTCATACTCACTACAACCCCCATTGACATACTGAAGCAAGCTGTCTGTTGTCAGATACCTCCACATACCCTTTGCCCATATAACCTCAGTATAACTCCTGTGGTGCATGTGATACCTGCACAGTACTGTGCTGTGGCAATTTAACTAGCAATGAGTTGTATTCCTGACCCTGCCAAGTGTGTCAATGTGTGTGTGTCCCTGTGAGAGTGTGGCTGTGTTGACACTGACACCTGTTCATGTGGACAGGCATGTGTACTACACCTACTGTATAGCTGACATATCACTGTTGCAGATGTCACTCACCATCACATATACGTTTGGAGGGCTCCTTAACATGTAATCTATGTGGCACATCCAGTAACTGCATAGACATGTGATAGCAATACATAATCAGTCAGGGGTTTGATACCCTGTACTGGTAGGTGTGTGGCACAAACATGCTTAAGTTTCACTCTCCCACCCCTTCCTGACTTATCTTTGCCTCTGTCTGCCTCCCTCACACCATCTCTAGTGGATGTGGAGACTTACACCTGCTTTGCTTAGGCAGCAGCATGTGTATTGTAAGTGATGCTCATGATCAGGTGATGGCCTCTGCACAAATTGCAGCCCTCCTCTAGCTGATTGCATGTGGAACAGCTGTGGTAACATTCCCATAGCCAATTGCATAGAAACACACTCCAATATCTAGGAACATCATGTTGGTGTTGGGCCTTTTCATTCACTGTGAGCAGGACCTAGATCTGTTGTTTGGCAAACAGAATCACAGATGGATTGGGGAATTACCTCTAACAACATACACTGTGGAAACAGGCCAATACACAGGAGGGTGATGTACCTGACTTGACTATGACTGTAAGTGCTGCTATACTGCATTTGGAGTAATGTTGGTTTAACAGGGTGTGTGTGGATATGGCTGTCCTACATGTTTTAATACCTGTTATGTCAGTGCTATGTTTATGAGGAAACCCACATCTGTAGGATCATCTGCAGACTGGCTAGTGTGTGCTGCCTTTTGTTTCTTGTGTTAGCCACAAAGCACCTATCTGTGAACTGTAGAAAATAGTGTGAGGATTGCAGTCAGTAGATGGTGAAAGCCGTGAGAGTTACTGACTTCATATCCCTCACAGGACATATGTTGCAACAAACCCTGTTACAAGAGTAAATGTATGAGGTCATCACAGTAACATGTCAATATTGGCCCCACATTTGTGCCTCCAGCCACAACTCTGTCAACCTTTGCACATATGCCATGCAATAAAAGGTGCATATGTTCTGTACTCCATATTTATTGACATCACATCTGATAACAAGCCAGTGAGATATCAGACTGCTACACATGTTATGTATAGTAGGGACTATATTTGAGGACATAACCTGGGCATTCTGTGATTGTGTGTACAGTACTGAGGTATGTGTAATTATGGTGATTGTCGACAGTGTGTGTATTGTGAATATGTACCTTGTTCTGTGTACAGACTGTGGTAGATGTCATTGTTCTTGGTCCTGTTATATCTGATGTTACATGCTGCTCCACTGTATTACCCTATTGGCTTACATGTTTGTAGGACCAAACACACATATGTCCCATACCACAGACAGGCATTAGACCACACTTTGTAGTGGCCCAGTATATGTATGGTTAGTGTGTGAGTGGCACATATGAGGATGGTGTTGATCAGATAGTCCATATACTGTAATATTATGCTAGCTTACCATATGTGGCTGTGTTCACATTGGTTGTGGTTATGCACTTTCAGACAGGTGTCTATTACTCTGTGTTGTGACATGGCTGTAGAGCCTGCTATATATGCAGGTACATGTGTATTCCCTCATAGGAAATGTAGGCCATTGTTGATGCAGTCTGCCTGTAGCCTGCACAGTGCTTTGTTACATGCCTATCAGCTTAGTGTACTTACCCAGTGAGATGTCATGTCCAGATACTTGCCAGATGTACTGCTGCCAGGCCACCATAACAGTCATGTATGTCAGACAAAGCAGTGGGATGCTGTACAGATGTATGTCACTAACTAGTGGGTAGTATGTGGCTATGGCACCTCTGTACCGGCAGTTATTATGTGTCAGGAGAGACAGGGTTGTGTGAATGCATAACCTATGGGGGCAAATGTATACCGGTAGTTACCTGATATACACATCTACATAGCTGTTAACATCCACATTGTCAGGCTTGGTCCACGTGTCTTGAACTAAGGGGCTCTGTGTATACCTCTGGACTGATCAGAGTGTGTCAGTCTATCCACATATATTGGCCATATCTCTGCCGTAGTCCACAGGAGCATTACTGTGCTAGCAGTTGTACTGTACTATGATGTCCTTAGGATGTCTATCAGTAGCCAATGACGCACATATTAAATGCAGATGTGACCTCCCACATACACACCATTTCTGTGAAGACAATCCCTATTACAGTAACAATACTCTACAAATATACCTGCAATACATACCTAACATCCCCTTTCACTAAGAGGTTGGGACTATTGGGGCTGAGGTAGGGCTCCACTCCATGTTCAGGACATAATGGTGAACATATATGTATATATAATGATCCATATATCTATATAGAAGAAGAGGAGGGGGAAAGCATGCCCGAAGGCAGGAAGAGAGGAGAAAGGTTAGGAGTGTAGTACTGAGAGTAGGAACTTTGAATGTTGGCAGTATGACTGGCATAGGGAGAGAACTAGCTGATATGATGGAGAGAAGGAAGGTTGATATATTGTGCGTGCAAGAGACCAGATGGAAGGGAAGTAAGACCAAGTATATAGGAGGCGGGATCAAATTGTTCTATCATGGTGTGGATGGGAGAGGAAATGGGGTAGGGGTTATCCTAATGGAACAGTATGCCAAGAGTGTTTTGGAGGTGAAGAGAGTGTCTGATAGAGTGATGTTTATGAAGCTTGAAATTGATGGTGTAATGATGAATGTTGTTAGTGCATATGCTCCACAAGTTGGGTGTGCGATGGATGAGAAAGAAAAATTTTGGAGCGTGTTGGATGAAGTAATGGTGAGTGTACCCAAGGGTGAGAGACTAGTGATTGGAGCGGACTTCAATGGGCATGTTGGTGAAGTGAACAGAGGGGATGAGGAAGTGATGGGTAGGTATGGTGTTAAGGAGAGGAATGCAGAAGGTCAGATGATTGTGGATTTTGCGAAAAGGATGGACATGGCTGTGGTGAATACATATTTTAAGAAGATGGAGGAGCATAGGGTGACATACAAGAGTGGAGGAAGATGCACACAGGTGGATTATATCCTATGTAGGAGGGCCAGTCTGAAGGAGATTGGAGACTGTAAAGCGGTGACTGGGGAAAGTGTAGTTAAGTAGCATAGAATGGTAGTCTGTAGGATGACATTGGTGATCAAGAAGAGGAGGAAGAGTGTGAAAGCAGTGCCAAGGATTAAATGGTGGAAGTTAAAAAACGGTGATTGTGAGGTGGAGTTCAGGGAAGAGTTAAGACAGGCACTGGGAGGCAATGAAGAGTTACCAAATAGCTGGGTAACTACAGCAGAGCTAGTAAGGGAGACTGCTAGGAAGGTGCTTGGTGTGACATCTGGACAGAGGAAAGAGGACAAGGAGACATAGTGGTGGAATGAGGAAGTACAGGAGAGTATACAGAGGAAAAGGCTGGTGAAGAAGAAGTGGGATTGTCAAAGAGATGAAGAAAGTAGACATGAGTATAAGGAGATGAGGTGCATGGCAAAGAGAGAAGTGGCGAAGGTAAAGAATAAGGCATATGGAGAGTTGTATGAGAGATTGGACAATAAAGAGGGAGAAAAGGACGTGTACTGATTCGCTAGACAGAGGGACAGAGCTGGGAAAGATGTGCAGCAGGTAAGGGTGATAAAGGACAGTGAGGGTAACGTACTCACAATTGAGGAGAGTGTGTTGAGTAGATGGAAAGAGTACTTTGAAGGGATGATGAATGAAGAGAATGAGAGAGAGAGAGAAGGTTGGATGATGTGGGGATAGCGAATCAGGAAGTGAAGCAGATTAGCAAGGAGGAAGTAAGGACAGCTATGAAGAGGATGAAAACTGGAAAAGCTGTTGGCCCAGATGACATACCAGTGGAAGCATGGAGGTGCTTAGGAGAAATGGCAATGGAATTTTTAACCAGATTGTTTAATGAAATTTTGGAAAGTCAGAGGATGCCTGAGGAGTGGAGAAAAAGTGTTTTGGTACATATCTTTAAGAATAAGGGTGATGTGCAGAGCTGTAGTAACTACAGAGGGATAAAATTGATCAGTCACAACTTGATGTTATGGGAAAGAGTAGTGGAAGCTAGGTTAAGAAGGGAGGTGATGATTAGTGATCAGCAGTATAGTTTCATGCCAGGAAAGAGCATTACAGATGCAATATTTGCTCTGAGAGTGATGTTGGAGAAATACAGAGAAGGTCAGAAGGAGTTGCATTGTGTCTTTGTGGACTTAGAGAAAGCATATGACAGGGTGCCTAGAGAGGAGTTGTGGTATTGTATGAGGAAGTCGGAAGTGGCAGAGAAGTATGTAAGAGTTGTGCAGGATATGTACAAGGGTAGTGTGACATTGGTGAGGATTGCAGTGGGAGTGACAGATACGTTTAAGATGGAGGTAGGATTACATCAAGGATCAGCTCTGAGTCCTTTCTTATTTGCAGTGGTGATGGACAGGTTGACAGATGAGATTAGACAGGAGGCCCCATGGACTATGATGTTTGCTGATGACATTGTGATATGTAGTGAGAGTAGGGACCAGGTTGAGGAAACCCTGGAGAGGTGGTGAAATGCTTTAGAAAGGAGAGGAATGAAGGTCAGCAGGGCTAAAACAGAATATATGTGTGTAAATGAGAGGGTCAGTAGAGGAATGGTGAGGATGCAGGGAGTAGAGTTGGTAAAGGTGAATGAGTTTAAGTACTTGGGATCAACAGTTCAGAGTAATGGTGAGTGTGGAAGAGAGGTGAAGAAGAGAGTACGGGCAGGGTGGAATGGGTGGAGAAGAGTGTCAGGAGTAATTTGTGACAGACGGGTACCAGTAAGAGTGAAAGGGAAGGTCTTCAAGAGGGTAGTGAGACCAGCTATGTTATATGGGTTGGAGACGGTAGTATTGACGAAAAGGCAGGAGTCAGAGCTGGATGTGGCAGAGTTAAAGATGTTAAGATTTGCAGTAGGTGTGACTAGGATGGACAGGATTAGGAATCAGTATATTAGAAGGTCAGCTCAGGTTGGACAGTTTGGAGACAAAGCAAGAGAGGCGAGATTACATTGGTTTGGACATGTGCTGAGGAGGGATGCTGGGTATATTGGGAAAAGGATGCTAAGGATGGAGCTGCCAGGTAAGAGGAAAAGAGGAAGGCCTAAGATAAGGTTTATGGATGTGGTGAGAGAGGACATGAAGGCGGTTGGTGTGAAAGAGCATGATGCAGAGGACAGGAAGAAATGGAAACAGATGATCCGCTGTGGCAACCCCTAATGGGAACAGCTGAAAGAAGATGATGATATCTATATAGATATATGCACAGACATATCGACATACATAGATGGATATGTATATGTACATATATATATATATATATATATATATATATATATATATATATATATACATATAAACACTCAGATATATACATATAAAGAGCAATATATGTCTACACATATACAGATAGAGATACATATGCACATATACGTAAGGATATCTGCATATATATTTACAGTAATAGGTATATCAGAATAGATATGTATGCAGATATAGTTATAGATATCTACATATATACCCACATAAATAGGCATATCTGTACACATAGGATGTGCATATATGCATATATCTATCTATCTATATATATATATATATATATATATATATATATATATATAGATATATAGATATATATAGATATATATAGATATATACATACATGCGAAGAGATGTACACATGGCCATATATATGTTGCACTATACAGATGTGTATACAGACATATGTATGAGTATACATGTGCATGTACATGTAGTCATATATCGACCTATTATATACATATATCCATATTCCTGTCATGTGAAAACCTCACGGTTGTATCTGCTATGTGTACATTATGATAAAACAACATATGTGATGCAACAGTCATATTAATAACAAGTACTACACAACTGTGGAAGTAAAGGCAATTGTTCAATACTACTCAATATGTGTATTGACAGCTATATTGGTAAAACAATAGCTGTTTTCACAGTGGTCATGGCGTAGTTGTTAAGTGTTGTGACTTTAGTGTACAGGGTCCTGGGTTCAAGACCTGCAAGGGCAGTTTATTTTGTTGCTGGGCAGAATAAGGGCAGTTGGATACAGAGTGGTTAAGGCAGTTTTGAGCAGCTTGCATGGGTTTGCCTGAAGCTAAGTGGTGCTAAGCTATGGGTAAAAGTATGGGTGCTTACACAGTGTAGGCTTCACTTACCAGTGTGCAAATCAGCTCAATTGTTATATTGCAGCAATGTTGATACTTGTTAAGCATGGATTAGCCCTGGTAACCAGTTTACACCACCCAGTCTGATAACATAACAGGGTAATGACATCTGTAATAAGTGTATGTAATGCCATGTACAATACATGCGCCTATGTGCTGTCATTACAGTAGCAAGGGGTGTGATTATCATGTGTGGGACACAGGCATATATGAGGCCTGTATAGCACTGTTATCCATGTGAATGTGTTACATACACGGGTAGTAGCCCAGGGTACATGCTGTCACACTGCCATGTAATGTATCATGGCAGTATTACTGTTGACAGTGCATACCCAGGTAAGAGCAGAGTACTAAATGTTATACTGACAACAGGCACACCTGCAGACATAGCTGGACTCTGAGGCCTCCCTGTTGTATCCCTTGTGTGTCAGCTGTGTCACAGTATATACCCCTTACTGGTTAATGATCTGACACGTGAAATGTAACTGTAGACTACCTTCTGTACAGCATATGTTAATGAAGGCTTCTGCATGTAGTTATGGCATACGTATTGTTGCCAAACGTCTATCTGTCAACACACTCATCCTACTGCATAGCTACTTGCCAAGCTAATGATTGTCAGTCCCTATACATATGTGCAGATGGCAGGTATCCAGCTGGGCTATGTACAGGCAACCTAAGCTTGATTGACACTGACATGTCTGCCCAGCTGTGTAAGAACTGGCACATATAGGAGATGTCACCCTGTATGCACCACATGCCATGGGTACCTCCACTACATTACCACAGTCAACAGAACATGCTAGGGTACAAATCTCCATCACAGACACTAACCATGTGTTGTAATGCATGTTGCATACATGTCAACTTGATCACCTCAGTGGCCATGTGCAGGAGGATTGGCTGATGCATGTCATTCTCACCCTGAGGGTCACCACAGTAGTGTCTGTCAATAGATTGCCTGCTGCCACCTGGCAGGTGGCAGGATACCACTGTACACACAAACCCTACACAACCCATCTCTCCTTGGATAATAGCTAGGTACACAGCTATGAACACCTGCAGTGATGCACCCCTGTACTGACACATGTGTACGTGTGCATGACTGAGTATAGCAGTTTCTGTGTGTTAGCACACCTGTACTTGGAAATTCCATGAGGGTCTTTACAACCAATGCAACACCCATTGCCAAAGTCAGTTGTGGGTGCTGCTGTATGGAACATTACATATACCCTCTTAAGCTCCTCCCCATTCCGGCTACACAAGCCTTGCTGTACCAGCACAACAGTGTTGGACAAATGGGTTGTTAGGCATGGGATACGTATTGTGTTTTGGCATGTGTGTGTATGTGTGCATGTCCGTATATCTGTAGGGTACAGCATTCCAAGGCCATATACTCCTATTACAATACCCATTGCCACACAGTAGTACAGATAGTGTTGTTGCTGCCCATAGGTGAGGCATGACAATGCAACACCCTACAACGTGTGTAGCATGTGCATTAGATGCATATCCCTGTAGTACCACTGTTGAGGTATACTATGGCTTGTATTGCAGTCGTGGCCAATGTGTGTTGGTGGGTATGGCAGAGTGTCATCATGGGTTTCAGGGAGTACAATATCCACTGGGGGATGTGGGTGCTGTGTACACTGTCATTACACCAGGGTACACCCGGTATATGTCCCATGTACCACGTTATGGTTACCACTGTCACCATCAACCATACAGGTAACTGATACAACAATCCAGGCCAGTTATGCATGTGCTGTGTGCAGCCTACCTGTAACACATTGGACACACAGTCAAGTTAGTTAGCAGCGATAGGCCCTGGTCTCCCAGATGTGTGTCTGCCCGTCATGTGTCTGTTAACGTGTTTATGAAGGTATGTCACCTTATGTATTGTCCATATACACCCATTACATCCCCCATTAGCATACTGTAGATGTCTGGGGATGTTCTGCATGTAACATGTAACCTGGGACTCACATCACCGTAAATGCTGTGTGGTGTGTGCAATGTAAGCCACACACTTCAGTATCACTACATAGCTATGTAGGAGTCTAGTCCCAGTGTTCCCAAGTAACAGTGTGCGTGTATGTGGATGGGTCTACATCAAGTTGCAGGATATACACTCCCCAGTCGATCACCTGTCCATGTGGCACAGGCAATAACCATTTTAGTAACCTGTGACATGTGTTTAACTGTACCCCAGATATGTCACAGCCATGGTGTTACCACAGTGCCATACCCCATTGTGGAATATGACTGCAGACCATCCTCGTGCTAACACATGTACACCTACAACATAAATGGATAACATTATAGAGACCGCAATCAACCAGTGTTACTAACAGCTATAATGCATCATTGCTGGATGGCTAAACTACCTGCCATATATGCATTACACTTTACTCCTTACAACATGTTACACTGCAGTACTGTGGTACAATGTAGTACAGTCACCATATGCATCAGAACCATATTAGCCTGTCCCTGAATTGGTGGTATGGATGACAGGGATATGGCTCAGGTATTATCAATATGCACAGGGTTTGATGTTGATTTGCCAGAGGCCGAGGGTGAGCCATACATTTGACACCATGTGTGTGAGTGAGGGGTGTACTGTGGTGAGCTGGGCATGATACTGTGGTGTGTGTAGGCATGGGGTTGCCCTAGGTGTGTTTGTATTGTGTTTGTATGCATGGACACAGTTCTGCCATGTGGCTGCCCTACACAGGTGTTTATGGACAGCTGCAGACCATAACTAGCATGGTGAGCAGTTCACTGCCTCTGGCCATGGACTGTGCCTGTCAGGGGTTCCATGGGCACATCCAGGTACAGGCCTCGATGTGCTACTCTCACCTGCTGATGACGAATATCCGCTGGTACCAGGCCCCTCCTGGAGCTGGCCAAGACCATGTGCATGTGGCCTGCTGTGGTGTGGTGTGGACAGCACCACCCCTGCCCTGCCGGGGCTGGTACTGCCACTATGGGAGCCCCTTGGTGTCCTAGCATGTCCACGTTGACTGCCAGCTGTTGGTGTTGCTGGCCAAGTCCACTCAGCCATTGCTGCACCCCCACCACACGTTCAAGCATGGACACACCATGGCCAATGAGGGCCATCATCTCACCATGCCGTCTATCCATGAGCTCGGTATAGCACGGATGGCACCAGACAGTTCACGGATGTTGTTGCTTACAGATATGAGAGCAGCCCTCTGCAGCCTCAGCTCCTGTCTGGTGTAACGTTCCATATGTGCCTGCGCTGCCATGACAGCCTGAAACATGCACCTGCTGGTACCAGCAATGTCACCTCTGCCAGGAGCCTAAAGTCCAGCGGCCCTACCAAGAGCACCCTGGGACATCTGCCTATGTGGTTCCCTGCCGGACATCCGGCTATGCCTGCTGAGACCAAACACAGTAGGCATGGTTACCACACTTTCCTGTGCATTGCAACCAAACACCAGCTGTCCCTCTGCTATGGCCACTGGTGATGGAGTATGTATAGGCACTGAAACTGTGTGTGGGGTTGGGGTGTCTAAAAGGGGGATATCAAATGATGGCACAGTATTGGCTCCTGACAACCTCAATTGTGCCTCAACAGTACTATCATCATCTTCAGTGTCTGTGTGGACACCAACATCAGATTGCATACAGGAGGGACACTGACCCACATTGCCACCTGTAAGGGAAAACAATAAACGCACTTTAAAACCTGTACATCATTGCCTAACAGTACGCGCGCGCACACACACACACACACATACACACACACACACACACATGACGCATGCACACATGCACACACACACAAACACACACACACACCTCCGTAATACCTTCCTATTTGCGACTTTGCAGACAGTCCCATGTATATGTCCATGTTTACCCCATCCTGCATCAGACTTGTTAACATACACACATTGATACCACTCATTAACATATCAGTCCTCTAAATGCCTACACAAGTGGTCACAACACAAGACCTGTTACTACATTACCTGCTGACCTGTGTGTAGTGGTTTTAGATGGCCTCACTGCTGTCATTCTGTATTCACCCTGTGTATGTCTGGACATCATGAGCATGACCTCTATATGTGTGAGCTACTATGTTCTATCCATAATATCTGCACTGGTGTGTCATGTGTATGTAATGCTCAGTACATGCCAGATATGCTGCTCATTCAGCCTATCATGTGACAACTGCAATATTTGAATACACTCCCTGGTGTTGACTAGTACTTCCCCAATGCATATGTAGTGCTGCATAGATGGGTTGTAGGTGACCTCTCTTCTGAATGCAATATTAAGGGTATACCTGGTGTCTACTTTCCCTCTCAATGCCTGTTCCATGCTACAGACCATATTATACTATCAGCTGCCCTGTGATTACACACATGACAAGTATTCCAGGTGTGTAATGTGACAGTCCATGTACATGTGCTGCATGATCCCAGAGGGAGGTACTGCTGTATGAACACCCCACAATCACACGTGCATACATGGCCAGCCACACAAACACACACACATGCACATAAGCATTCTACATGCATCAACCTCCCTCCACTTCACCAGAGTGACCCTACAGACAAACTAACTACCCACCAGGATGCACACACACACATACAGGTGAGGTTGCACAATAATAGTACACACAGTTCTCCTATTACCCCTCTGTCAACATGCATAACATATGGTACCCAACAGCATGTGGTGCAGCTATAGTCAATCCATACTAGCAACAGTATACATGTGTGTGATGCATGTGCTGTGTCACTAGGTGAAGCCCCTTCCCCTGGATACCACTGCGCCCATGAACATGGTATTTCTGTGCACCTGTTCTGCACCCTGCCATGTACTGTGCAGCACACCTCACAGGTGTACAGCCCATTGCTGAATGTGTATTACTGCGTCAGTTATGTCTGCTTTAATGCTCACAGCCCCTATGTTTTCCAGCAACACATACCTGGTATGATATGTGGACAGATGTCATTTGTGAATGCCTGATGTTTGATGCACAGCTCTCAGCATCAGTGGACCATGTATGACCAATTCAATACTCTTACACTGACAACCATCAGAGCATACCATGGCTATGGGGGGTGTACAGACCCTTATTGATATGACGCACCCATCCTTGATCTGCCATGGGGCCACATCACCACATATCTTAACAGTACAGGAGCCTGATATGTGACATATGTCCTGTACTTTCACATGCACTGTCTACGGAATGTGTTAGGTGTGTGGATGCTGACCGCGATGCATACACACTGTGTGGGCATATGTATGCACACCCTTATCATGACAGTTCGTTGTACCTCTTGTTGTGTGTACTACAGCAGTCATTACTTCTGGCAGTGGTATACCAGTGTGGGCCATCTGCATTTGCCAGTGTATGTTCAGTCTGCCCTATACATGTCCCCCTATTCTGCATGATTGCAAGGTCTACTCATGTGCACATCCCTTGGTGTTCACACAATGCCGTCACTATTGCTGTGGAGGTAGGGTTATGGCTGCCACAGGTCCTGAACCTGACTATGTGCAGATACAGCCATTCTTAGCATCCTTAGGATCCCTGCTGCAGTGCACTGGTGTGTCATGCTGACACCCCCCTCCTTCAGACTTTTTGCAGATGCATGACAAGTAAGCCCTACACATGTGTGTCACTTTGCAGTGTCCCATACACTGGACACCACATGTTACAACCTAGTTCCAGCTGATAATGTGGACCACTGCAATGCCTTATGCCATAGTGTATCTCTGCAGCAATTGCCATTGTCCTACAGGTATATACACTGGTGTTGCACTGTATATGGGTGTTGTTCCAAACATGTCCCTACTGTAGGCCATGTCTCCCACCATTATGTTACTCCCTGTGGACACATTCCGTAATGACAGGATGTTAGTTATCATGCAGTTGTCTGATATACCCTTCCAATACCACATCATGGTGACCCCTGTGATGCCGTGCATTTCACAGCAACAATATGTACACATGTACAGCATGCATTCTGGGTAGGTGTGTTAGATGTGTGCATGGCATATACCATAGTCATTACATGCCCAGTGCATTGGCAAGCATCTACATAAACCATACTCACCAGCTACAGACTGCTGCCTTGGTGGTATCCCGGAGGGACCTACATAAAAGGGTGAGAGATGCAAAGTCAGTGGCCACAACTGTGGTAGTGCTACAGGGTGGGTGCAGTATTACAATACATAAACAGTACATTTCCACAATACTACCACATATGGACATCAGTTTACCACTACTATGCAGCAACAAAATGTATCTATGACATGTCAGATATGCATGATCTACCTGTATCGATGTGGATGTATATCCAACAGTGGTCTACAGATGTGCCCTGTGGCCTTACCTGCATGCTCCTGGGCCAGTGGTGTGGGTGACACCCACCTCCATGAAGGTGTCTGGCGGTTGATGTGTGGCCAGATGGGCAGGTGCCATGAGGCTGGCCAGGATCTCCTCCACACGTGTCAGGGGGGATGGATGGCATGCCCCCCCCCCATGGTGAGGTGATCTCCCCAGACTGCAGCAGCACGCTGATGGACATTGGGAAACAGGTCAGAACAATGATGCTGGACCTGCTCATAACTGTGGTTGTGCAGTCCAACATCATTGATCCTGTGGACTAGGTTGTCCCAGAGGGCGGTCTGCTCCTGCTGATCATGGGAAGCCCGGACAAACAAGGTTACATAGTGATGAATTAGTCCATCATGCCTGAAAGACCTAAAGATGGACACAGATGTGAGCAGGTCATGCAGCAAGGTTACCACAGTTCTTAATACACATCACTGTCACCCCCCCCACCATATCAGAGACAACAACCGTACACACATCTCAATAGGTATGGCTACAGCATACCTATCAGTGGGGCAGATATTGTACTGTACCACGCTTTGTGCAATGTGTTTGTAGCCATGTTCCCTGTGTGGACACTATCATTGCTGGCCTGTTACTGACTATTCACCTGCATGCCATTGTCAGGGCCACAATGGTGCCATATATGTCTGTGGTATGCCTGCTATGTGTGTGCTGCACATCTGACATACTGTGTTATTGTGATTATCTATGCATGCTATTGGACATGTTCTGGGATTGTGTAGACTATTACTACCAACATATGTTCTATAGCAGTAATACAATAGCATGTATATGTACTATGGGCCAGCAGAACCTACCTCTCCAAACTCATCTGCCCATGTTACCCAGCCACATCACATGTGTGTCCCACCCTTCGGCCTCATCATGTACTAATACAGCAATACCATCAGGTGGAACCAACCCAGGGGAAGTTTCACCCCCCCCCCGGGACACACACAGGTATGTTCCTGTCCCCTGTGGTCTGATCCAGGGTCTGTTCCATAATGGGCTCCAAAGACACATGTGGGATGTGCTACATCACTCTGAGGCACCCAGTGCACATTCACAGGGCCAACATGCTTCTCCTGCTCAGCCTCCAGGACAGGCACCTTCAGAACTTAGACTGCTGTTGTGAGTAGCAGCGGGTGGGAGGCTTGTTCCTATTGTGTCCATATTGGGGCCCATGGGGCATCCACATCACAGACCACGCACACCATCCAGGGTGTTTGCCCACATGTGTCTCATACCACCCCTGTAGGCTGTCCTCCATACCTACCAACCCTGACCACCTCCACAACTATACCTGCCATACTTCCCCATATTGCCATTCCATAATTCACAGACAAGAGCAATGTGGTCCCAACAAAGGGTTCTCATGTGACATACCCGTCCATGTTGCACACACTGACAGCTGTAGATATCTGTGTGTATTGCTATGTGTGTTGTCTCCTCGCACATAGCATGCAGCACTGTGGTAGTAATATAGGGGACATGTATTTATATATATATATATATATATATATATATATATATATATATATATATATATATATATATATATATATATATATATATATATATATATATATATATATGTTTGTGTGTGTGTGTGTGTGTTTGTATATATGTAGATGTGCATATAGGTATATATCTATATATGTGTAGATGTATGTGATGTATATATGTCCTCATATATATGTCTACACATGGGTATCTATATATTTGTGGACATGCATGTATATATATATATATATATATATATATATTTTTTTTTATATGTATATATTATATATGTGTACATATGTACACATATGCATACCTATATGTGAGGTAAATTCAGACATCAGGTCTACAATCTCACAACACCTTCTTGCACAGCTGCACTGTTCTGCCTTGCTACAGCATAGGCAGGTGCCACATATGGCCACAGCCTGACATTAGAGGGTATATGTAGGGCCAGATTGCAGGTAACCCTATTACACACCTATGGCATTCCTGCATGCTACAATACAGATTAAAACAAACTCCAGGAGGTCAGCAGCCAGTCACTTCAAAGTGTTTATTAACAAATGTAAAAACAGTTGTTATGCGCTTTCGTTAAACCTTCATCAGAACAACATCAATTAATCAAAACATTCACAATATATACCCCTCCTAACTCAGTCACATGATTTACTTAATCATTTAAAGTAAAATCATCATAACTAGGTTAAATCATTTTATACTATAAGACAATAATTTAACCAGGGTTGTAATGGAACAGCTGTCATTTAGTCCAGGATAATTACAAACCAGTTTTTTCGGATACTACTAAAAATCAGATCACTATCCAAATTAAACGTAGTAATGAAACTAAGTGCATATTTATTCTCTGTAGTTAATGAATTAACATTGTCATTTCTATCAATCAACTGCCGTTCCAAAAAGAAATGTGGCTGTTGTTCTTTATGTTCTTATATAAACACTATGGTTAGTTTCTGTATTAGGAATAGGAAATACAAGGTCAAAGGACATTTTTCATGTAAAACATCCAATGTGGTTTATCTTGTGCAATGTAACCTTTCAAAAAGCGGATATATAAACATGTTTTAGATATTGAAAACAAAAAATGCATTAATGCACTTTATAGGCATGTAGAAAGTTTTGATAATCATAATTTTAATTTTTTAATTACTGAAATGATTCAGAAAGATTTACAAGGGTGGGTAATGAATGAACATTTAGATAAACATGAACTTAGATTGCAGATTGTATTGGACGCCTGCAATTATCCTAGACTAAATGACAGTTGTTCCATTACCCCCCCCCCATTAAAATTATTGTCTTATAGTATGAAATTATTTTACCTAGTAATTATGATGATTTTACTTTAAATGATTAATTACATATATCATGTGACTGAGTTAGGAGGGGTATATATTGTGAATGTTTTGATTAATTGATGTTTTTCTGATGAAGGTTTAATGAAAGTGCTTAACAACTGTTTTTACATTTGTTAATAAACACTTTGAAGTGACTGGTTGCTGACCTCCTGCAGTTTGTTTTACAACAGCAGTTCTTGGTTTTATTCTTTGGTGTTTTTACAATACAGATTAGCCTGAGTATCCTACAAGGGTTGAGCTGTGGTTCCCGCATGTCCATCATAATGGCATTACTTCCACCACCAGCTATTGACCATGTAATATACATACTTCCCATTATACAACACACACTATGATGGCTTACATATTATCGGTCAGTGATGTTCTGCACAGTTGTGGGGTATGGGTCACTACCCACAGGGATGGACTCTACTGCCCTTAGCATTTGTTCAGCTGAACATCATTACAATAACAACACGTGAAGGTACATATAAAGCATTCCACATCATCTATCTCATTTTTATGGATCAAGTACTACAGTCAATTACATACATATATACTTCACATACCTGTTCTGGGACTGCAGACTCTTCTAGAGTGTTTGGTATTTTTCTTTTTTTTTTTTTTTCCTTATACGCTCTCTCTCTCTCTCTCTCTCACTCACTCTCACTCTCCAGTAAATGGAATGAGCTGCTTTGCATAGATTGCAGCATGGAATTTGTAGGTGATGCACATGATCACGTGATGGCTTCTGCACCAGTCAGTGTCCTCCACTTGCTACCTGCATGCAGCATGCTGTGTAATACTTCCAATTACCACTGTCATGGCAACCAACTACTATAAATCCCTACATAATGTGGGTGTGGTCCCGTTACCTTTCCTGTATGATGGACATCCTTCCTGTGTGTGGGCATCAGTGTTACAGACAAAAGGTAGCAATACCTCTTACAGGAGAATCTGCACACTCAGGCCAGCTACATATTTGTAGGAGGTTCCAGAACTACAGAGTGTGAGTAGTGTTGTTGTATGCATTGTATAGCACTGGTATTACAGGGTTCGTATGTACATACTAGTTTAACTTGGAATGCAGTCTGTCTACATAGCTCTCAACTCTGGGCCTATCCTCTTGATGGCCAGAGGTGTGCCTATTATGTTTTGTCTGTCCACCACACAGGTCTTGTGCCAGATATATCACTGGCAGTGTGTGTGTTGAGTGCTATCGGTACATGGCTACATCCATTTCTGTTTCTAACTTCATATTCCTGACTAAGGGTATGTTGAAGACTATCCTGTAACACTAGCGACTTGCTTAGTGTATGAAAACAGTTTTACACATATGGGCCTGTGTTCCAGCCTCTTGTCTCAACCTACATACCAGGCTTTGCACATATGACATGCTGTCAGGGGTTGTTCTGTAGTGGGCTGTAAGTATGTCATGCTGCCATTCCTGCCATAAGTCTCCCATACATACTGTGGGGTTGGGGCCGTATTTGTGTGGGCTTCACCTACACGATACATGTGTGCCCTTATGCACTCCAGAGGCCAGTGTACGTAACAATGCTGTATGGCCCTGTATTATTGAGTCTGGGGGGGTGCACCATAACTAACCTAAGCTGTTACAACATGTGGGGGTATCAGGGGTAAGCTGACTTAAGGTATCTGGATGTACATTACCATACAATCCACCTTGGGTAAATGCAGGCCTACTGCCTCCTGCCATACAGACTGTTCTGTTTGTCTTTTTAATTTCTTCAAGTCTTTTGGGTTTCTAATACCATGACGGGAATGGACCCCATTCCTAAGTCAAAGTACAATTAAAGTCCATGAAATTAGTATTGTTTCACTCTTTGATGTTAGCCAAAAGTGCTCTTTGCAGCACCCGCAATGTGCCCAGTAATGACTTCTTTTGCAATTCATACAGTGTTACATAATTGGTAACATATCTAAATACGATTGTTCATAGATTCATAGGTTCATAGGTAGGTACTAGGCTATCAGCCCAAAGGCATTTATAAGCCTAACCAGAATGTGTTGGCTTTCGCCGCCCCCGTAGATTAGTTCCCTGTGCCTCTGTCCAGCAGAGCCACTGAAGTGATCCCCAGGGTAAACTTTCGGTTTTCCATCCACTCGTCAATGATTCTCTTGAAGAGTGCTAGCAAGGAGCTCTGCCTAATGTAGATTGGAATCTTGTTCCAAAGCATGGGAAGTCTCTGGGACAGAAATCTATCCCTCCAGCACATCCTATTTATTGTTGTAGTGAGGTTTAGATCCCTAGAGTGTGTGGCTCAAGGGGATAAGCTTTTCTTTAGGTGGAGCATGTCCATCAATTCTGGGTTGGACATGGCCTTGTATGTCAGGCAGAGATCACATTTGAGCAGGCGGCATGCAACTGAGTACAGCTAGAGTTTCTTAAGTTGAGCTGCATAGGGCATCTGTTTGAGGATAGGTGATCCTCTTGGTGAGGTACTTCTGTGGTCTTTCCAGATGTTGCATGTGTCTTGTAAGGTACATCCCAAATGGGGAATTGTACTCTATGATGGGTCTGATGAGTGATGAGTAGAGGTGCACGATGACCTCTTTTGATCTGGATGCAAACCCTTTTGTGATTAGGTGTGCCACATAGAAGGATTTTCTAACCACTTTGGCAATGTGATTATCAAAGAAGAGATTACTATCTACTTGGGTCCCCAGATCCCTTATTACGTTTTCCGTATTTAGGGAACTACCACCTATATGGTAGATTGTGGGTACTTTGTTATTTCCAAAGGGAATAACTATGCACTTTTTGGCATTTAGCTTGAGGCCATGATTTTGACACCAGGTATCCATCTCAGTGAGACCCTTTTAGAGAATGTCTGTGTCAGCCGGTGAGTCAATTATAGCCCCTAGTTTGCAGTCGTCTGCAAACTTGGTCAGCCATAGTCCTCCGGTGCTTGTCTGTACCTCTGAGAAGTATATTCTGAACAGGAGGGTCCTAGTACTGAGCCCTAGGGAGTGCCACTTGTAACCAGTTTAGAGTCAGACCTAGCTCCCGCAACTTTCACCATGTGGGTTCTGTCTGTGAGCCAATTGGCAACCCATCTTGTGACATAGGAGTTTATGTTCAGGCTGGTGAACTTGTCTATAATACCAGAATGGGGAATGGTGTCGAAGGCCTTTGCGAGGTCTAGGTAGGCTGTGTGTACCACCTTTCCCTCGTCTATAGCCTTGGTAACTGTCTCAAAGAAGTCCACCAGGTTTAGGAGGCATGATCTGCCCTTAACAAAGCTGAACTGGGTAGGGTCCAGTGTTTGGAGGTTCCCAATGTCTCTGTTAATTAGTTCCATGATGACGCGCTCCATAGCCTTGCAGACCAAGCTAGTCGGGCTTATAGGGGAATAGTTCCCGGGGTCTGTTGTGGCTCCACCTTTGTGGAGTGGAATAACCATTGCTGTGCACCACTCTATAAGTACATAATCTGTGGAGAGGCTGAGTTTGAACAGTGTGTTTAGGTGAGGGGTTAGGTTGTTTTAAGCTCGTGTAGGATGCAGCCTGGGACACCATCCAGTTCCATTGATGCTGTGTTTTTGACTTTGGAGAGGGCTATTTTAACCTGAGTGTCTGCGATTACAGGGGCTCTACATTCTTCTGGTACGGTTATGGGCCCTTTTGGGGGTGAGAGGGGGGTGAAGTTTGCACTGAACTTGTCTGCCAGGATGTTGACAATATCAGTTGGTTCAGTGTATTTTGTACCATTCTGCACTAACTCTGAGCAGATCTGACCATTGCCACTTAGATTCTTGACATAGCTAAAGAATGCTTTGTGGTTATCTTTGGAGTCCTTGGCAAGTTTTCTTTCAAAGCTTGCCTTGGACAATTTTATGAGGGATCGTAGTTTCTTGCTGATACTAATCAGGGATGTCTTCCCTTCTTGGGATTTTACTCTTTTCTGTACTAGTTTCCTCCTTCTATTGTATACCTTGTTTATGGCAGGGGTCCACCAGACTGGTTTCCTTTTCTTAGAGGAGTGAGTCTTGGTTTTGCTTGGGATAGCACAATCCATGCATTCTTGTAGGTGCCTGTAGAATGCATTAGTAAAGGATTTTGCAGCTTGGACAGCGTTATCCTTTAGCATGGGAGCTTTGAAATTTTCCACCTCTGTCTTAAGTAATGTGAAGTTTGCTTTTGAAATGTTTTTCACTGTGGTTTCCTTGTCTGGGGGTGGAGGCGGAATGTGGATATCCAAAGTGATTTGTTTATGGTCAGATCTAGCCTGCCAGGGGTTGACCTCCGGTGTGGAACACCAGTCGCCCATGTTGGTGATGACCAGGTCCAATATGTTGTCAACTCTGGTGGGAGTGTTGACCAGTTGTTCCAGAGCATTTCAGTTTATAAATTCTAGGAAATGTTGGGCAAGGAAATTAGTACTTGAGTAGTTCTCCCAGTTAATGTTTGGGTAGTTGAAATCACCCAATATTAGGGTGTTTGGTCAGACCTTTATGTTACCCAGTGTTTCCCAAAATGTGGAATGGGGTCCTGGGACATGGTGGGTGATCTGTAGCAAGCTACAATTTGAATTGCAGTTTTGCCCGTTGTTAGTTGCACGTGGATAATCTCTGAAGCATCGTGCTGTGCCACTAACCTGGAGGTGTGAGTATCCTTGATGAATATGGATACTCCCCCACCTTTTGTATTTCGGTCCAGGTTATGTGACTGAAATGTATGGTATGTGTTGTAGTCTGGTAGTGCTGGAGTACTTTCTGGAGCCTTAAACCAGGTTTCTGTGCACATATATCGATTTTCTCCATACTGAGGAGTGCCTCGAGTGCATGCATTTTGAGGTTTAGACTTCTGGCACTGAGTAGTATTACCCTCAGATTTTTGTTACTTGCGCTATTTACAGTGGTGGGTTTGTCTTTTGAGCCTTGCCTAAAAAAGGCACTATGGGGGTGGCAAGAGCCTTGGCCAGTATTCGAAAGCCTAAGGCTGACAGGTGCAAGCCTTCTCTAGTGAAGCAGCGTGGCTTGTTGAGCATGTCATCCCAGGCAGATAGACACTGGATCCCCTTTGAATGACACCAGAAACTTAGCCAATTGTTGAAATTGATAATTTTTTTTCTTTATACCGTGGTATCATTCTTGGTGATGGCAGGATGCTACTCAGGGTCAGGGTCATACCGGCCTGGGCTACGAGATCAGAGAGCTCTTCCATTTCTTTTTTTATGTAGTCCAGGGAGGTACGGCTCAGGTCATTCACACCAACATGGACAGAGTCATATTTGTACTTGTTCTGGAGTGACCTGAATGCTTGCGTTATGTG
Source organism: Protopterus annectens (assembly GCF_019279795.1). Taxonomy (NCBI): domain Eukaryota; kingdom Metazoa; phylum Chordata; order Ceratodontiformes; family Protopteridae; genus Protopterus; species Protopterus annectens. The sequence continues at coordinate 711,031,977 of NC_056735.1, forward strand.
GCGGATCCTGGCACCTGACAGGCAGCTAACAGTAACTTTCTCCTTATTCAGCTTAGTGAGTTGGACATCAGTATGCCTGACTATAGAGTCACCTATTACTAGTATGTTGGGTATGTTATTTTGCCTTGAGGGCTGTGATTGCATGGCACATTGGTTTTGTGAAGTATGTGTTTCGTGGTTTGTGTTGGGTGGGTGGAGGTTGCTTGGATGTCTGCTTTGGAGGGCTCTGTTGCTTTTGCAGATTTTTATTTAGAGCCTCCAATTATGTTTTTGTGTATTTACGTGTGTTTTTTGCCGGTGCTGGTTTAATGTTGACAATATCGGTTGGTTCGGTGTATTTTGTGCCATGCTCTATGTGAGACTGGTGTTGTGATGCCAGTATTTCCCTTCTCCTCTTTACTGTCTGATCCAGTCTTGGGTTGAGAGACCTTAGCCTCCAGTTTGGCTATATAACTGCATCTCTCGCATGTATTAGTGTTTGGTGGTAGGAGGAGAGGGTTGTATGTGTACATGAGGCAGTTGTAACATTGCCTCAAAATGCCCAGATTCACCAGTTGGACTGGAGAGTACACCTGAAACTGCCCTTTGGACATGCCTGGATAGGTACAGTAAACTGTTTTACTGAATGGCTGGTAAGGTCGAATAGAAAGCCTTGTCCTTCTGTAGTGCTAGGGTATATAAGTGCTTTCTATGAGTTTTGAGCAAGTGCTAGGCTGAGAAATGAATGGCTTAAGTGCTTAAGTTGAAAGATTGCCTAGTTCCAATGGAAAAATTGAAGAGGAGACTTTTTGAAGCTGGGAATAGTTATACCCCAGCTAATTGGTGTTGCCTGGTGCGCAAAACCAGGCAAATGCAGTTTTTATAGCAGGATAATGAAAGAGATAGACATTAGCCCAAAATGGCCAATAAACTACTTTCTGGGCTGAAACCACTCCTCCAGGGACAGATAGGCTGCTCAAATCTCCCCTCTCTCACAGGTGAACAGAGAAACTTCCTTCTATCCAAGTAAGGTATGGGCAAACAGAGATTTGTAACACAGCCCTGAATTCAGCACTAACCTGAAAACTGGACTATACTAGCTTAGAAAGGTGGGAAACAAGTATATATATATATATATATATATATATATATATATATATATATATATATATATAGATCACCTCCACTGAACTCCACAAGCCACAGTAACTCAGTAAACCAAAAACGAAAAGCAAGTTCGCAGGACTCAGCTCCTCGGAAGAATAGTTTATTCAAACCACAGATGATAAAACGACAGATGTTAAAACATAAAATAAACCACCATAAACTCCATGAACGCCTTTACCAAAAACAATTGAACACACAGCGTTTTCGTCGAATTAGGTTGACTTCATCAGATGACCAGATACATTTCTTGACTTCCTTTATATATTACCATCCATTAACTTAATTAATTAATTACTTAAAGTAATAAGCCATCAATTCATTGTTTTATAAAACCTTCTTCTAAAAAAACATTATTCTAAAAAGCTAAATGTTGACATGTTTCATGGGACACTTACAACTTTAAAAATTACATATTGTATAGCTTTAAAAAAATCCTTGTATTTGATACATAATGTTTCATCATGTATTCTGTTTATTAATATTTATGCAGTGTATTGTTTTAATTAATTTACCATTTTTAAGTTAAAAATTAATGTTAAAAACTTTTTATAGAAACTTTGTGTAAAAAAACCTTTCTTAATGAGCTTTTAAATAATTAAATACATAAAACCTTGTCAAATATAAAGAATTGATTTGTGTAAAAGAGTGATATAGGTACAAAACATATTTACAAAATATATTGAGAGGGAATTTAGAGGGAATTTAAACAAGCAACCTTTCCAAACTTCGGACCTCTAGTGGTGAAAAAACAATATTGCACCTAGACTTATAATTTAGCTGCCCTTAACCGTAATAGTGGCAGAATGGATATTTTATCATTTAGTCCAGGGAATTTGTCAGAATTCAGGGACAACTGCCCTATATTCAACCCTGTCTTCCCAGGGGCCCCCCCTAACGTCTTTATTAATTTGTTCGATTATTATGAATTTGTATTTGTATTCCATACAGGTTTTACTATGTTTGTAAAGTGCGTTGCTTTCTTTTCTAGTAGTTATGTCGTACATATGCTCATATATCCTCCTCTGGAGGGCTCTCTCCGTCTTCCCTATATAGAAAGAGTTGCAAGTTTCACAAACAGCCAGATATATTATGCCCTTAGATTCACAATTGAAATAATCTGGGCTGTTTATCCATTTGTTTCTACTCTCTAGAAAAAGACCCTCCTTATGCAAAATGTAACTACATTGTCTACAGTGTCCGCACTTAAATGTACCTTTTTTATTTTTATTCCTGTTCTTCCTGTTTCCACTTTTTGTCTCTAGGATGTTGCCTATACTTCTAGAATTCCTATATATAACTTTCTTAGGAATGTTATCAATACCCTCTATATCAGTTAAGGCTAAAAATCTATTCCATTCCCTGAAAAATATTTTTCTAATTCCATTATTTAATCCATTGTATTCTAAAATCAGGGCTTTAGTAAGATCATTTCCATTGTTGCATTTCATATGGTTTAAATCACTACCCCCTTCTCTTTCATTCCTTATTTCATTGGTCCCTTTACTACAATATATGGGGGCAAATCTACCTTTTCGTCCTATCTCAACTTCTTTTCTGATACTTTTAATGAATGACTCAGGATAACCTCTATCAAGAAACATATTCTCAATTAAATCACACTCGGTTTTAAAGTCAGAATCCAAACTAGTCATTCTGCTTCCACGAACAAACTGCCCCTTCACTATGTTTTTCTTGCAATGCTTAGGATGGGCACTTTGGTAATGTAGATAGGAATTACAAAAAGTATCCTTCCTGTGTATTTTGGTTTCAAAAGCATTGCCCTCTTTGTACAATTCCAGATCCAGATATACCATTCTATCTTCAGATACCTTATGGGTGAATTTCAGGAAGCAGGTGGTGTTATTAATATATGTTATAAATTCATCTAACTTCTCCATTCCTGCTGTCCATAAAATTATAATATCATCCAAGAACCTTTTGTAAAGAATCCATGATGAACTATATTCTGAATCAATGATGTACTGTTCCTCCCATTTTGCCATAACAAGATTAGCATATGAGGGGGCTCAAGCTGCCCCCATTGCAACTCCTTTAATTTGTTAAAAAAATTCACCTTTGAAAAAAATATAGTTATACTTCAAGATTAAATCAGTGAGCCATAAACTAGCTATCTTGTCATTATGTGACATTTTATCATATTCAAATACCACCTCTTCAAGCTTTACTTTGCCTTCTGAATAAGGGATGGAGGAGAATAGATCCACCACATCAATAGTAATAAATATAATATTCTCTTGCCATTTACACTCATTTAAGCATTTTAACAGATCCCAGGAATCCTTTAGAATACTTATTTTGTTGGTCCATATAGGTTTTAATTTGGAATCAACAAATTTGGCTAATGTTTGTGTCTTGGATCCTTCCGCTGAAACTATCGGACGGAGCGGGGGGTCCTCTTTGTTTTTATGTATTTTTGGGATTCCAAAAATTGTGGGGATTCTGGGTTTATCAACTTTCAAAAACTTGTAACTTTTGTGATCTATTAACTCCTCTTGTAACATGTTGTAAAGATCCAAATCTATCTTATTATAGGAAATATTGATCTCATTAATAGAAGCAGTCACATATCTGTTTTCATCCCATAAAAGTGAATACATCTTGTTATCATAGAGAAAATTGTCCATAATGGTGAAGCCTCCACCCTTATCTGGCTTCATGACTCTTATATCAGGGTTGTTTTTCATATCGTATAACAATTCCTTCTATTTTTTTTGTAATATTCTCTTCGTTGTTCCATCTAATATTATCCTTCCTAATAGCCCCCTCCAGTACTCTTTCCAGGTTCTTGAGTTGTGGGTGGAGTGGGGGGTTATAGGTACTTTTTCTTCTAAGTCCATCCCTTGGTTCATTATACACTCTAGGAAGGAGGATGTTGAGATTCACTTTTCTCAAAAACAATTTTATATCTAGGATGCTCTTAGTAACATCACCTTTACAAGCAGGGATAAATTTCAAACCTTTAGAAAGTAAAGAAAAATGTTCTTTCTCTATTGTAACTTTACTAAAGTTGTATATGGAAAAATTACCATAGGTGAGGCACGATCCATCTACCTTTAATTCATCACTGTTAGACACCAGGACAGGAGCAGATTGGGTTGGGAGGGTGTCTAATATCTCCCCCTCCCCCTTCTCCCTCCACTCCTCTGAAAATTTGTATACTGTGGGGCCTGTCTATTTAATAACCCTCCTTAATGGAAATGCTGATTTAATTCCCATCCCTATTGTCAGCTAATTCCAAGTTAGGGTCCATATCAAAACTAGCTGTCCTTTCCTGATAGGATTTATAATAACTATTTTGATAATTGGAACCTCGGGGTTTGGGATAACATGTCAAGTTTTCATATTCCTTCATGTCCCTCTGCAATTTTTTAATTTTCCTATTAATAATATCATTACATTTCTGATCAATATCAATTCTTATATCGTAATATTTTCTTTTTTCTTCCTGAATTCCAAAAAATAAATCGTTGTGTATGTACTGGTCTATTATTTCTATATCTTTGTGTAGGGCTTCTTGAACTCTACCATTCTCCTTGATAATTAATTTTAACACTTCCAAACCACACCTGTTAAAAACTTCACATAATTCCTTATAATACTCAGTACCAAAGGAAACATTATTAGGAAATTTAAAAACACGTAGGCCTTTAGGCACAACATTCCTTGAAATACATTCACTTAGGTACTCGTTTTCAATTTCCAATGATCTAAACTTAAACATTAAACTGTTTAAATGTTCCAATTTATTTCTGTATGTACCATCTTTAAAGTTCCGTTGCTCATTACGCATATCCTGGGAGCTAAAATTAAAATTAGCTTTCGGTTTGGATTTTAACCAGTCTTTAGTGTTAACTGAATTTGACATGCCAGAATGAACAGTACCTTGTGGAGGCGCATTGCCTCTGTTATTGCTTCTTTCCGGATGAATGTCCAAAACACCCTGGTTGTTGCTCTGCAAAATGTTAGGTGTGTTTTCAGGATGAAAAGTCTCCGCCACCTACATCGCCTATAAGCTCCCCTTGGTTGCGATAGTTATTCCTTGTGTTGCTGCCATTATTTAGAGCATTCCCAGGGCTTGGAGGTCTATTATTGGCTCCCAAAATAGTTAATGTTAATATATATATATATATATTAAAGTTAATATATATATATATATATATATATATATATATATATATATATATTTTTTTTTTTTCCCAGAAAATAAAGCAGATACAATCAAAAAAATACTTTAAATGCGCATAAAAAGATGCTTATTGTTATATATCTCAGTTCTGAGTTGTAGTCAATGCCACTAGTAATAAAGTAGGAAGAAACACAAATACAGTAAAAGTAGATGAATAAAGTGCAATTTTCATATATATATATATATATATATATATATATATATATATATCTATCTATATATATATATATATATATATATATGGGTCCCCTTCACATGGTCGACAGTTCATATGATTGACACTCATTTGGTCGACAGTTCATTTGGTCGACGAGCAGATTTGCCCCCTTCCCCAATGTTGTGCAACCCTGGAGTTGATATATATAGTTAGGGGGGGTGTGGGGGGCACAGCTTGTCGATCAAATGAACTGTCGACCAAATAAACTGTTGACCATATGAACTGTCGACCATATCAGGTAGACCCATATATAAATATATATATATATATATATATATATATATATATATATATATATATAACAATAGAAAACGAACAATCTGATTTAAACAAGTTACCCAATTAACCAGAAAAAAACTCAAAACTGAGCCCTGTTCCAGTAGTCTTCAGTCAGACAAGTTCTAATTGCATACTCCCTCTACTAGGGTACAGGGAAACCTTCTCCATAAAAGATGGCCTGGATCAGTGCTCAAGTTATACAAACAAAGCTAGATTCAGCAGGCTTGTATCTGGTACTATGCTACAGAAACAAGGTGCACCAATTTCAGAAAGAAACAGTTGGAATAAGCAGGCACAATAAGCCTGTGACCAGAAATTCCCAGCTCAGAAAGGCAGAATCCAGCCTCTCCTCCCACAAGAGTGCAGACCACAAACCTTCTTAATTTAGAATAACTGGCCTGAAGCCCAAGTGCTAAAACCAGAACTAATACATAGCAGATACTGAGCTTTCAATCAGCGATTCCCAGCTTAGAAGGATGTAAACTACCTGTCCTGCCACAACAGTGCAGACCACAAACCTTCTTAATGTAAAACAACTGGTATGAAGCCCAAGGGCTTAAACCAAAAGACTTAGAATAACAGTTACAATTTAATCAGGCTACTACCAAGCAGCAATAAGTGCAGCAGAATAAATAAAATTGAGTATTTTTAAGAAGAGGCAAAAGCAAAATAAAGTAGGAGGAAACACAAATACAGTAAAAGCAGATGATTTTTTTTTTTGTTAGTAAAGTGCAAAGACAGAGGAAGGAAGAACCTAAGTGGGTTGGCCTACTGAAATCTTCTCTCTGTATTATGTAGAGCTAACACTAGACTCAGAATAAGATCTCACTGTATTCGGTTAAGTGAGCAAATGAGATGGACTCAGTAGGAGTGTTCAAATACAGACTTACAGGAGGGGCGAGCAATTCCAGAGCCATCAACACTAACACCAAAACAAGAACAGGGGGGTGGGTGGGGACAAACAAGAAGAATAATAAGTACAGTTGCCACTAAGAAAATAGACAAGGCCTCCAGACAAAGGATTTCACTACAACTGAGGTCAACACTAAGAGATATACAGCTATAACATACAAGAAGAAGAATAAGTACAGTTGTACAGATTACAGAGATATTAAATCAAAATGCAGACAAAACATGAGAATAAACACTTATCTTTTCTCAATATCACAGCTGGCAGTAGGTCAATCTCTCTGCAGCAGCCTGAGCAACAGGTATATCTGATTTAAAACACAGGGTAGAAACCAAACAATACAGATGCAGGAATACTTTGGCCGGGTGAAACTAGTTCTGAAAACTTACTGCCACTAAGAAAACAGAAAAGGCCTCCAGACAAAGGATTTCACTACAACTGAGGTCAACACTAAGAGATATACAGCTATAATACACAAGAAGAAGAATAAGTACAGTTGTACAGATTACAGAGTTATTAAATCAAAATGCAGACAAAAAATGAGAATAAACACTTATCTTTTCTCAATATCACAGCTGGCAGTAGGTCAATCTCTCTGCAGCAGCCTGAGCAACAGGTATATCTGGTGTAAATTCTTTTTTATAAGACCAGTTGCTCCTACTACTGTTGGAACTGTGTGGGTATCTTTCTTCCATATGGCTCTCATTTCTGCCTGCAGATCGAGGTATTTTATGACTTTGTCTCTCTCTGCATGCAAGACACTGTAGTCACTAGGTGTGGTGGTTTCAATGATCAATGCTACTTTTGTCTTCTTTTCTTGGACCACTATATCCAGTTTTCTAGCATCTATCTTTTGGACTGTTGGTATTCGGTGATCCCATGTGATATAAACTTCATAATTTTCTATGATTCTCTGTGGCTCATGTTTCCAGTGCTTTTCAGCCACTCCGATACCATAATGTTTGCACAATCTCCAGTGTAACGATCTCACCACATTATTATGCCTGTCAGTATATAGTCTCTCTGCCATAAGAGAGTCACAACCAGCAATAAGGTGCGTTTGTCAGTGTGAGTGTGATGGTGTCAGTTATGCATTGTTATGTAACAGATACATCCCATTGTGTCAAGTGAGGTCTTTACCCCTAGGGATTGTGTACAGAGTGTAGATAGAGGCTGCTGGGCTATGCATTTGCATTACTTACTGTTGATTGTTTGGTATCCTGTGGCCCACTCTGTCTTTACTATTGTACTACTGGAAGGCCTTGGCCTAGACAGCAACATATGTAAACCTTTCCAGACTACTGTATTAGCACAACTGTTTCACAGTTGCATTACTCTGTTTATATGGATGTCAGTGTCTAAACAGCTATATGACATAGCGTATACAACTGTAATAGTACACAAATAAAACTTTCCCATGAATGCAAACCTGTGTGTGGTGTTATATCCTTTGAACTCTCTGTGGGTATATGTTGCAGACAACAATTGTCATTTGTATGGGTGGCTCATACAGTGTCCAGTTTGTAAGGTGGTAACTGTAGGCATAGTGGCTGTTCCATATTGTGTGCACCTTCTACATACGCATCTTTCTATACATATCTGTGTGTGTGTATGTGTAGTTACATATATATATATATATATATATATATATATATATATATATATATATACATATATGTGTCTGTGTATATGTATCCTAGGGATGTTGATTGCTTCCACATTGTACATTCCCTATGGAAGCCAGACTGTACTGCATGATATGTTACTGATACCAGCCTGACATCATACAGGTGGGATGGAGTACTGTTAACATCTTGTGCCCATGTCTTGTCAGGTCCTGGTTATGGGCTCTGCAACAGTTGGTAGTGTATTGCAGGGCAGACGTGTTTGGCTGTGGGGGGAATGCCTATTCGTATAAGACGTATGTTGTTTGTTGCCGCTCAACCCCATTAACGGTGCATGTGGACATATATGTTTTTATGTTCCCATTTTTATCTACAGATGTATGTCTATATATACCTATATATATATATATATATATATATATATATATATATATATATATATATATATATATACAGACATATAGATGTAGACATATATATCTATAGACGTATGCATATGTATGTGTGTGTGTGTGTGTGTGTGTGTGTGTGTGTGTGTGTGTGTGTGTGTGTGTGTGTGTGTGTGTGTATATATATATATATATATATATATATATATATATATGCATTTCTATATATATATATCTATATCTACATATATAGATATGTATATATATATATTTAGATATTAATATATGTACACACACACACATACATCTACATGTTTAAATACTTTTCCTGTACTGTTGAATGACTGGGCTGGATAATATGTTTGTGAAAACATCAGGGCTATGTATAGCTGACATGGCTTAGTAGTAAATCACTTTGGTTATGGTGTGCAGGGTTCTGGGTTTGAGTCCTGCGGAATCTGTTTATTTTGTTGCTGGGCAGAACAAGGGCCATTGGATACAGAGTGATTAAGGCACTTTTAAGCAGCTGTAAGCAGATTTGAGCTGAGGTAAGCACTGCTAATGTCTGGTTACAGTTTCTTATACTCAGCTTCTAAATTGCTTAACCTGTGTAGGCATTGCTTACCCATGCAAACAAGCTTAAACCCGCTTACTGCTACTTAAAAGTGCTTACTCCCGCTTATCCCTGTGCTAATTTCTTTAAAAGAAAAGAAAAAAACAGTTGATAGGAAAGTGGTGAAAAAGAAACACAAAGAGGGAAAGACAGTAGGGTAAATAGCTAGGGAAGGTCCATAGCTGCCCATTTTTTTTCAGCAACGGCTGTGCATGTACACTGACTTTGGAGGTAGATTTGGACACTCAGACCCCTGAGAGACATGTGAAGACAACATTAATATGTTGTGATGCCAATTAGACCATATTACATTTGTACAGTGGACATGTGTGTGAAATGGACAGCTATGTATGGGGCAATATTTTTTTTTGGGAACAGATTGCCCTTTTTTTTTCAAGTGAGACTGGGATGTTGGGGAGGGATAGTAGGTATATTTGGGGAGGTAGGTTGGGTAGGTTAACAGACAAGACAAACAACACACATACAGGGGCAGTATATGACACATGTGAGGGTAAACACCTTGATGGGGAGGGATATTGGGAAATCGGAAGCCCATGAACCCCCTAGTGGAAACAGTGAGACTGAGATCCCCACCCATGGGCGATCACCACTGCACCTTCACAGCCCCAAAGGTGGCTGTGCTGGGGGCTGAGTAAGAGAGCCAGGCCAACCCTCTAGTCACAACACGTGGCCCTTGAGCTGGTGTAGAAGATCTCCAAACTGCTGATGGAGCTCTCTACACACAACGACCCTGACCTGGCAACAGGTGACAGGTTCTTGTCCATGCCCATTCCCAGGGGGGGCGAGCCCCATCCCCTGATGCGGTTCCACCCGAAGGTGGTATAGCACCAACAGACAAGGAAGTCCCGGGTTGGGCCCCAGATGTGCTGGTGCCCGGTGCCAAAGCCAGCTGAGGTGGGACAGGTGGGTCAGCTGGGACCCACATTCCCATATGTGCTTTGGTGTTTATGGTGTATCAACATATGTGAGTTAGTAATAGTCAGCACATTCCAGGGTTAGGTATAACAGCATGCATAGATATTCCCATTAACCCAGACACCAGATACGGACCAGTTGCATAGCAAACAGAAGACATGCATATATGGGACCACAGTGGTAATGACAACAGCATGCAGGTACATTGATGGTACCATGCCACCAACATTGGAATATTTCAATATAGCACATTCATGGAAACAGATTTAAATAATTATCAACCAATAGGACATATGCCCCAAAAGAACAGTGAAGTCTTTATATACCAGTTAAGGTTGTTATGTAGTTTATTGTTGGAGATATATTGGGGGGGGAGAAAGATGTCAATTAACAACTAGTGTATTCCTGTAGTCCACATTACTTTCCTGGTCAGTGCTATTATCTGTACCTTACAAGTATTACTACACTACCCTATTGGCTTAGTTTGGACAGTGATATGGCTGTCATCTTCTTTATACATGAACTGGCTTTACCCACAGTATACACTACACCTCTTACCTGGTATACTTGTGGAGGAAACATTTGTTAACACTAACTAACTGTTTCTACACATGCTGCTAGATTCCAGGTTGATGTTGTGCACATAGCTGTCTATGTCTTTCTGCACAGACTCTGGCCATGTCTTGACCACATACAGGTAAACCGGGACATATCTAGACTATTGCCCTCTTCAACCTTTAGTGATGTACCACACTCTTAAACAGGCTTTCCTACACAGTTATATTATGTAGCACAGTGTGGGTGACAGTGATCAGTGATACCTTATTATTCAGAGCAACTGCAACACTCACAACTCCATACAATACCAGAGTAAACAGTACCAGTACAGGGTATCAAGCTTTTTATTTCTCAGCAGTGTTCGTATCCGACGTACCTGTAGGAGTAATGTTTGTTAGCACTACCTGACTGTTGCCACACAAGTACCAGATTACACATTAGTATTATGCACATACATCTCGCTCTGTTACTGTACACACTCTGGTCACAGCTTGACAACATAGGGGTGTAGATAGGGCATACTTGGCTTATTACTCTCATAACAGTTTCAGGAGTTGCTAGAGTGACAGGTTTGTTCTCATAGATGTGTGACAATCAGTTGTATTCCCTGTTTGCTGCCTAAACATCTGGGATCATCCCACAGACTTCCTAGGGGGACAGGGTGACAAGCAGCAGATATTGGTCCATATACTGGACATTCTGATTTTATCTGTACAGTTGTGGGGTATGATTCTGTATGAAGTTTACTTACACTCCCAGGATTTAGACCATGGCCATGTCTGTTACAACTTAAGCACTGTCCATCAAAGTTGTGTGTGCTATATAGATATTGCTGTATATATCCCATCTGCTTTCTGTCTTATAATTCTCCTGTGGGTTTGCATTCTGACCTTGTATTACAACACTCTTATACAGAATTTCCTAGACAGTTACATTTTGTAGAACAGTGTGGGCGACAGTGATGAGTAATACCTTATTATTCAGAGCAGCTGCATCAGTCACAATGCCATACAATACCAAAGTAATCAGTACCAGTACAGGGTGTCATTCTTGTATTTCTGGACACAGTGTTGGTATCTGACAGACCTGTGGAAGAAATGTTTGTTAGCACTACCTGAATGCTGCCACACACAGTACCAGACTCCACATTATTATTATGCACATATATCTCAATCTGTTACTGTACACACTCTGACCACAGCTTGAGCAACATGGGGGTATGTGGGACATATGTGGCTTCTTACTCTCATAACATTTTGGGGAGTTGCTAGTGTGCCAGCTTTGTTCTCATAGATATGTGTCAATCAGTTGTATTTACTGTTTGCTGCCTATACGCCTGGGATCATCCCACTGATTTCCCAGGGGGACAGGTTGACAGGCAACAGATATGGGCTACTTTACTGGATATTCTGGACATATCTGTACAGTTGTGGGGTATGATTCTGTATACAGACTACTACCACTGCTAGGATTCGAACCATGGCTCTGCGTGCTAAAAATACAACAGTTCACATCTCAGTTGTCTGCAGTGTTTTCTGTCTATGTGTCTCTCAGTTGTACTAAATGGCTTCTGTGGATTACACCAGTTATATACAGGCATTCCTACACATTCAATTTATGGTGCACAGTGTGGGTAACAATGCTTAATACAACAGTACTATTACATGATTGCAAATCTACATTACCATATGATACCAGAGTATACACATGCAATCCAGCAGTTAGACCTTTATTGTTAGGCTATTGCACTTTTATTTACCTACAAACTATATGAGACTCTTCCTGCTATATTCTCCGGTGTATTCAGTACTTGCCTTAAACAATACAGGTTTTATACAGGCAATTCATTTACTTATACTTTTATATTTATTTCCTATGACAGTACATGCAAGAGTATTACTGACCTGCCTCACGTCACAACCTCTCCAGGCAACTTCCATGGGCCTCTTGGTTCATGGCCCACTCACTTGCAGCTGTGGAGGACATAAGAGGAATAATTAGCCATACCTATCCATGATATACATGAGCTGGCTATTATTACACACATAGTGGAGTGATACTTACACACAGCCGGGACAGCCCCTGCCATTCTAGCCTCTTGGATCCACTGCTCCAAGTGGTCCCCCTTACATCGCTTCAGGTTGGCATAGTGATGCCTGACCTGCTCACCAGTTCGGGGTATGCCAGTGGCACTAGTGAGGTCACAGGTGAGATGGTCCCAGGCCTCCACCTTATATTGGGAACCCTGGTGCTGGCCCTGCAGCAGTCTCTGCTCATGGTTTTTAACAAGGAGTCCTGCCATGACTCTGGACTCCTGGATGCACCAGTGCTGTGCCCAGAAGTGCACACCTTCTCCCCTTTCTGCCATTGTGCCTGCAAGGGGAAGCTACAACCAGTTATGAGATGTATTCCCACCTGTTGGGTTTAAGAAGGACTGATTTCCCACACTTTTCCATGATCGGCCCATTTTGAAAAGGCTAAGCTATGGGCAAAATTATTACCTAAGGTTTGCATTGTTTAAAGGGGTATATCACTGGGCATATTGAGTTAGCTGGCCTACACATTGCTTACACCTCCTAAGCTGGCCTGTGCAATGCTTAGCGTTGCTTACATTAGACTTTGCATTATATTTTCTTTTTGGCATTGATTTATTATTCATTACATCTTATATATATGCCTGGTATCCATGATTCATGTGTACATACACTGTATGGGGTCCTTGTGTTTTATTGGGGACTTCAACACTCTATTACAATTACACCTCACATCTGGGCTTACTGCTGTACTCCAGTTCACACATTTATTTTATGTAGTGGGTTATCAAACATATGACTGTATACTGATTCCTTTCACGTTTAGTTTGATTTTACTATAGTGAGGACTTGTTTGGTGATACCTCATTCTTCTGTACTGCTGTGATGGCTTGGTGGTTAACTACTGTGATTATAGTGTATAGGGTCCTGGGTTCAAGACCTGCAAAGCTGTTTATTTTGTTGCTGGGAAGAACAAGGGTCTTTGGATACAGAGTGATTAAGGCACTTTTGAGCAGTTGTAAGTGGGTTTGCATGGGTTTGTGCGAGAGTAAGCAATGCTAACCTCTGGTTAAATATGCTTACAGAGAGTTAGCGTCAATATTGCTTAACCTCTGTGCGCATTGCTTACCCCAGCACAAACAGGCTTAAACTCGCTTACTAGTGCTTAAATATGCTTACTACTGCTTATTGGTGCTTACACTTGCTTATGAGTGCTTACTCCCGCTTACAACTGCACTGATTTAGACAGTAATATCTAATGGTTCTTGGGAAGGTGGGGGATTTAGAAGCTGTATTGAGTTGTCATTCATTGCACATTTTACCTTCCATTTGTATCCATGATTCCTGTGTACATATACTGTATGGGGCACATATGCTTATCTGTGGACTTTTCAACATTATGACACTGACACCTCACATCTGCATTTAATGCAGTACTCTAGTTCACAAATATATGTTATTTAGTAGGTTATGCAACTAAAATATTGGTCATGATGTGATTTGCCATGGAAAATGGAATGTGCTGTAGTAGGACTCGAACTGGGGATGCCTGCTCATAAGGCACATGCTCTGCCTACTACACTATTGCTATACTGTATCATTTGCATATATCTTCCTTGTTATCCACTTCAGCCATTTAAGTTGTATTAACCGTAGTTAAGCGATGGGCAAACCTGCTCACCTATGGTTAGTTTTAATCGGATTCCTAATAAAAAAAAGGTTTATTTATTTGATTTGTATTTACTATTGCTGTTGTACATGTGGGGGATTTTGCTGGGGATATGCAGACACCTATGAGTGGTCTCGCTCATTCCTTTGGCCTTTCTGCTGTTTTTCATTGCAGGGGAATGTATATTCTGAAAGCTCTGCTCTCAGATATGCCCCTGCACTCTTAACATGCTCCGTGTAAGATTAGGAGCTCAGGTAGCACTCCTTCATTAATATGCATGGCGTGCTGCCATCTTGCTCCTAAACGGCCGCTTCTGTGCAGGGCTAAGCTAGTCCTGCACGGAAGATTAGTAAAGCCGGGGGAATGTGCAATACTGCTATTGTATGAAAATAGTAACATTTTATTATAATTTGAGATGTGCTATTACAAGTTAGGAGGTTGCATGTGTTAAAGAGATGGTATATATTTGTATGCATTCATTTATTTACATAAAACATGTCCTGTAACACCTGTCCTATTTCTTTGTTTACATATCATACAGAGTAAAAGCAATGATGACATAGATTAAGAACATTTTCTGAGACAACATGGTTTATTTACTGTTATATTATGTTGTTGATCTGTCTCACTGGCTTTACCAGTTTGGATGTTCTGCTGGTATGAAAACAGTCATAGCACCCTCTTACCATTTTCAGGCAGTGTGTATGTATAATAAAAAATACTGTATGGAAGTATATGAAATATGTAAACACATCTACAGAAGCTCTGTACTACAAATGCATTGATGGCAAGCATTATCTGCTCTTAGAAAATACAGACATACTTTTATAATATTGTCTATGTCAACAGCAAAACCCTTTCTACCCCATTTCACATAAAACCTTTATTACTACTTCAAATACAATCCTCATCAAACAGCTAAGAAATATATATTTTTGCTTTTAGCTCTTTTTTTATTTTTATCAGCTTCATTATTATACTGTGATTATTATATTTTATTCAGTATCATTATTACTATCAGTTAATTTTTATTATGTTGTAAATGTCTGTGTTTCTTCTGCTCATCATATGTCATAATTTTTCTTTTGTAATGTATGTGTATGTTTTTTTCTTAGTATTATACAGTGTTTGTGGAGCTTTTCTCCCCAAGCCTCCACTGAAAATGGGTCACTGACCTAGTGGACTTTCCCAGTTAACATATGTCAATAAATAAATAAATAATAAATAAATAAACAGGAAAATATTCAGATTTCTCTAGTTCCTTGTATTCATAGCTACACAGCTACTATTGCATAACGTCTTTTTGCCAATTTGTAAGGATGTCTGGAATGAAAGAGAAAAAGGAAAAAGGGGAAAAACGTCTTTCAATAACAGAATAAATAATGTGGGTGCATACCAGCATACCTCTCTACTGGCAGACATTGAAAATAGGTACAAAGCCCTTGAAAGTTGGTACATTTAGTCATAAGTCTGGACATCTAGTTAGCATAAAATATGAATATCTAATAATATAAAACTCTTCCCATTTCCAGTAGGAATGTGGGATACTACCCAAAATAGATGTTTAAAAAACAGAGAGTGACAAAATGATGGAAAATATTAGCACATTAAGAAAGAGGCATTGCAAAATCTGTAAAGTTTGCTGAGCTGAAATGTAAAACTCCACCACACAAGTCACGTCTTTTTTCCTTCTCAAAAAGGGAGATGTAAGATGTGTGTCCTCTCTCTTTAAATTATCAGTGCCACTAATATGTTGGTCAGGTAGTGTGGTTTTTTGTGTACTAGACAGAGGGGGATTCAGAAAATTGTGTGAAGGGGAAAATCAAGCTTGAAAACAGGAATATACCTAAAAAAATAGACACATCATGCATAGGGTTAAATCAAGCCTAAAAACAGGTAAGGTCTTCCAAACTATGAACAGTTGAGATGTCTGTATATGTGAATACTTAGTTGTCATTTTCATGGTGTTCTAACAACAATTTCCTCACGACACAATCAGATGTGAAATGTTGTATGTGTCTATGCATATGCACATTGTACTGTTATTTGCAGATAATGTACCACTTACTGCACTAACTAGGCACAAGAATTTCTCATTACAGATTTTGCACATTAGGAATATTGCCAAGATTACAGCAAGGTTGTATATTGCCAAGATTGCAGCAAGGTTGTATAAATGAGGATTTGTCATAATTACTTGATTCGTTACATAAGTGTGCTGAGGTTCCAATAGTGTCATGCTGTTAGTTTGCACACTACTGTGCCAACTCTAGTGGAGAGTGGGTATGCTTCAGGAAATTCAGTACAATAGTCTACATATCCCAGCACTGTGAATGCATCCATCTCCCTCTGGGTTTTCAATCAGTCTGCCTTAATGTGCAAATAAATAGGGTGCCTTGTTTTACTTTCCAAAAGTTCTTTGGTGTCAGCTTAGATGTCTATATTCATGAGCAAGTGTTACTAACTCTAAATTATTCAGTATCACATATCATAATCGTATCTGAAATCTCATCCAGTTAAATAATATCACTGGTCAACAACGTTGTACATTCTGTTAGGTGGTATTTTCATGCAGGCCACAGTATTATAGCTACACTGCAGTCATGCAGTGACAGTGTGGATATAATGTAGCATTGGTTTGTAACAATAGAAGGGTTGTGAATATGAATTATGCCTACATGTATATTACACTGTCAAACATCAGTTTCAGAATGACTCAGCAGCACTTTGAAGCACAAATCAGTGATGGGGAGGTACATATGAATGTGAGTTACAGTCTAAAGTGGTCTCACTGCAGTCAAATAGATAAAGCAGAGTATGGGGGATTATATTTTATGTGCAATTGTGTATGTGTTTAAGTGGAGTTGCACGAAGCATCGGATACCATCCATGTGCAACTAACAGTGGGAAAATCTGCTTTTCAATTTATAGCATGCTACAGACCACCCTCTCAAAATCAGGAATCCCACTCGGCTTAACTGAAAACATTGGAGAACATGAAGATCTCTCCAAACACCATCATATTGGGTGATTTCAACTACCCAAACATAGACTGGGAGCATTACTCAAGCCCCAACATCCTAGCCCAAAGGTTCCTGGAATTTATTAACTCAAACGCCATGGAACAATTAGTCACAACCCCCACAAGAGGGGATAACATACTCGACCTGATCATTACCAACATGGGGACTCTGTGCTCCATACCAGAAGTAAACCCCTCATTGGTAAGTTCAGACCATAAATTAATCTCACTAGATATCTAAAACCCCTCCCCACCCCCAGCCCAGAAAACCACAGTGAAAAACTTCTCAAAAGTGAACTTCACACTTCTCTAAACAGAGGTGGAATCCTTCAAGGCCCCCGGGACAAGGGAAACTACAGCCCAAACAGCTGAATCCTATATAAATGCATTCTATGGACACCTCCAGGAATGCATGGATCATGCTATCCCTAACAAAACCAAGACCCAATCATCCAAAGTCAGGCATCCAGTCTGGTGGACCCCAGCCATAAACAAACTGTACAACAGAAGAAAGAAGCTACTACATGATAGAGCAAAATCCTTAAAAGGGAAGGCATCTCTGATCAGTACTAGCAAAAAATTACGATCCCTCATAAAATCCTCCAAGGCAAACTTTGAGAAAAAAATTGCAAAGGACACTAAGGACAATTACAAGGCTTTTTTCAGCTATGTTAGGAACCTGGGATGCAACTCCCAGATTTGCTCAGAATTAATTCTAAATGACAAAAAATGCACGGAACCCATAGACATTGCCAACATCCTGGCAGACAGGTTTAGTGCAAACTTCTAAGAGCAAATATCTATCCCAGCAGCCTAGCATCTCAGATGCTCAGGTGCAAGAAGAACTAAACCCTCATGTAAAAATGTTGTACAATCTCAGCCTTACTACAGGATATGTACCAAATGAATGGTGAAGGTGGTGCCTCGATGGACCCCATAAGCCTGACTAGCCTAGTCTGCAAAGCTATGAAAGGATCATCATGGAACTCATAAACAATGACATTGGGGACCTACAGACACTAGATCCTACCCAATTCAGCTTTGTAAAGGGCAGATCCTTCCTCTTGAAACTGGGAAACAGTCACCAAGGCCATAGACAAAGGGAAGGTAGTCCACACAGCCTATCTGGACCTAGGCATTTGACACGGCATCATAAATATAACCCCCTATGTCACAAGATGGGTTGCAAACTGGCTCAAAGACAGAACCCACAGTGTCAGAATTACTGGAGCCATGTCTGACTCAAAACCAGTCACAAGTGGTATACCACAGGGCTCAGTTCTGGGACCTCTCCAGTTTAGTTGGATGACTGCAAACTGGGAGCCATAATTGACTCTCCAGTTGACATGAGCATCCTTCAAAAAGGTCTCACAGAGATGAACAACTGGTGCCAGATTAATGCCAAAAAGTGTATAGTCATACCTTTTGGCAAAAACAAAGTACCCACAAATTATCACACAGGTGGAAACCCACTCAGCACAGAGGAAGTAATTATGGATCTGGGGACCCAAGTTGATAGTAATCTCTCCTTTGACAACCACATTGCCAAAGTGGTTAGAAAAACTTTCTACACAGCCCACCTTATCATGAAAAGATTCACATCTAGATCTTTGGGATGTATCTTAACCGGCACCTGCAGCAACTAGAAAGACCCCAAAAGTACCTCACAAAAAGAGTCAAAGGCCTCAATCAGATGCCATCTACTCAGTAGTAGTGACATATGCCTGACATATAAAGCTATGCCCAACCCAGAATTAATGAACTTGCTCCACCTCAGAAAATCCAAATCCCTTAGAGCTATGTGCGCGAGGGATCTGAACCTCTGCACAGAAATAAACAGAACATGTTGGAGAGAGAGATTCATAACCCAAAGGCTTCCCTTGCTCTAGAACAGAATCCCAGTCCATGTTAGACAGAGCCCCTCACTGACTCTCTTCAAGAAGAATCTTGATGAGTGGATGGGGGATCGTAGGTTTATCTCGGGGATTACTTCAGTGTCACTACTAGACAGAGGCATGGTAAACTAACCTTAGTAAGGGTTGGTAAACCCGAATCGAAGGGTGGCAAAAGCCAAACTCACTCGGGCTAGGCTTATAAATGCCTCAGGGCAGATAGCCTAGTATGAACCTATGAACCTGTGTGTGTGTGTGTGTGTGTGTGTGTGTGTGTGTGTGTGTGTGTGTGTGTGTGTGTGTGTGTGTGTGTGTGCGCATGTGTGTGTGTGCATGTGCGTGTGTGTGTGTGTGTGTGTGTGTGTGTGTGTGTGTGTGTGTGTGTGTGTGTGTGTGTGTGAAATTTGAATGTAAAACTAAACAAAATTGTGATTAACTATGTGAAACATTATCTGCATTCCACAGTGTCTTTCTTTATCTCCACATCAGTAAAAAGCAGTTCCATTTAGTTTGAAATGGATTTGTATAATTTTTTTAAGATGTCCCTAGATTGTCTGAAACATACTGCATATGTGTTGGATTTGCCTAGGTCAGCATGTGTACTAGTTTAGCTTTGGTTTATTTTTTTTACACTTCATAATACGATTTCTCTTTTCAGTCATTATTTTGAGATAAGAATACTTAATATTTCACTGCAGAGCAAGATTAATTATTATAGTTAGCATTAGTACTAGTATTAGTATTAGTATTAGTATTGGTATTATATTAGTACTAGTATTAGTATTATATTAATACTAGTATTAGTATTAGTACTAGTACTAGTATTAGTAGTAGTATTATATTAGTAGTAGTAGTAATATTAGTACTAGTATTAGCATTAGTAGTAGCATTATTATTTTAATTATGGCATATATGTGGTGGAAAAGTGCTTCCAGTTGTTCAAAAGATTTCTGGATATCGGGTTGAGCTATATTTTGAATGTGTCTTTGTACATGAATTTAAATCTATATGGTAAACATTAGGTCTCACACAATGATTTGGTCACTATATATAGATCTACACTTTCTACAAAAGATTAAAGTGATAGTGACATGTTTGGTTTACAGGATAGCATTATTAAAACTGGATTCCATGTTTTACCATTGCAAATGATGTTTACTTTTCAGGTTGACATCTTTATTCAACAACAAAAAAAAAAAAAAATAAGTGGGAAGGTTTGGTATATTAATTTTATAGAACTTCTAAAATGGGCAGAATCATACAAATTACCTGATGCTTTGAGAGTCAGAAGTAAGAACTAAATTTATATTAAGACTCATCATATAAACAGTCCTGGTCCTGTACTGGTCCTTTAAACAATCCCAGGAATGTTGCATGAGTAAAGTTTTTTTTTTTTGTCTTACATCTACAGGGAATGAGTTTCTGGGTGACATGAGAAATAGAACAAAAGAAAAACCTCACAAAGAAAGCAATATTTATATTTTTAACCCAGACTTGATGGGTTTTTTTTTTTACTTATCAAAGGATAAAAACATTGAGTACCTAAGAAATGACTCTGTAATTTTTGTTTACTTCGGACATTTTTATTGCTATCCTACCCATGTATTGCCTTATCAACTAATGTCTAGATAGTACCTGAATGAAACGATGATATCAGTTAGTTACTGAAACAGAAAAAGACTGTTTTTAATTTCAAAATCATTTGAACTGTTAAGAACAAATCATAACTACTTAGCTTAAATTATACATTTGTCAGAGATATGACATCTTCCGGTGTTTTTTGCAACACTATGGCTAAGTATACAGTGCATTGGCAGCAGTAAATCATTTTTATTGTTTATTTTCTTTCCTTAAGTGACTTTTACTGCTAATTCATTTATCCTCTATAATCCTCAGAATGCTTGTAAAGGGACTGGTTAGTGTAGGGTTATCAATTTATAAGTATTTCAAAATAGCATTCTTTTCTTGTTTTCCTAGCTGTATTTTTAATACTAGTTGCACAATTTTTCTGCATCTTTAAAGATCATTTCTGGGCAATTTGCTTACTTAGAAATAAAATGTTTTGTGTGTAGAAGCTAATGTTTTGAGAAAAAAAAAACTCTGTCCTGGTAGTAGAAGGAAGATGGATCCAAAGTTTGCCAAAATGTATGATAGTTGTCAAATTAATTGTTCAATTTCTCTATGCTCTATGATGCCTAAATGTGTTGCAAGAACTAGAATCAGAAGAAATGCTTTTGGATCTGTTGTAATTAGTACAAACATTCTGTTTGAAGATACTGCAATAACTGTACGAGAAGGAAAACCAGATTTTTGCACATGCTGTAAAATTGATAAAGATGTAATACAGAGGAAAATTAAGAACTACATTACAGATACTTTTTCATATGGTTAGACTAGGGTTATTACAGAAAGGGATGTGTAAATATTTGCTACATTCACACATAGAGCTGCCCTTCACAGTATATAGTTAATGATCATGACAGAACATAAAAGTCAATATACCACTATATTAACTAAACAGGGAAAATCTGTGAAAGTTGTCTACAGATTATCAAAAACATTGCTCTGATTCTTTTTGTACAGAAAATAGACTAAAGATCCACAGCTGCCATAATCTGCGTCATGACACATGTACATGCATAGCTGTTTTCAAGCATTTTTATTAAAAAACAAAACAGCACGTTTTTAACAAACGCAGAGATGTATATCAAAAATAAAGGCTTCCATCTTACAGACTATCAAAGAGTACCCTACAGGTGTGAGACACTCTTTAAGTATCTGGCCATTTATATGGGCCCTCATCATTTTTATATATTTTCCATACCCATAGTTCATCCATTTTCATATTAAAACTTTCTAGGCCAGCTACAATTTTAACAGAGTCTAACAACCATTTCCACTGTTTTGCAACAGTGTAAATAAACCTTTATGGCCCTTTCCTTATATAATATCACTCAGTCTAAAATGTTTCACTTTTTGTTAGTATTCAATTATTAAATCTTACATTTTGTGTTCTTTATAGTCTAAAATTATACCCTGACATTTCTTTTATGTAGGCATATATATAGGCAAGCATAAAACATTGGTTAAATAACCAATGTGCAATTTATGCAAATTAGGCAGAAGATCAAAACAATTTCCAGTGAACTCTGAAAGCAGTAAATATTTTGAAGATTCAGCATTAGCATAGGTCTGCTGCAATTGTCATAGCAGATTTATTGCTACCTATTAGTGCAGTCAAAGCATATTTAAGAATACAGCTGTCGTACTTTATTGTCTAATTCCAGCAGTGTCTACTACTACTTTGTAATACAATTCTGAATGCTTCTTTCATTTTTCAACATGTCTTTTGTCCATAGCTCTCAACCTTCCATCTCCAAACAGAGGAACATTGCCTCTCATAATGTGGAGCAAATGAGCAAAATGTGGAACACTTACTAACAGCTTTCTGATAACATCAACCAGGAAGCTCACAGATGTTTTAAATGTGCTACTTTATACTTAATAAATGTTATTCTGATGAATCAATATAATTCAATACTATTTACTATGTACATCAGCTAAAAAAATGCATAACACTAAATGAGTGATAGACCCTTTCAGTGTGGAACTTTGAGGAACATGGGCTTTTTCAGATCTAAAATGAGGAATGTTCCTTGCAATGACATGCACTTGAGAGGTATTCTTTGGTCTAACCCTTGTTCTTTATACGTGGACACCAACAAATAGATAGCTACAATAAAATGCCATTTGTTTCACCCTTCCATTTCCTACACTATTGTTTAGAACCATGTAAAGCAATTATTTTGTAATTCATTAATTTTCTGATTCACTCTTCATCTACATGTCACTACATTCATTAAAAATGATAAGAACCATTATTGAGAAAACTATAACAAATCTCCACATCAGTCACTCCAAATTAGTTGGAGTCAATAGGTGATGTACTCTGACCCACTAGAAGGAGAAATTAATTATCTACATAGAATTTACACACACTGATATCTGAGACCTTTAGGTAGTATATTCGTCAGTGGCAATTTTTTCTAAGAGGACTAGGGGGGCTAAGATTTCCACATTAACAGCAGCATGGCATAGCAAGGGGGGGGGGGGTAGTAGAGAAAGTCAAAACAACCAAGTTCCTGGGCCTTCACATCTCAGATGACATCTCCCGGACTGTTAATATCAAGCATATAGTCAAGAAGGCTCAACAGAGGCTCCACCTCCTGAGAAAGCTAAAAAAGGCCAGGCTCCCACTGTCTGCTCTTACCACTTTTTAAAGGGGAGCTATCGAGAACATCCTCACTTGCAACTTCATAATATGGCTTGGCAACTGCACAGTTGCTGAGAAGAAGTAATTACAGAGGATGGTGAGGATGGCTGAGAAAATCTTCGACACGAGCCTCCCTTCTATTCAGGAACTTTTCTTTACAAGATCAAGAAGGAGAGTGTGCAAAATACTAGCTGATTCTACCTATCTGGCCCACAACTGTTTCTCACAACTTGTGTCTGGAAGGAGGTACCATAGTTTCTGCTGTAGGACTACCAGATTCAGGAACAGTTTGTATCCTACAGCTGTGAGACTTATTCACTTGGACAGCAGCCATGCTACCTGATATACTGAAGCCTCTTTTTTCATCTAATCCTGCTGCTCTGAGCAGTTACTGCCAGTATCATCAGTATCATCATTATGCAACATGATGGCTATACTGAGTCACGTCTAAGGTTAACAAGTGCAATACAGTAACTAAACAACTGCTATTCACTAGTCTCTATTTATTCTCTATCTTAATGGTGAAAGGGTTTGGTGCTGGGTATTTATTTATTACTTATCATTGGATAATGGGTATTGTGTGTGTTTTTGTATTGTGAACTACCTCTTGCATGTCATACGTGTTATTTATTTATGTGTGGCCTAGGGAGAAAAGCTCCATATTACAGACATTTCAATAAACTGACAGCAAACATTTAACATAACACTGAGGATTATATAATGTAATAGGTGATCACCACATTACATACACAGCAAGCTGACTTGCAATGCCTCTTTCCTTCTTTTAGCTTTAACTATTATCTTTGTACCAATAAATGTTTTACAGGCTTTATCTCAATTTTAATTACTGACGTGTATTGTACCCATCCATATCCTTGTCTTATAGGTCATATCTAATGTCGGCTTGCTACATATATTGAACATGAATTGTTTGCATACTAAATGTTTTATACTTGAAATTTAATATCATGTTTCATGTCACCACAGAAGAAATACCTGTTTTATTTTTGAGTATTGTCTCTACAAAACAATTATCTGTTTATATCTAGATGTCTTAAGAACTGTCTGTGTAATGTAGCTTTGTAAAAATATTGTTTCAACTTGTGTATCTTAAATGTACCTGCTGGAGTTTTTCTCCCTGGGCTGCAACTAAAAATGTACTTTGTCCAGTTGTTTTGCCAATCAACAAAAAATAAACAAATAAATAAATATCAGGTACATCTATACAACATATACATACAGTACATGATATAAGACCCATACACATCAATTGAGCATATCCCCCCTATTATTAACATGCAGCAGATAAGACATCTGCATATTTTATTCAAACAGTTAAATTCACCCGAGATCAATAATCAGGAGATTACGGTGGTAAAAGTGTGAATAGTTTGTGATATTTATTTGATTTGATGCATGGGGTGGTGAATTAGTAATGGGATTGTTACAAATGCAGTACTGAAATAGTGATGTGTATGATTTCAATGGAATTGTAGGTATGATTTTGTTAAAACTGAAAGTTATAGATGGGTTAAGATTTAAAAGTGGACTTGGTAATGGGGCTGACACAAATACAGGACCATTTGCTTGAGAAGTATGTCTTCAAAGAAATGTTAAGTTGTATATAAAGTTATATATTTCTGATATTTCTTGGGATCAAGTTCCACAGTCTGTCAATGTATACAGAGTGCAGACAGTCATCATTATGACTTGTTGATGCTTGGATGAGTACTAACTGCTGGTTTTGGGAGTGCAGATCTCTGGACGGACTGTACCAAATTAATAATTTGCTGGTGGCAATATATCTGTCTGTGGTATAACTAGAGGATATTGTGGGCAGTCTTAATATGAGTAAAGGCTAGTAGGTTACATAGCTACTACAGCCACTTATGGGTGTGAATTGCCACACAGTGATGTGTTTAATGGGGCTAGTTGCAAACTTTGCAATTTCATTATAAGATTTCTCCAGGTAAGCTAGCTGAAAGGACTATAGGTTAATGAAAATTGATGCTGATGAGGCTACAAGCTTATGTACATATTCAGTTAGTAATGGTTTCACTTTATAAAGAATTCCTATTTATTGTTAGTTTTTTGAACTGTATGTTGTATGTGCTGATCAACTCTTAATCTATAGTTTAGTATTATTCTCATCAGTTTTGCGTTTTGTATTAACTCATTCCTAGTGTCACTGACTGATAATAATGCAAAAATGCAATAGCTTGTTGAGTTGGTAAATACCATTAATTTAGTTTTATTTGGGTTTAGTAGCAGTTTAGATTAGCCTAGTCAGTTTTCAATTTTTGCAAAGGAATGTTGAAGATCATCTTGGTACTGTTTGATTGAAGTGACAGCACATATTAGTGTTTAGTCATCTGCATATTGGATTAGATTTGCTGGATAAGAGACTGTATATCTTTTATCTATAAATATATTAAA
This sequence comes from Protopterus annectens, assembly GCF_019279795.1. Classification (NCBI taxonomy): domain Eukaryota; kingdom Metazoa; phylum Chordata; order Ceratodontiformes; family Protopteridae; genus Protopterus; species Protopterus annectens. The sequence goes on from NC_056735.1 coordinate 711,058,182, forward strand.
GAGTAACGGTCCTAACACTGTCCCTTTGGCATGCCTAATGTTATTTGTTGTGAAGCTGACAGATAGAAGTGTTTGGTGATCAAGGTAACTTTTGTACCAACTGATTGTATTGTTTGTGAGGCCTTGTTCTTTGAGTCTAAGTAATAGCATGGTATGTAAAACTGTATGAAATGCTTTGGAAAGGTCTAAAATAGGGATACAACTATTTCACCTTGATTTTGTTTGTCTTGCATATAGTTTCTAAAAGTTTTTAATGCTGTTTCTGTGCAATAGCCTGTTGTAAATCAATGCTGTTTTGTGGAAATTAAGTGGTCATCTGTTAGGTAGTTGATCAACTGTATGTGGACACATTTTTCAAGTATTTTAGATAGAGGAGACATGATGGTTATAGGTCTGTAGCTTGCTAGTTCCAGTGAACTGTTATCTTTAAGGCAATAACACAGGATTGTTTTCAGAGTCCTAAGACTACACTTTCTTGTAAATACTGATTTATAAGTATAGATGCTGGGTATACAATAGCTTATGCATAAGCTATTTTGAGAAATTCTGCAGGCAGGATATCAGCTGCAAGAGAGATTGGTTTACACTTTTGAATGTTTTTTTCATAATGATGGTAGAAGTTGTGGTATGTGAGAAAGTAGTAGTGTCAGTGTCCATGTCACCTAATAATGTTTTGTGTGCATTTATTAACTAAATTAGCAAGATGCATGTAGTACAAGTTAAATATGCTTGCTATGTTTGATGTGCCATACTTTGTTTTACTTGCGAAATGGCAGGGTGGCAATTTGTGACCAGGTTGTGTAAGTTTATTGACAGTTGACCTAAACTTTTTTGGAGTTGGATTTTCACTGTGATTTTCCAGTAGGCAAGTACAGTAATTTTGCTAGCCTTTAGGGTGGTATTCTTAGGTTTCATTACTGCGGAAAATGTTGCAGATTATTCTAAATGACAGTTTATCCATTTATGAATTTGATTTTTTACATCTGGTGCAATTTTCCTGTGTTAACATACTAGTGAGTTTAATATAGAGAGGAAGGTTTTGTTTAAGTGACTGCATCCTCAAAAGTCAGATTTTTTTGTTGCAGAAGGAGCAGCCCTTTTGGCTAAACTGTTCATCTCTGTGCGCTGGATTAAGACGTTTTCCATTTAATTTGATAATTTTCTCTTCTCATTGATAAGAAACCCCAACTTAGTACAAAAAACTATGTCAGTAAAAGATACAATTACCTACCTAATATCTCAAAATTAACAATAAACAGTGATCACCCCATAATCACAATCTCCCTTCAACCACTGCCACTTTCTCAAGGAGAACAGACAATTTGCGCCCCATTAAGAATTTATAAACTAGTTTCTGACAAAAATGCTTTAGTGATGGGTAACTCAGTTGTTAGCCATAAAGATTATCCACTCACTAGGCTATTCAAAGACAGGGTTATTGTTGGCTGCCTTTCAAGTGCAAGGATCACAGAAATTACAAGGGCTCTTAAGATCCTTTCCCGAGACAAGTATGACAATGACTTGATAGGGATTCACTTGAGAGTGAATGACCTGGGGAGCAAAATTGATGGACATGCAGGCAGACATGTGGGACCATACCTCTCAACTGTAAAGATTTTAGCAGAATGTCTAGATTTTTGCCTGATATTTTTGGTCTGTTCCTCATACAATTTGTGGTTTTCTGGCAAATTATTGAATATTGAAGTCACTCAAAAATACTAAATAAAGACAAACATTTGAGTTTCAGATTTTATATCATTCAGAAAATATGTAAGAACTCAAAACCCTTTATTCTACTAACTTTCTAAGTTTATAAGAACAATATTTAAATTCTGTCCCTATTTTTGGGCCTTTGACCCCCATTCTTTCTGGCTTTGTTCAGATTTCTTGCACTAAGAGGTTGAGAGGTATGTGTGGGACTTCTTATGCATGTGATGGAAGCAGGTAAGGCTCTGGTCCTGAGTGGAATCCTCAACAAGAATGATGTGTAGGTATAATAAGAAGATAATCATCTTTAACAGTTGACTTAATAGTTGGCATCGCTCCAAGGAGTTCCAATAGGTAACAGCCTGGGACAAGATGACCAACAGTCCTACTTATTTTGTAAGAGATGGTCTGCATCTCTCATTCAAGGGTTTCTGCATACTGGAAAAAAAGCCTTTACAGTCCCCTTAATGCTTTTTTTAGGGACATTCCATCTAATGGACATCCCAGTTTAGGATATTCACTGAATTCTAAAATGGATGACATTAAGGTAGCTTGTCTCAATAACAGGAGTCAGAGTAGTAAATTACACAATCCTGAGGTGCTCCTGCATCTGGCACTTGTCCATCTACATGTAGCTACAGAGACTTGATTTGAATGTGAAAGAAAGCACTGCCTTCATATACATGTCTTGTAACTACCGTGATATCAGGCCTGATGGAAACTATGGTGGTATCTTCAAATTGTCTGGGAGCACATCTTAGCTAGACTGATACCCAGACACTTCCAAATTGAGCTCTAAAACTTCACTTTACTATGGACAAGACAAGCTCATAACATATAGCATGCTACAAAATCCCATCCATATCCACAGATGATCATTTTAGATTCATGGAAGTTTTACGGAAAAAATCCTGTAAGCGACAACTATTTAATCCTAAGTAATTTCAGCATCCCACCATAAACTGGGGCAACTGTACCACTAATGTAGAGTATGCACAGAGATTTTAGGATTTTATAAACATGAATTCCTTGTTTTACACTGTTAGCAGTCCCACTAATAATATTCTCATGTTCATCCTCACATTGATTGTCTCTGCTTATTCCACTCCCCTGCTCTATCCTTCTCCAGTAACTTCAGACAATAAACTCAAGACATTTATTGCCAGAACCACTATACCCCATGTAACCAACATCTCTGTATTTAAGCACTCCAAAAGGTTGAAATTTATACAATTTTATGATGAGATCATTAAATGTACCCATGATATCACCACCATTGACCCTCAGCAGCCAACTTCACCAAGGACTTTTATGCCAACTTAGACAAATGCATACATCTAGCAGTCCCAACTTAAGCCAAATTCAATAGGCAATTTAGGCCTCTCTAATGGTACAGAGGGATAAAACCTAGACTAGGGCTCAGCCAACCTGAGATCAGTTAGCAGCTCAGGTAACTGACAGACCTTCAGGAAGGGATAGGTATTACCATCGCTGGGAGGTGGTCCTATGGACATTTCTTGCAATGATCTCTAGTGGAGGCTGGGAAAATTGCATAGGGAGGTGTGATCCAAAGGTGGAAGGGTGAGACTTGCTTGAGCTGCTGCAGAGATAGGGCAATACGCTGCACATTTCCATTGCACACCCACCCCTAAAATTTAACCACTGGGTCCACATGAGGGGGAAAGGGAAACAACAAGATAGGTCATACGAATAATGAACCCTGACTAGAAGATGGACAGCACCAAACCCCAAGAAGTCATTCAGAACCTCACTGACCCCAGATTAAATGTAGGCATTGGACCAGGGGGTGATTGGAGTACAGGTAGACCCAGCAAAGGATGTGGGGTATTATTGGGATGATCGTTAGAAGTACAGAAGGGGAGAAAAAATAGAATGGGAAATTTAAAAACATCCACCCCCTCCCATGTTCAGCTAATATAAACCAACTTTATAACAAGAGAAAAAAAATCTCCTTAAACTGTATAGCAAGGATAAAACTCCTCAGAATGATGTTAGTATAAAAATATCACAAGGAAACTGAAAAATATTATAAGAACTAGAAAAACAATCCATGGATAAAGATTAGCTTCAGAAGCAAAGGATAACTACAAGTCCTTTATAGGTTCATAATTTAATATGTCAGTACTAGGCTACCTGCCCTTGTGGGACATTTTAAGACTAAGTCAGTTTCTCTTTTTGTGCACAAATTAACTTATCCCATTTGATTAGAGATTGGCCTTACCCATCCCATGGTTGAAAATTATATATTATCCCTAATGAGGATAACTGCGATCATCCCACACATAATTTGAGGGGACCTAGGCATGGGATAAAGCATGTAGAAGCGGCATCTGTCCATTAGTAGCACAGTGAGCAGTCCTGGGGTAAATTTGCAATTTCCCATTCATAGATTCAAGTTATGTTTGAATATGAACAGGGGTGAACTTTCTTTTACGTGGATGGGGCGTCTGTTCCAGAGCAGTGGTATCCTGTGCAAGATATATCTGTCCCTCCAAACTATTCTGTTGATGTTACAGAAGTGGTTTAGTTCCCGAGAACAAAAATTTCTAATGCCATTTGACTTGCTGATGTGCAGTAAATCTATCAGGATTGGGTTGGAGGATGCCTTGTATGCCAGACACAGGTCACCTCTTAGCGGTGTGTAGGATATCAAGTATAGTGACAAGGCTTTGAGTTGGTCATGTTGGGTATGTTGTTTTGTTTAGGCCTTGTATCCTCTTAGTAAAGTATCTCTGTGGGCATTCGAGTTGTTGCATGTTTCTGGACAGACACATGACAAAGGGAGCATTATATTCAATGATTGGTCTAATGAGGGCTGAGTAAAGGGGGGCAATGACATACCTAGAGCTAGACACAATCCCTGTTTATAAGTTGTGCAATATAGAATTACTTTCTTACAACAATCCATACATGTTGATCAAACGTTAGGCCACTGTCCACATCTACCTGTTCTTCTTCTTTTGGCTTTTTCCCCAGTTAGGGGTCACCACAGCTGATCACCTGTCCACTCATGTTTGGCAGTGGAGTTTTATGGTGTCAAGATGCCAGCCCGGCACCCAACCTTCCACAGAAGGCACACACACAAATGCACTTGCGCCTATGACCAATTTAGAGTGTCCAATCTAACTACAGCATGTCTTTGGGATGTGGTAGAAAACCGGAGCACCCGGCGGAAACCCACGCGACCACAGGGAGGACATGCAGGCTCCACACCGAAGAAACCCCAGCCGAGGATCGAACCAGAGAACCTCTTGCTGTGAGGTGGCAATGCTAACCGCTGCACCACCACGGAGGCCACTGTCCACATAAGTCCCCTAATTCCAAACAACTGGGTCAGCTCTTAGGGGAGTATTTTCAATGTGATATTTCCCTGGGTTACATGACTTTCCAAACAATACAACAATGCCTTTTTTGGCATTTAGTTTCAGTCCTTGATTTTGGCATTGGTTATTAATTTGGGCAAACCTTCTGCAGGATGGCTAAGACATTTGGGGATTCAATGACTGCTCATTGTTTGCAGTCATCTGAAAACTTAGTCAGATAGAACCCTTTGGTATGGGCTGTTACTCCAAAAAAGTAGATGCCAAACAGGAGAGGTCCCAGCATGGAACCCCAAGGATTCCACTGGTGAATGAATGGTCTCTTTGTGAAGGTAACATCCCATATTGTGAGCCAGATGGCAATCCATTGGATGACATAGGGGTTTATTCCATATTTATTTAGCTTTTCAACTCTTCCTGAGAGGAGAATTGTGTCAAAAACTTTGGCCAGGTCAAGGTATGGGATGTGTACCATGTTGCCTTCATCCATTGCTTTGGTGACCTTTTAAAAAAATCCATCAAATTGAGTTAGCCTAATCTGCCCTTCACGAATCCAAAATGAGACAGTCAAGTGTTTGGAGGTTCCCTATGTCCTGTATCCTGAATGATTAGTTCCATGACAAGTCTTTATGTGGCTTTGCATATGAGGCTGGTCAGACTTATGGGGTCTGCAGTTGCCTTGGCATGCATCCAGGGTTATTGTCAGGACCAATTAATGCAGTTTTTTTAGCTTTTGATATCACTTTCAGGACTTGGTCTTGTGTGATAGCTGGAGGTGAGCCAGTTTCAGGTATATCTTGAGGGCAGATGGAGGGGAGAGAGGGGTAAAGTTAGAGCTAAACTTTTTGGCTAATGGGTTCACTATATCTTTAGCCTCAATGTAGGTAATATCATTCACAATCAGATCAGTGCATTGTTGAGTTGTTCTTTTGAGATTACGAATGCAACTAATAATGCCATGTGATTAGCTTTGGCTTGGATAGCTATTTTAGTCTTAAACTTGGTTTTGGTTGATTTTTTTAAGCTGCTGAGTTATTTCAGTAACAAAAGCTCTAAAATTCTGAGAATTACTCTTCTTACTATTGGTCAGAATTATTTTCATTTTGTTATAAAGCTTGTTGTTATTAAGTTCCACCATGTAGGTTTGTTTCTGGGATTTGCCATGCACTTGTTCTTATAGGGTACAGCTGGATCTATGCAGCTGCTTACATGCTGGTAAAATGTGGTGGCATACGTTTCTATGTATTCAATGGAGTTAACTGGGTTTGGTGGAGATTTAAAACCTGCCAATGTAACACTTAGGAATATGTAGTAAGGCTTAATGAAATATCTAAAAATACCATGGGTAGAAGGGGCATTCTTTAGCAGTGTTAGAAAAGTAAGAAATAACATTCAATATTATTCTGAAATTTTCCTTAATGGGCCCCTCTGAACCCTATGATGTTCTAAATACACTAGCAAATAAGTTCACCACAAACCTAACATTGCTCTGGACTTTTTCTTTATGAGGGCTCCATCCAAACCCAATGACATTGCACATGTACAAGTAAATAGATTCACCACAAACTTCATCCATGAAACCACTATTCAAACACTAGTTATCACAGACTCCCTTGCAACCCCTGTAATCTCTAAGGAACATTTCTCAAGCTTTTATCAAACACCATAACTCTTCCTCCATGGAGCCTGACAACATACTTGAGTACTTAGTAAACAGTGTCAAACATACTGTCACTGAAACTCTCTAAATAGTTTAATCTAAACCTAGACACATACTATGAGTTCCCACATCCTGGTACACTACTGTGGTGATGTCTCCCCATAAGGATGGCCCTATCACAGGTCCTGGAAATTACAGACCAATCAGTCTTGTGAGTCTAATCTGCAAAGCTATGGAGTATATCATAACCAACTTCATTAATTATGATATTAAGAATCTCATTAGGCTTTATCCACTACAGTTTGGCTTAATCATGGGGAGATCATGTCTATTAAATCTTTACAATTTCTTTGATAGGGTCACACAAGCTATCCACATTAGTCATGCTATTCATTAAGCTTGTCTTGATCTCGTCAAAATATTCATTACCATGCATCATGCCAGAATTGTAAGGAAACTATCTGCCTTAAAATAGATCCTTATGTGGTAAGATAGATAGCCAACTGGATGAAAGACATAACCCACATAATTCATGAGGCAGGTGATTCTTCATACAGTGCTAAGGTAACCAGTGAAATAACCCAGGGTTCTGTTCTGGATCCTCATGTCTGGCATCTACTTTCACTGATCTCAAAACTGAAAATCATGAAATCTGACTAATCAGATTTGCAGATGACTGCAAACCTAGGTGTAACTGTCATAACCCCCATTCTCTGTACCTTTCAGAAAGAGAATACCCTAGTTAATGCTTTTAATACTTGATGTATGGGTAATGGGCTTAAACTGAATGCTAAAACTGTAGTATTGTTTCTTCATGACAACAGCAATGATCATCATTTGAAAAAACTGCAATCAAGAAATCCTTCCACTTAGTACAATTAATAGTCAAAGGTAACTTATCTGGATCCATATATGTTATTGTTCCCCTAAATTCAGCATTGATCAGATGCATTGTTGAGTACAACAGTTCCTTTGGGCTGTATCTCACTCAAACTATCAACAAAGACAAAAAAAAAGAACAGAGATTCCTATTTAAAACTACATCTGATCTTAAGAATCATAATTACCAGGAGAAGCTGGAAGCCCTGTCCCTGTTCTCCATCTCTTATATACCCCTGCGATCTGCACCTCAATTACAGCACTAATAGGGATCTGGTGGTCCTGCACCTCCTGTATCTCAGCAAGTTAAACAGCAAAACTAACACTAGAATGAACGATCTGAACTTTCATCCGCAATAAACAGAATGCAATAGAAGAAAATATTCATCCCCCCACTTCCTCTGCAAATTAATCAATGCAATCCAATATTTTCAATAAAACCAAACAAGGATGACTGGATCTGCTCTCCTAAATTTACCTCAGGACTAGCTGACCTCTCCTTGAAAAAGAAGGTAAAGCCTGAGGGTAAAGCCTGAGTGTGGGTATCAGCAAGGCATACATGGTCATTAGACTAAGACAGCCTGCAACTTCAATGAATCATTATCACCAGAAACAAAGGTGTAATTCACAAATATTGATTATTTATATCTATCTGAATGCTTTATAAAAGCTGTAATTCCACATGATATAATATTACATGAAATATACCCAATAACTGTTAGCATGTTTCACAATTTTAATGTTTCTCCACCAAATTGACAAACTTAATTTTTAAATGTTGTTTCTTATATTCATTGTTTTTGATTTTCAGTACTACTGAAACATTTAATACCCAAGTTTACTGACTAAATTTGAAAACTGGAATCTAGTTATCTTGTTAATAACTGTTCTTGTTTCTCCATGCCATAGGCAGTGCTTCTTCACAGCACAGGTCAGCTATACTCAGTGTAAATATCACAGCTGCAGAGTAAAACTTTGTAGGATTCTTATATTTGCAAGTGACATTTGTGTTCTTTCATTATCATTATAGTATATTTCCTGCCCTTAAGTCAAGATGCTATTTCAATTATGCTTGCTTTATTTAAACTAATAGTTCTGTTTTCTCAATAATATTTGTCACAATCCTTAATGTAATCTTTGGAAATACTTACAAAAATGTGTCCACTAGCAGTTTACTATCTAATACATTTGATAATCACAAACATGGCTAATTAAATCAAAATTATGTTATGCCTGTTTTACTGACTTATTTACATTTCCATGCATGTTTTCCATAATAAACTTTTGTGTAATATTTTCACAACAAATTTTTTTAAAAAAATCTGTTCAGCTTACTCCCAGCACCTTGCTACCATACTAGAACCTGAATAATATTTTAGCAATAACCCATGACTGGGTGTGCATGTCACATGATTAACTCAATGTAAGTGCGGTTTGATCACAAGAACAAAGCCCGAGTAATGAAACCACACCCCAAGTGTGAGTTAATCCTGTGATACTCACATCCAGGAGTGGGTTATTGCTATTATACAATGACATAATTTAAGAAAAAAATGCTCACCTTTCTTAAACAATGTCTTTGAATAACCACACTTTAGTAGTGTTCTTCTATATTCTTCTTTCTTCACTGATGTACTGCTCATGCGTATGGTATGTATGTCCTCACCATTGCACAGTGCATGAGTGCAGAGTGATACGTTACAGGAGTGGAGCACAATAGCAGTCTGTATTTTTATTATTTATTTATCTATTTATTAGACATACAGATTCTGTGTGCATTATCAATTTAACAGAAAAACTACATTTTTATGAGGAACAGGGCAAAAAATGAGGAAAATCACGGAGTTTCTGCAAAAGTGCGGTCTCTTGACATAAATGGTTACAGGCAGTATGGTTTATCCTATTGCCAGTAACTATGCCCCTGAACAGGCCAGAGTTTTGCAGAATGTCCTTGATTTTTATTTTTAGTTTTTTTTATCCTGCCCTCATAAAAATACATTTAAGGATGACATTTATGGGCATACATGAATGGGAAGTCCAGCCGCTCATGAATATTTTAGCAGCCAGACTTCTTTTTATTGGTATATGTTTGATTTATAACAGACACGCTGGTTGGGCTGTCCAATCGATGTGCACATTTTGGAATAGTAATAAGCCTTTATTGCATATTTGCCATTCTCCAGACTTCCACCTCCACTGCTTCCTCAAGTATTTTTGTTAAGGGTTTCTTTAGTAGCAGGGCTCTTATTTGAGTCTTATACTGTACGATGTATTCTTCCAAATATGCTTTCCTGCGTCATCTTCTATTCCCCTATGATTGCAAACCTCTTGATGTATTTTCCTGTCATGCCACCATTCTTTTCATTGCATATTCAAGATCCCTTACCCATCTTTTAATTATAATATCACCTCCACTCTCTGAACTGGGCCAACATTTAATCTAGCTTTTCTAACCTTATTTAACCAACTGTAGCTTTTTTTCTGATACCTTTTACTTTGCCAGTTAAGTCCTTTTAAAACACCTCATTACATGTCATATCACTTTCTTTGCTCTGTAAATTTCTTGGCAGTCAGGTCCAGAATACATAATAAGCTGGTTATGATCAGAGACCTAATCATAGTCCCCTAGATATTATATTATATGATATTTTAAGAATTATGGGGAAAAAAAGAAAAGAAAAAAACGTAGAGAAGTAAGATAGTTATGATAATTTTCTTGTGTAGCAAAAGCCATGGAACCTTTTTGGCTAGGCTTATATAGGCCCCAGGGCCAATAGCCTAGTACCTACCTATGAACCTATGAACGTATGAGAAAGATGATGGAGGGAGAATACAAGTATAATATTTTTGACAGATCTGATTGTCTAATGTTGACTTGAAGATTTACAAATCTCCAACACACGAAACAGATGTTGTGGAGACCATGAAGAAGAGAATGACAAATCCATTTAGAGTCTGCATCAATAAAGAGGCAAGTAAGACTAAACTAAAGAAGTGACTTTGGGAAAGTGCATTTGCAGAAGTAGGAAAAGTAGAAACAATGACTTAGAAATGACAGTGGACACTGGAAAATTATGTGAGGTTATAGGAAATTACTTACAAGAAAGAGAGCATTATTTTTAAAAAAAAAACAACAAAATTACATTCATAAACACACAGAGAGAAAAATAGTATCCATTTAGAGTTTTACATAGTAGAATATAGGAAAAATACAGTAATATAATGTAATTGAGGGCACAGATTACAATTAAAAAAAATGTTACAAATGTGCGAAAGTGGCATCTTAGACAGTATAAAGTGGAATATTATATATACAACTGAGACTAGGTCACTAGGTCACACGGCACGGATTACAGTTAAAAATTTTACAATTGTGCAAAAGTGGCATTATGGGCAGTATAAAGTAGAATATATACAAATGAGTCTGGGTCACTAGGTGGAGGGAGTTAAAGACAAAATAAGAGTTTCAGTAAATAAAGAGAAGTAGGATACTATTTAATAATAAACATAGGAAAAAGCAAGACACTATGCTGTTGAGAGAAATAGTGGAAAGATTGAGATGAGACATAAACTAATGTAATAAATACTTGTAGAGGGAGGAGTTGGATACTATACAAGAATACAATAAGCAAATACTAGAAATTACACAAATTAGAGACAGTAATAGATACTGAGATGACACATTTATAAGTGTAATATAGGGAAGAAAGAATGATTGGGGATAAACAAGTGGGGGGCTGTTAGGGGAGGGATAGGTGGGAGGGGTAGAAAAAGGGTGGGAGGATTTAGGTAGGTTCATGGCAAGGGCAAATCCATGAGCCTAAGAGGAACAGTTTTAATTGCTTTTTGAATTGCGAAGTGTTAATGGTATTTCTAAAGTAGTGAGGAAGTTTGTTCCAGGCTAGAGACATATGATTATAGAGACGTTTGCCTATGTTTCTGTTTGTTTATATATGTCAAGGAGTTGTTGGTCAGAGCTTCTGAGTGGTCTGGTGGGGGTGTAGAGGGATACAAGAGAAGAGAGGGAGGGGTAGGCAGCAGGTATGTATAGGATGGAGTGAGAAACTTGTAGCTCTGATATGAAAAGTTGGTGGGGGAATTCTGGCCACTGCAGTTGTTTTAATGCAATGGAATGGTGAGATTTCTAGGGTCGGTTTTGTACAAATCTAGAGATTGTATTGTAGGTTTGTTCAAGTTGTGAGATTAATGAGTATTGTAGGTTAGAGAGGATGGGTACAGCACTTAGAAGGCCTGGTAGTAGGAAAGCTCTAGCTAGGGATAGTTTGGTCTGAGGAGTAAGATATGTTTTGTGATGATACAATAACCCTAATTTTTGTTGTGTCTTTTTAATACATTGATGAATATCCTGGTCAAATTTAAGCTGATCATCAATAATGGTGCCAAAGAGTTTTGTATGTGGCTCAGGTATGATGATGGTGTTGTCGAGTAAGTGGATGGAGAAGGAGGATTTTTGGTTTGAGAGTGGGTTAGGTAGGAATAGTAAGAGTTTGGTTTTCTTGGGGTTTAGGATTAGCTGTTTTTTGGCAAGCCATTTCTCGATGGAGTAGAAGGTGTTTTGTGTAAGAGAAAGAAAATCTGACATATCTGAGGATGTAATTAGGGTTGAGTCGTTGGCATATTGGATAAGGGAAGAGTGGTTTCAGGCAGAGTGGAGATTGTTGGTAAAGATATTAAATAGTAGGGAGCCTACGATAGAGCCTTGGGGGACCCCTGTTTTTATAGATAGGAAAGGTGAGCATGAAGTGAGCCATCCGACAGATTGTAGTCTGTTAGAAAGGTAGCTGGAGAACCACTGCACAGTGGAAGGACAGAGGTTAAATGCTTTGATAGGGTCGAAGAGACTGGATATGAGTAGGTTTTTTTTGTCTCTCTCTGCAAGTGTGTGTGTGAAAAAAAGAAAAAAGAGTAGTAGTGCTGTGGTGGTTTGGGAAACCATGTGTAGGTGTAGGTGTTAGGACTTACTACTGTATTAGATAGATGTGATGAATGAGATAGACCTTTCAAGAATTTTAGACAGAGAGAGAGGGATTAGGATAGGTAGAAAGAAGAAGAAGGAAGGTGTTGTGTTACCCTTTTTGCAATGGTAATTGTAGATGGACTTGGATGATGTGTTAGGGATTGTGCAGATCTAGTTATTAGTATGGAGATGGGAGAAATGGGAGGAGTTGGAGGAGTTGGCAAGAAGAAGAGGGGGGAAGGGGGACTTTTACGGGGGAGGGGGGAGTGGTTTAAGAATAGATTTTTTTTTATATAGGAGGTGGGATGGGAGGTGAGAGAAAGGGGGTTTGTTAGTATTGGTAGGGGGGGGAGAGTTGGGTGGACTGTAGGTATGGTCTGATTGAGTTAGTTTGTGATTGGTGTCTATGAAGTAGTAATTGAGCAGGGTGGCGGTCTCAGGAGGTGAGTTATTTAGGAAGGGGTTTGGTGTAGAGAGGTTGCATCAGGTGTAAGTAGATGAGCTATTGGAGACTAACAAATGGGCAGGAAAAGAAAGGATGAGGGAATGGTTTAAGAAAATAAAAAAAATGTGCAAATGTGTAAAAAGCAAGCTGGATTAAATGAAAACAATAGAACAATAGCATAGACAACGATGACCTATCAGAGACTAAGGAATGGGAGAGCATGGGGAGGTGAAGAAGATTATGATAATACCAGGGTGGATGTTGTTAAGCAATTATAAGGGTTAAAGCTAAAGATGGAGATCCAAAAGTGGTGAAAAGAGAGAGTAAAATCAGTAAATCAATTCTAAAAATGCACAACAGAAAAAAAAGGGATCTACCAGGGATATAGTCAGGAAAAATTATAACAGTAAATGAAGAGAAGGAATTTATGGGATAAATAGCAAAAATGATTAAGAGCTGGATGACGTATCATTTAAACACTGAAAATGTAGAAAGGATAGCTACAGGGTTGTGCAATTTCACCATAAGCATGTTGTATCCCAATGGTAAGAAACAGGACAATAATAATGCCAGGAAGATTATTATTATATCAATAGACATAGGATGAAAGAAGGGATCCAGAAAGAACTACAGTCCAAACAGTATTACAGAAAAGCCTTATAAAATCAAGAAAAGGTTATTAAAAGGAAGATTTGCAAATGTGATTGAGTCAATATTTGAGTGGCTGATCATTAATGGTTTATCAAAAGTAGTTATACCCATCAAAGTTTATACAGTTCTATGAATAGGTCACAGCATTAAAAAAGATAAGAGGAAAATCATGGATGTGGGCTTTGGCCTAATTAATGCATTTAACAAGGTATCACACAAAAAGCTAGTGGAAACCAAAGGAAGTATACATGAATACAATTAAGATGCATGTGGCAAAATGGCTAATGAAAATGCACAGAGTGATGGTGAAAGGAAATGTGTATAAAGAAAGGTCAGTAGCAAGTGAGATACAACAGAATTCATTTCTCAGCTTGGTATTGTTTGGTGTATGTACACTTGAGCTGCCTGATGGAATAGAAAACAAAACATTAACCCATTTTGAAATGACATGACTAAAGGTAGCTGGTAGAGGCATTTAGAATGCATTTCCTTGAAGCATAAACTGAGATATTTTGATGATGAAAATTAGTGACAGAAGTGTGAATTGGAGGTCACACAACTAGGATGCACTGAGAAAGAGAAAGAAAATAAAGGAGAACAATTTCACCTAAAATGGAAAATGCAAAACAAACAGAAAAAGGTCCTAGAAAGAAGATGAGGTTTGGAACCTGGTGAGTAGAATTTAGAGATAGAGAGGTGATTATGCCTAAGTATACATCACTGTTTAGACTCCATCTGGAGTACTGTTTGCAGTTCAGAGGACAGTAGAGGAGTAAGGAGATGAGCATTCTAGAAAATAGTGTAATGCGAGGTAATTTGGATGCTGTGAAAAATGGAGACTTTGCACTATAATGAAAAAATGCAAGAAGTGGAAATGTATTGGGTGTGAGACAGAAGGTGAGGGGAACAACACAAGCACAGAAAACTATAAGAAGTATCACAAAATGAAGATCATTTAAAGGAAGGTACAGAAGGAGAAGGAGGCACGAGTGTGAGACTAGCTACCAATTTAAAGCAACAGGAGGAAATGACTTCACAGAGACGCAGTCAACAAATGAAATCGCCTCCATCAAAAGTGGGGGAAAATCCAGTATCAGGTGTATTAAATTATGTTGTTGAGTCTTTCGACTTTTCCCAGTTAGGGGGTCGCCAAAGCGGAACTCCGGTCCGCTAATGATTGGCAGTAGATTTTTACATGCCGAGTTGCCGGCCCTGACACACAACCTTCAATGAAGGTACGCCCATTCACGCATGTCTCCACACAGAAGACGCTGTAGCTGAGAATTGAACAGGACAACGTCTTACTGTGAGGTGACAACGCTACTGCAGCCCCAGTATCAGATGTATTAAAAGATAAGGATGGAAATTTGATGAAAAAAATTAAAGATGGGAGGGCAGCAACTGCTTAACGAGCTATTTGCTGCATTTTAACAGACGAGGCCATACTCTGCCAAGCAGCTGGCAAACTTGTATGTTTGTATGCTGGTTATCATAAAGATATTTCCAGGTTCAGCTAATCGCTTAATGATATTTGTCAACATATTTTCAGAATATTCTTTTCCATTGGTTATTAAAGTAGTCTGTCCCTAGTAAATAAATCTGCCTGGTTTACAAAGCATGGATTATAATTCACACAGATATATATATATATATATATATATATATATATATATATATATATATTTCATCCTGTAACATTTATCACTTGAATGATTTCCACATCGCTAAAACGATACCCAGTTAGTATGTTCAGTTGTTGTTAATGATGTTAATTCATTAATATTGCTAAGCTGAAGAGTGTTATACCTCTTGTAGCCTACACATATCTATAAATTCCACTGCAATTCATTAATATTGCTAAGCTGAAGAGTGTTATACCTCTTGCAGCCTACACATATCTATAAATTCCACTGCAATTTCTGAAGAAAGGGTTAAAAATTATAATCCTAACATGTAAACATCTTAAAGATTGGTGATATTAAAAAAGTACAAACACCAATATTAGCAATAAAACAAAAGTTTTCTTTGTAGTCATAATTGTCTTAGTCTTTGCATAAATACTGCAAAATGTAATGCACACGAAGCTTGAATTATATTTTTTCTGATGTTTCACAAACAATATTGTACACTTATACATGCACATACAGTCCGATAACTTTTGCTCAGTCAGAATTGAGCTTTCACATGACAGTAAGAAATTTCTTTACTCATTAATAACTGTGTTATTCTCATATTTCTGATCCAGAAAATTTTCATACTTTCAATCAAACGGTCCATTTGACACACACAGATAATATAATCTGAAATTACCTTTTGGTAGAAAGAATTTCTTGAATTAAAAAATATATATATTCCTTTTATGGCCTATTTTTATAAAAAAATAAATAAATAAAAACTTTAATCCTTATATTCCCACCCCCAATCCCAGTTTAAGTAGGTCTAATCTAAAGTTAGTTGGAGTGATACAAACAACCAATTCAAAGCAACACCATGGGATGTATTAATTTCTCCTTTCTAAAATAAAGAGCCATAATCTACATGATACATGATAACTTTTGTGTTTAAACAACTATAGACAAATTATATCAGATGGCAGAAGAGACAAATGATTTCTTTTTCACAATTTCTGCCTCAGTATAGCAAATTCGCTTAGCTACTTTTATATGAAATTTTACGACAAGGCCATTCCACAAATGTCTTCAGTAAAATGAATCTCCATTTTATAGTGTCTCTTCCTTTTCATGGCAAAAGACAGCAATTTCCATGGTTCCATGGTTTCCAATATCTTTGCCCCCCCCCCCCCAAAACCTCCTAGCAGAGATTCCATATTTGTATTTTTTAAATTGTTTTGCCTCACTCAGAATGTTTAGATTTACAGAATCTCTCTATCGCCTTTTTCTCTGTCACATTTCTATTATTATATTTAGCAAACAAAAATAAATAAATTACCAAATCTCTTTCAAACATATTTCTGAAGCTCATCGGTTATTTATTTTATTTTATTTTTTTAACTAGAATTCCAAATTCCCTAAAGATCCCTAAGCATTATTATGTTCTAAAGGTTTAGTAAACTGGAATGCAGACCTAGAAACTACTATATCTTTATGATATTCAACTTATGTTAGGCAAATGCTAACTTTATTTCAGATCCTTAAGGAATAGTTGATAAACATAAGTTTCTTTATTGTCCCTACTGGAATACAGGTTGGGCTGGCTATATGTTAGCAAACAAATGCTGTCACTGCTGTGAGGGATTGGAAACTTAGTACCATGTGTGGTGGTCCTGTCCTAAGATAATGTCCCAGTAGGAGAAAACTATATTTGATTAATCAGAGAACTAGTAACATTTTCTTTCTTGCTGTATTATATGAAATCTGGATTTTATGTTATCTTCCTCAACCATTCTTGCATTATTTCTTAAATTGTGGTTATGCCAATAATTATTTTTGTATTATGTAATAAGAAATACTGCCAAATGTGATATTACCTTTACGTAAGTTTCGGTTTACCTTTCTTATATGATCTGAACAACTCTAATATCATTTTATATGCCTAAAACATTGTTTTCTACTGCTCCTCTCAAAGTTACAATTCTGTCCTTCTGGAACTACAAAATGCACTTAATAACCTATAAACCTGGCTTTCAGATAAACACCTCATAATGAAGCCAAAAAAAATCATGTTTCTGTGCCACCTCATAAGCTAATCAAGCTGTCCCTGCTGCTCATGCCCCTTGCCTATAACACACACATCCAACTGAACAAGTTTTCTCTTTCAAATACTTAAGTGTAGCACTTAACCCAGAGCATTAACTTATTCCTGTGTGTTAACACCATAAAGGCTAAAATAAATCTCACCCTTTATGTCTGCCACTAACTTTCTCACCACATCACAAATTGTAAAATATACTGCAATTCCAGCTTGAACAGGCCATTCCTTTACTTGCATATACATCCCAGAACAACCTCAGAGTACCACAGGCCCTCTAATAAAGTCTGTTGCTTCATGCTCCCCTTCCCAAAATATGAACACCATTGTGACTCCTTCCCCCGTATCAACTGGATCCCCATTAAAGAACACTGAGACCTGTTACATTTCAGCCTAATTCACAAAGCCTTGTTTAGTTAATCCAGCTCAACCTTTTCAATAAATTCTCCATCACAGAAACACCTAATCAGCTGCACACTCAGACCTACAATACCCAGATACTAACTAGGTCAAGGCCTGATCTGTCATCCACAGAGAACACCATCGCTATACTCACATACATGTTGTGGGATTCACTTCCCGCAGTCCTTCTTTAAATCACCATATTGACTTATTTCAGAACCACATGATTCACCTACCTATGAAAAACACTACTGCAGAACAAAAAAAATTACTACGAGAATACCACGAACTGTGAAGGCTCAAGGAGACAAAAAGTTATAAAAACTGTGATTTATTTGAAAAATTTGTCAAACGCTTTCATCTAAAAATCATAGACTTCTTCAGAACCCAGCATAAAATGACCTAACAGTTTAAATACTCTACTCAACTAATCAAATCTGCACAATAATACATTATTCATGATCCAATACAATTTACATTGACATCATATCCTATATACAATAAATAATGATACCTTCTAAAATAGTTAAATTTGAAAGTGAATATATTATTAAAGAATGTTTCAAAGAATAAATTCAAAATATGCGAGCTAGAATTCATTTATATCCTAGCTTGTAACACCAGCTTAATGGAAATATGTTCACTAATGCCCAGTGGTGTGGTAGCATTTAAAAGTATTTGCCATCTCACCTCTTTTTCACCTAACAATGTTTTCAGATTTCCCCCTCTATTAGACTGACTCAAAACTTCTAATAGGGCAAATTTAAAAGTGGAACAGCCCACACTATCCCTAATATGCCTGAATAGTGCATTATTTACATCCTCTTTCCTGACTGCGTACAAGTGATCATATAGCCTGTCTTTGAGATGCCTCCCAGTTTTACCCACATAAAAATTGGGGCATCCAGTGCACTTGGCAAACTAAATGACAATTTGTGGTTGACAATTCCCTTTCCTGAAGCAAATTCTGATTTTATTTTTGTTATTGTTACCAACCACCAGGGACACATCTTTCAAAATAGCAGAACCTTGACTGCAATGTCCGCACTTTTTTGTACCACCCTTATCATTATATGTATGTGTTTTAATACTCTGAAATTTCTTTTTCAGATTACATCCTATTTTATGCACAAATTTTGGCTCATCACCCACTAATGTAAATATCCCCTCATCACACCTAAGTCTATTCCAATTATTTCTTATAATCTTTTTAACTTACCCTGTATGATCATTAAATGGCAATACACAAGCTCTACTGTACTCATTGACTATTTTCTCTGTCTCTGGGGTAGTAGTATTCCTTACATCCACCCCTAATAAGGGCTTGTATTTCTTTTCCCCACTTACTACTAACATATGTGATGGCATCTTCCACTACAATGGGTGGGTAAACCCTCTCCTTAAACATGGTACCTATATATTCAAATTCTTGTATCATGTCATGATGGTCCGAGGTCATACGGGCTGCTCGTATGCATTGTCCTTTCACAATGTTTTTCTTCTGCCTAAGGGGGTGACAACTACTGTACTCGAAATAGGAGTTACTGAATGTTTCCTTCCTGAAAATTCGGGACTTAGACCCAGTGGTGGTCAGGGAAATGTACGTATCCAAATATGAGATACCTTCCTTGCTTACATGATATGTGAATTTCAGAAAGGAACTAGACATGTTGATGTGCTCAATAAATGTCTCAATTTCACTAGTAGTTCCATCCCACAAAATAAATACATCATCCAGATATCTGACATAACATCTGATGTGTTGGCTGTACCTATTGTTGAAAATTACCTCATTTTCCCAATCCAACAACACAAGATTAGCATAAAGCAGAGCACTAGCAGCCCCCATAGCTACTCCCTTACTTTGCCTGTAGTATTCCCCTCCAAAAAATGAAATTGTAATCTAATACAATACTCATGAATTCACTTATAAGAGTGATCTTTTCCCAATCAAGGCCACTATATCTCCTGATACTACTAACAAACCTCTCCATCCCTTCATCTCTAGGTATACAGGAGAATAAGATGACCACATCTATATTGACCAGAGTCAGATCTTGTTTCCATAATGTGGGGGTCAATCTGCCTAGGAAGTCCCAAGAATCTTTAACTATATGCTCCACTTTCCCATAAATGAATTTCAACCAACGATCTACCACTTTGCCAGATGGGAAGGTTTTTGACTTGCTTCCCGAAACAATTGGTCTAAATGGCGGGGGGTGGAACACATCCTTATGAATCTTGGGAATTCCTACCATGGTGGCTAATGTAGGATGTTCTACTCTAAGAAATTTATATAGTTCACCATCTATTCTGTCTTCTACCAAATATTCTTCCAAAAGAGCCTCAATTTGCTGACAAGCTATATTTACTTCATTAATAGAAGACACCTCGTATTTGTCAGAGTCCTGTATTATAAGTTGCATTTCATTCAAATAATCATTAGTCTCAAATAACACTACCCCCCCACCTTGCATTATTCTGATATTTTGATTACTACGTAACGTGCACATAGTATCATATTCTTCCTTGGTAAGGTTGTAGTGTGTTTTCTGATGTCTGCTGTTATCAAAATATCGGTATAATTGATCCACTACTACCTTATCAAAGCTAGCCAGCATAGGATTTAAGGGAGGGGTAAAGGAACTTTTTTTATGAAGTGAAGTTTTAGAGTGTCGCTCTTCGACCCTTTAAAATACACAGACAAGTTTAACTTCCATAAAAAAAGTTTGAATTCTATAATGTTGTCAACTATATTGAAACTAGTATTGGGTACAAACTTGATACCCTTCTTAAATAATGCAAAATGGTCATTTGTCAATTGTAACGGTGTATAATTGTAAAATATAAAAATTCCCCTTACCATATTTAACCTCATTGTATTTAATGATGCTATCATCATTTGATGCATTTACCAACTCCCCCTGTTCCCCCTGTGTATGGGAGGTTGTTGTCTCCATTTGTTGTCCCTTCTTATTCCATTGTTGTCCCCCCAATGTGTTTCTTTCCCTAAAAAAGGCTTAAATTCTTCTTGCCGATGTTTGGGCTCCATAACTTGCTCACTAGGATGCCCGCCTGTATCCCCCTGAATCCTGGTGATTTTACTTCTCTTATTCCAATTATATGCATTACCATCCTTGTATTGCTTCAAATCCCTCTTCAATTTGGCACATTTTCTCATAAAAATCTTTTGATTATTGCTATCGGCAAATTTTAATTGTTTGTCATATAAAGTACTCCATTGATCAAATAAAAGGTCACGTGTAATACTTGCATTGAAACTATCAACCTCCTTCAATAGTTTACACATTTTGCTGTCATTGCACTTAATAATAAACTTCATAAAGCTCATTCCAAAACTGTCAAACAGAGCATTACATTCATTTAACAACTCTTCATTTAAATCAATACCCATGGGCCTCTTAAAAAAACGAAGCCCCATAGGAACAATTTTAAGTTCAATACAGTGACTCAGATAAGAGTTCTCCAACTGTAAAACTTCATTTCATAAAAGAAGCTCCTTTACCCCTCCCTTAAATCCTATGCTGGCTAGCTTTGATAAGGTAGCAGTAGATCAATTATGCCGATATTTTGATAACAGCAGACATCAGAAAACACACTACTACCTTACCAAGAAAAAATATGATATTATGTGCGCATTATGTAGTAATCAAAATACCAGAATAATGCAGCCATACAAGGGGGGAGGGGTAGTGTTTTTTGAGACTAATGAGTATTTGAATGAAATGCAACTTATATAGGACAAATACGAGGTGTCTTCTATTAATGAAGTAAATATAGCTTATCAGCTAATTGATGCTCTTTTGGAAGAATATTTGGTAGAGGACAGAATAGATGGTGAACTATATAAATTTCTTGAGTAGAACATCCTACATTAGCCACCATGGTAGGAATTTCCAAGATTCATAAGGATGTGTTCCACCCCCCCCCCCCCATTTAGACTAATTGTTTTGGGAAGCAAGTCAAAAACCTTCCCATTTGGCAAAGTGGTAGATTGTTGGTTGAAATTCATTTATGGGAAAGTGGAACATATAGTTAAAGATTCTTGGGACTTCCTAGGCAGATTGACCCCCACATTATGGAAACAAGATCTGACTCTGGTCAATATAGATGTGGTCATCTTATTCTCCTGTATACCTAGAGACGAAGGGATGGAGAGGTTTGTTAGTAGTATCAGGAGATATAGTGGCCTTGATTGGGAAAAGATTACTCTTATAAGTGAATTCATGAGTATTGTATTAGATTACAATTTCATTTTTTTGGAGGGGGAATACTACAGGCAAAGTAAGGGAGTAGCTATGGGGGCTGCTAGTGCTCCGCTTTATGCTAATCTTGTGTTGTTGGATTGGGAAAATGAGGTAATTTTCAACAATAGGTACAACCAGCATAGCAGATGTTATGTCAGATATCTGGATGATGTATTTATTTTGTGGGATGGAACTACTAGTGAAATTGAGACATTTATTGAGCACATCAACATGTCTAGTTCCTTTCTGAAATTCACATATCATGTAAGCAAGGAAGGTATCTCATATTTGGATACGTACATTTCCCTGACCACCACTGGGTTTAAGTCCCGAATTTTCAGGAAGGAAACATTCAGTAACTCCTATTTGGAGTACAGTAGTTGTCACCCCCTTAGGCAGAAGAAAAACATTTGTGAAAGGACAATGCATACGTATGACCTAGGACCATCATGACATGATACAAGAACTTGAATATATAGGTACCATGTTTAAGGAGAGGGGTTACCCACCCCTTGTAGTGGAAGATGCCATCACATATGCTAGTAGTTAGTGGGGAAAGAAATACAAACCCTTGTTAGGGGTGGATGTAAGGAACAGTACTCCCCCAGAGACAGAGAAAATGGTCAATGAGTACAGTAGAGCTTGTGTATTGCCATTTAATGATCATACAGGGTAAGTTAAAAAGATTATAAGAAATAATTGGAATAGACTTAGGTGTGATGAGGGGATTTTTACATTAGTGGGTGATGAGCCAAAATTTGTGCATAAAATAGGATGTAATCTGAAAAAGAAATTTCAGAGTATTAAAACACATACATATAATGATAAGGGTGGTACAAAAAAGTGCGGACATTGCAGTCAAGGTTCTGCTATTTTGGAAGATGTGTCCCTGGTGGTTGGTAACAATAACAAAAATAAAATCAGAATTTGCTTCAGGAAAGGGAATTGTCAAACACAAATTGTTATTTACTTTGCCAAGTACACTGGATGCCCCAGTTTTTACGTGGGTAAAACTGGGAGGCACTCAAAGACAGGCTATATGATCACTTGTACGCAGTCAGGAAAGAGGATGTAAATAATGCACTATTCAGGCATATTAGGGATAGTGTGGGCTGTTCCACTTTTAAATTTGCCCTATTAGAAGTTTTGAGTCAGTCTAATAGAGGGGGGAATCTGAAAACATTGTTAGGTGAAAAAGAGGTGAGATGGCAAATACTTTTAAATGCTACCACACCACCGGGCATTAGTGAACATATTTCCATTAAGCCGGTGTTACAAGCTAGGATATAAATGAATTCTAGCTCTCATATTTTGAATTTATTCTTTGAAACATTCTTTAATAATATATTCACTTTCATATTTAACTATTTTAGAAGGTAACTATTTATTGTATATAGGATATGATGTCAATGTAAATTGTATTGGATCATGAATAATGTATTATTGTGCAGATTTGATTGGTTGAGTAGAGTATTTAAACTGTTAGGTCATTTTATGCTGGGTTCTGAAGAAGTCTATGATTTGCAGATGAAAGCGCTTAACAAATTTTTCGAATAAATCACAGTTTTTATAACTTCTTATCTCCTTGAGCCTTCACAGTTTGTAGTATTCTCGTAGTAATTTTTCTTGTTCTGCAGTATTGTTGTCACTACGAGGATTGTGTTTTTTCTACATACAAAAAACAGTTGTTGTTTGTCCTTTTGGCTTTTCCTGGTTAGGGGTCACCACAACGGAACTCCGGTCTGATTGGCAGTTGTTATTTATGGTGCCGAGTTGCCAGCCTGATGCCCAACTGTCAGCGAAGACACGCCCTTTCACGCATGTCTTTCAGAGGCCACTCTACCACAGGGAGGACATGTAAACTCCACACAGAAGGCACTCCAGCCGAGAATCAAACAGGAGAACCTCTTGCTGTGAGGCAACAACGCTACCACTGTACCACCGCAGATTCACCTACAAAAAAATCATGCAAAAAAATGTTCACCCTCCTCCAGTTACAGAAACTCCAGTACCATAGCCTTTTTTGATGGCTCCAGCCCCACCACACACTCATCTTCACTGAATACCCTCCTGAGTTTTATTAATACTCTGCCTCCACCTAGCCCCCCACCACTACAAAAAAGTGCATGCTCTTCTTTTTACCTTTTTCTTTCCTTTCCTCCCTTCACATTCCTACTTAATAACATCTCTATACCTGGCCTAATCCCTTAAACAAAAGATTATATACAATTTCAAAAATATTTCATTAAAACCATGTTGTAGTAAAAGCACCTTTCCCTACTTTTTCTCTATAATGTGGAATTACCTTGTACTTGTTCATCTTCAATTTTGTGAATTAAAAACAGCTGAATATATAAAACAATCAAATCTGACATAATAAAATTACTAGAAAAACAATTGCTTGTCTTGTCAGGATAAAACAGATGAACATCTGCAGGCTCTGTTCAAGCAGCTTTATTATGTACAAACACATCAGGATTGAGGCTTAATAACTTTAACATAGATAAACTTATAAACAAACTAGCTATCACACTCATACATTGCTCACTGTCTGGCTGCACTCTCAAAATGGCACTGAAGCTACCACGTGCTTGCTATTTATATGCACGTGCTATCCTTGGAAACACTTCTTAAAGGTACAACACACACACACACACACACACACACACACACACACACACACACACACACACACACACACACACACACACACACACACACACACACACACACGCACACACACACACACACACACACACACACACACACACACACACACACACACACACACACACACACACACACACACACACACACACACACACACACACACACACACACACACACTATTCTACATCCTCCTTCTTTGAGAAATGAGTCATTAATTATTGATGACATTAATTGACATGCAACTGAAAAAAAAATAATCTTTTGCCATGCAGTTATACAGAACTAAATACATATAGACAATTATGTCCAGGTTGCTGTGTATTTCACACTAGGTCTGGAAATATGACCAAATCATGTGACATAGAAATTAGAATTAGGTCTAGCAACTGGGACGGTCTCTGTTGAATGCTCAACTTTGGGGTCATCAGGAACAGAGGTAGAAGTTAAGGCATGTTCTGCAACAGGAACATTGTCTGGATTGCTCTGAGATATAGAGTCTGTGTCACAGGAACAATGCTGCGATATTGATTCTGATACAGGAAGAAGATATCTGTGATTTTTCCTGTGCTCTACACCCTCAGATTCCCAAAGTAGGATCGCAGCTCAGCACATATACCTGCTACTTGACTAATCCGGTCAAAACCTTTCACCGTTTGTATCCTCACTGTCCCTCCTCTTTCAATGGACGAAGAAATCTGTTTGATTTATCATAGCTGAACTTCTGGAAAGAACACTTTCTGAATAGTTGGGCTTTGATTGTTCTTAGCTTTAGGCCTCAAAAAACTGAAACTAATAGGCAATGTTGTTTTAGTTTGCCTAGATAGAAGTCTCTGAGCAGGCGAGCCAAGTATATCGTCACGGGGTATGTTTCTGAGATTGAGTAAATTCAAAAAGACATCGGTATTATCACACTTTGACTTCTCTAGTAATTGCTTTGCAGTCTGTACTGCACGTTCAGCTAGTCCATTTGACTGTGGGTATTCTGGACTACTAGTAACATGTTCAAATGCCTATTCTTTTGCAAATTTCTGAAACAACTGACTGGTAAATTGGGTACCATTGTCACAAATAACTTTGTGTGGATTACCATGGACTGAGAAATGACATTTCAACTTGGTGATAACAACAGTGGACATTAGGTTAGGTAGTAAACCGATCTCAAACTAGTTCAAATAACAGTCTACCAACACTAAGTAATGCTGATTGTTCCACTCAACTATATCAGTGGCTACTGTTGACCAAGGTAGTTCAGAAACTTGACTTAGCTGAAGTGGCTCTTTTTGCAAATGCTGTTTAGTGCTATTGCATACTGAAGAAGAAGAAAGTACTTTATCGATATCTTTTGCTAGAGAAGGCCAAAATACTAGTCCTCTCACCCTTCTTTTGGTAGATTAAAAACCTGGGTGACCACGATGCAAAATCTGGATGTATTCACATTGTAAGGAAACAGGAACAACAATTTTAGGACCTTTAAAAATAATGCCATCTTCCATCAGCATCTCACCTCTGTAAGGAAAATAAGTTTGCACTTCAGGTGGTACAGTATGCTTTGACAGCCATCCAACATTGATGAAGTGGATGAGCTTTTGCAAAATTGGATCAGTCTTTGTATGATCTCTCAGCTCATCAAGTCTCATGGTAGAAAAATTATGCACTTCCATGACATCAATGTTAAAATTCTCTACATTGTAGAGCTTGAACATTATCTGGTGCTGGCATCTCTATAATGTCTGCTTGCTTGGATGGGTCTGGTCGCAAGCCAGTTCTAGTAAATAAATGACCTACATATGTAACTTCTGGTATTATGAATTTCCACTTCAGAGAATTGAGCTTCAAGTTCAGTTTGCGTGTTCTAGCAAGAACTTTCCTAAGGTTTCTAAAATGCTCTGCTTCACCATTGCTTCCAACCAATAAATCATCTTCTATTATGGCACAAGGATAACCCAAAAAAATTTGCTCCATTGCACACTGAAACACTTCACTTGCAAAATCGGTTCCAAATGACATCCTGAGGAATCTATATCTTCCAAATGGGGTTCTGAAAGTAGTCAGTAGTGAAGATTTGCGATAAAGCATCAGTTGCCAAAATTAACTTTTTGCATCCAAGACAGAAAAAACTGTGGCATTCAGTATTAGGACTGTGACTTCCTTGACTGTACACATAGGATAATGTGGTCTCTTTAATGCTTTGTTCAAATCTCTTGGGTCAATGCATGTTCTGATTTTGTGTGAGACTTTTTTGTGTGCTGCTACCATGGACAACACCCATTCAGTTGATTCTATAACTGGACAAATTACACCTTGCTGCACCATTTCCAGCTGAGCTTTGACTTTATCCTGCATAGCTATTGGAACTTTTCTTGCCAGCCTGACCACTGGACTGACCTCTAAGTCTAACTTCATAGAATACACAACTGGAGGTTTGCCTAACTTGTCATCGAAAACATCAGCATACTCTAAGAAAATAGCTTCAGTAAAATTGGAACCGAAACATGTTGCAACTTTCTATATGATCAACTTGCTTTTTTAAGTGACCCTTCTTTATAACTGTGTGAGGGTTACTTGATTTGCAAAACTTTTGAAAATGGTTCCATTTTTTACACTTGTGGCATTGCTAACCAAATGCTAACTCTTTTAGACTCATGATTGGCACCACAATTGTAGCAGTTAACAAAAAGCTTGATTTGGATTTTGATGACTCACCCTTGTACTGCACTGAGCATGTCCTTCTCACTGAACTAATATTAGAATTTACTAGAAAACTACGGGTTTTACCTGCCACACCCGCAGGAGTTACAGCTGCCATGTGTGTAGGCCTGCTTCTGCTAACCACATGTTGCATGCTGTCTACATTTGCTCTGAAGCCTGCTGAAACCATGCTCTTATCACTTGCAGGCATGCTTGTGTGCCTGCCTGTAACTTCATGGATTTGACAAATCTCAATAGCTTTGCTCAACGTTAAATCACTGTCATGGAGCAAAATCTTTCTCACTGCAGCACTATTAATACCACACACAAGCCTGTCCTTTATTAACTCATCTTTTAAGTCACCAAACCTACATGTTTTAGCTTTGTTTCTCAGGTCAGTAATAGAAGCTGCAAAAGTTTCTCCTGGCTTTTGATGTCTTGTGTAAACAAATGCCTCACTAATGTAACATTTTTCTGGGGGTTGCACGTTTCCCTAAATTTACATTTTAAACACTCTGGGTCCTCCCTTGATTCAGCCTGTACAACAATATGATGGGTTTACCCTTCTCCTTCATATACTGCTGGTGCATACACAAATGAATGCTCTGTTTCAATGACATTTGACCCATCTAAGTTTAGCAAAATGAATGCCCTGGTGCATGCATTTTTGTCAGAATAAGCTACTTGTATAAAAATATCATACTCTTGTTCAAATATTTTCCAATTCTCTGTAATATTCTGATCAAATACAAGTGGACATGGTCTATGAAATGCCTTTGCCATATTAACACAAAGCAGTAAAGGCTTTGCAAGTATGCACGAACACACAATACATATACAAATGCCAGAAATTTACGCCAGTACTTGTAACTATGCCCAATAGCACAGCAAGCCTCTGAATAACTGAACTTTGTGAAATAAGTCTCCTGGGCACAAGAATATTCATGAAATTACTGTACTGTAAGAAATCACCTCTTATCAGTGTAAGAAACATTTTGAAATAACTGCACCGTGCGAATAAACTGGGCAGAAGAAACTCGGAATAAAAAACATTTCGAAATAACAGCATTTTGAAAATAAACAGTACACAGCACACTGAAACTTTCCCAGAATGGCTGTACTTTACTAAATAATTCTTTACAGTGCAAGGAACACTCTGTAATGGCGGCACTCTGCGAATAGACACACCAAGCAAAAGAAACTTTTTGAAATGGTTGTATTTTGACTGCACTATATAAAATAGTTGCACTTTGCACACAAACTCTTCAGAATAAATGCACAGTAATAAGAACACATTGCAAATGCTTTTACACACCTTGAGATACTTTGAGTAACTCTAGTTATGCCGTGAATAGCTTCAATCAATGAGAAACTTTAGTTTATGCCAAAACACTGCAATGTGCCAAAAACATCCAGTCACCTTGCTTTATTTATGCTTAATGTGTCCTTTTTGCCCTTTATTATATTTGTTTTGCTCATTTAATCTCTTTTCATGCCCGTTGTACTTTTGTTGTGCTCGTGTTACTCTAAACATGCTCGTTTTACTTTAAACATGCTCGTTTTACTTTAAACATGCTCGTGTTACTCTAAACATGCTCGTTTTACTTTAAACATGTTCGTGTTACTCTAAACATGCTCATTTTACTTTAAACATGCTTGTGTTACTCTAAACATGCTCGTTTTACTTTAAACATGCTCGTTTTGCAATCCTGATATAATTCCAAACCCATTATGTGCTTTTCTGATAATCGTTTTATCAGATATCTTAATTTTAAACATTTTGTTTAATTAATAAACTTTCTGTGCTTCTCACTTGCTTAATATTGTGTTCTGTGCCCTTATAATGCTTTGTTTTAACTTTTTGATAAAATAAATCGTTTGTGCAAGTTTTCATTACCTTTAGTTCATTTATGGCCCTTTTTTGTACTCGGTTCATTTAGTTTACCTTCATTGTTAATTCTGCACTTCATAGCTCTGAAAAGTAGTCTCTGGAATCCTGGTTCTGACACCATGTCACTTGTCTGGTCAGTATAAAACAGGCGAACATCTGTGGGTTCTGTCCAAGCAGCTTTATTATGTACAAACACATCAGGATTGAGGCTTAATAACTTTAACTTAGATAAACTTATAAACAAACTAGCTATCACACTCATATATGCTCACTCTCTGGCTGCACTCTCAAAATGGCATTGAAGCTAGCACATGCTTGCTATTTATATGCACGTGCTGTCTTTGGAAACACTTCTCAAAGGTACAACACACACACTATTCTGCAACAATTATCATATATAAACCTACAACTTCATGTACAATAACAAAAGATAAACTTTAAGCAATTTAAAGAAGCCAGGCAATGATGGAAACTGACATAGTAACTTCCAAAGGCTGGGTGCTTGAAATGCAAAACAATGAGCGCCAGAGTTCTCAAGGCACACCAGGGGTACTACAAGTAGCCCCTGAGTGGCCAAGAGTTTAACCTTATTTGTGGTATACTGCACCACAATCTTTTCAGATAAGAGGGAGTCAAGTCTTGTACAAACATGTATACCAACACTAGTGCCTTAAAGATAATCCCATATCAAACTTGCAGCAAGACTAGGGCACACAGAAGAGGGATAATATGTTGGCAACATGCAGTACTACCAAGTAGTCTTTCAGCAGAGTTCTGCACTAACTGTAAGTGGTCCACTGAAGTGCTGAGGAGGGCATTGCAATAAGCCAGCCTCGATGAGATTAGTATGAACTACTACTGAGAAATCAGCTTGAGACAAGGCCTGCTTTATCCTATATATATATATATATATATATATGTTTTTAAAATGGAAATGTAAGGGCCAACCCATGGCCTAGAATATCACCTAAATGGTGTACCTTTCCAACAAAGTCAAGCTTGTTCTCTTCATTGAAAATGTAATTTGGGAGTGAAGAAACAAAGAATTGGTAGTATGAAATTATTTAATACCTGGATGAAGGCAATTTCTCTATGGGTTTGAAGCTGTTTAAAAACAGACTTCTCAACACCTTTCCCCAAAAACAGAAGGTTAAAGATGGGTTAGAAATTATCAAGAAAAGTGAGGGTCTAGTGCTGAGTAGGGATAATCAGAGTTTCTTTTAAAGCCAATAAAAAATACAGAGTTTCAAATGCATAGCCTGTATCTGAAAAATCACTGTTCCCAGAGCATCAAGAATAACTAATCTTAATGGATATGGCTCTAGATGGAGGTTATAAGTTGCACACCTAAGACCATAGATATAAACTCATCATAACTAGGAATATTAAACACCATCCATGTTGTTATAAAAGGCCAGGTTGGCATTATAGCAATACCATGGGATCCAAACACAGCTGGGAAAATTTGATAGCAACAACCTTTGCTGGAGAATAAGCAAGCAATGGATTTGTTGTCAAAAGAAGATAAGGCTCCCCTTGTGGTCAGGCAGACTCAGTTACACAACCCTTTGACAATGTAAAAGCCTTTGTCTGGTCAAATGGATGCTATAGACATTTCTCTAGGTAAATAAGCCAACTTTTTTGAGTGATCTGTGCATGACATCTGGAATAATGCCTCAATAGACCCACCTGATACCACCAACACTTCAACTGTTGCCTTTTCCTAGGAAGATGGGGAGGTCTTGATCAATCCAAGCAACAGCAGCCAGCACTTCAGTTCAGCAAAACCATTTGTTTAATATTATCTCATTAAGGAACAGGCCATTTTCGACAACTCCATGTCTTTATCAGCCACACCAGTGAAGGCATGGAGTTGCCAAAACCAGTATGTTCCTTAATAAAATAATATTAAATAAATGGCTTTGCTGATTTGAAGTGCTGGCTGCTGTTGTTTGGATTCATCATTTTTACCTCTGCACTTGGCTGTACTTGCACGGCCTTTTGTATTCAGAGGTCTTGATCAAACCATGGTGCACACTGTTTAATGGAAACTGGGTAGAAGTAACTAAGTGTAAGAGAATCTAGAGTTAAGGATAGAGAAGTAGAATTATCCCACACCAGAGACTCAGCACCATCCCCCAGGAAGAACTGAGGTGAATGTAGATCATAAAAGCTCCGGAGTGATATGTCTAGTGGAGTGGATCAACTTAAGTTCATGTTGTAAGGGGAAATCTAAGTGTGAGAGTTCAAGACCAAAACCGACCAAGAAGTGATTAGACCATGAGACTGGTTACACCACCAAATAGGAAAATTCAGTCCAAGGAGTGATCCATTTTATGGGTTGCAGAGGTAATTACCTGAGCTAAGTCAAAACCTTTCATTAATATGATTAAATTCCAGTGCCATTTTATGTATTAAACTATGTTACTCTATCTCACATTTCTTTGTTGCATCTCCCAGGCTGTGGTTACAATCAGTCAGACCTCTACTAAAGTTAATAAATTTAATAATTTTAATATTTAATTTAATACATTTTGTTGTTGTTGTTTAATGGCTTGGACTTGAGGGTGGAATTGGGAGGTTAATGAGATTCAGTTTCATATATTGTTATCATACGGATAATCACACAGATTTATGAATGTCTACACTAAGTGTACATTGTTCTGAGTCAATAGACAGCACAAGCATAACTCCCACCTTTTTCCTCCTAATTTTAGTTTTCCTACTGATTTTCTTGGTGCCTTAAATATTGAGGGGGATTCATAAAGATTACCACAAAGCATAGACCCCATCTGCTCTCAGTGTAATCTTTCTGAGTGAATAGACAGCACAAAAAACATGGTAAGGATGTTCTTGAATACAAAATGTGTACACTTAGTGCAGGAATTCATGAATGCAGCATATATATATATATATATATATATATATATATATATATATATATATATATATATATATATTGCAAATTTCTCAAAAAAATAAAAAATGAAAAAGCAAATTGTGCTTATTTGTATAACTAACAATATTAATAATACAAGATATCTTGCAAGATGTGCAATTTACAGTATAAATATCAGAGGTGTTTTTTTATCAACATCGTCTGAGTTTTCATCTGATATCAGGCAGGAGTTCATCACTTGGTTTTGAAAATTTGAATGTGCATACAGAAATATTGCATGTCTTCATAATTACTAGTAAACAACAAAAACTCCTTTATAGTCTACTATACATATATATACCCCTCAATAGGCTATGTCTCTCTCAATTAAGTAAATAAGAATGTAAATATGAAAATATGAACAATTGTCAGGTCCTATGTCTCTGATAGACAGAAGTAGACAATAACTATGCCCAAAATAACATACCCCTCCCCAAAGAACCTTTAGAAACTTCCCTCCTCCTAAAAAAAGGGTTCCTATTACGTTCTTGAATCCATGAAACTTCGAACCGGAGAACAACAAACTCAGATGTTCGAAGTTTCAAGAATTCGAATGTAAAAAAATAAATAATTAGAAAACGTAAAACCTACTTAACTGTTGCAAGCAGGGGGCAAGCCCCTCTGCACCCCCAAGTGGGGGGCTGCACCCCCACACCCCCCGCTCTTTAAATATACCAACTCGAAGATCGAAACACAGTGCAGAAAGGGAAGATTTCCCTTTACCACACTGTAGTGTAATCTCGGAGTTGGTATATTTAAAGAGTGGGGGGGTGGGGGGTGCAGGGGAACTTGCCCCCCTGCTTGCAATACTTTTTTTTTTTCATTATCGAAGTTCTGACACTTCGAACATAAGGGTTCAACCTTGTGGTGTTCAAAGTTTTAGAACTTCGATAACGTAATAGGAACCCCTAAAAAACTACCTATGATATGTACGGATATGACTGGGTTGGGTTGTGCATCTAGACTTATAAAGGCCCTGATGGTCATTTGCCTAGTATATACCCATGAATCTAAGATTTATGACGTGACAAACAATGTATAATATTGCAACTGCAGAATGTCCCACTTTAACATTGTTAGTGTTTTTACTTATAGCTTGCCCTTTCTAATGTTGCTTATTATTAACTGCTAAATTTCTCAGTAATGGATGTTAAATGACAGTATTCCAAAATGCACTATAAGCATGAATTAGTTAACTTGCACTTGTTCTGAACATGCTTTCATATTTTCCTCTTGCCCAACCATTTTTTTCTGTTAAGTCAGTAGTTAATCTCAGTAAAAGTGAAATTGGTAGACCCTTATTCTTATATTTATATAAGAATGTAGCTTTGCCTCATGGCATAATTACCCACAACACCCTTTTCATCTTCTTTTCATCTTCCACACAACTCTCGGATTCCCATCTCTGTATTCACATGTATTACCTATTTTTTTTTAGTATCAGATTCATTCAAAAGACATAAACACTATTAAATATAATCATTAAATCTACTATAAACAGCAACAACCATGAGTTTGCCCAGATTTAATTAAATAAAACACAATATAGAGAAAAGAAGATTTAAATGAAGAAAGAATGAGAGAGACAGCGAACGGTCTGGGTGCCTCCACAGCTGGAACACCTACAACAAAAGGCCAGGTCAGTACTTTTCCTTTTCTTCCCCTACAGAGGGGCTGCCTCTTCTCACCTCTGTCATCCAGGTTTAGTGACATGTCTGCAATGACATAGAAAGAAGCACTTAGCAAATAAGCCTCGGAGATCCTTTAAGAAGAACATGGCATTTCCAAAGCTTGGGTTTTTGAAGTAGTCACAGTGAAAAATAAGCTGCATGCTTCACCGGACCATCATAGAACAAAGACAGGGGGTGGAGATGAACAGCCAGAAGAACCAACGATCTCTACATAAAGGAAGAGGTATGTCACTACTTTTTGTGCTAAAGCTTTGGCTGAACTACAGAACCTATGAAAAGGTGGGCAGTCTCAAAATGAATGCATAAGACTGGCTATTGGATGGACATTGATAGTACACATGACCAGCTCTGCTTCTTTTTTGTCCAGCTCATTCATCAGAGTCTAGATTTGCCACCTTTTAAGCGCGCCAAAGTGGGATATGGGAGTGTGTGGCCAATATGACACTAGTCACACCC
Organism: Protopterus annectens; assembly: GCF_019279795.1. Taxonomy (NCBI): domain Eukaryota; kingdom Metazoa; phylum Chordata; order Ceratodontiformes; family Protopteridae; genus Protopterus; species Protopterus annectens. Next base: position 711,092,555 of record NC_056735.1, read on the forward strand.
CCTACCATGACATCACCACAGCAGTTATGGGTACCACTAAACATGTTCCCATCCCTCAAAAATACGGACATATTTTAAATATTACTTTTATAAACTTAGAAAGGTGCTTGAGTAACAAGGTCTGTGTTAACATACATTTTCTGAAGTATATGAAGTCTGAAACTCAACTGTATGTTATTATTTATTGACTTCAGTCCTCAGCATAGTTCTCAACCAATCAGGGACAAATCTCAACAGAATCAGGGACAAATCCAGAAAAAATCAGGGACACATTTAAAATATTAGTTCTGATGACTTGCGGCATTAACAGAATAAGACAGTGTGAATTAATATACATTAATATACATTTCCTGAAGTATAATAAGTCTGCAACTTTTAATTATTGGTCTTATTTATTAAGTATAATTCACCGCCTTTTCTTCAAAAGGCACCAGTGATGGGAGGAATTAATAGGGACAGAGCTGAAATTTGAGTCAAAATCAGGGACATCTCTGAAAATTAAGGACAGTTGAGAGGTATGAATCTGGAGAGTTCAGAGGTATCTGCCCCACCTTAATTGCAGTGACGATGGCATTAACTGCAATGTCGATAGCATCACCACTGCTGCAGTGACTGTGCAGTTGTTTAAATGACTTTTAGTGTGTGTGTGTGTGTGTGTGTGTGTGTGTGTGTGTGTGTGTGTGTGTGTGTGTGTGTGTGTGTGTGTGCGTGTGTGCGTGTGTGCGTGTGTGTGTGTGTGTGTGTGTGTGTGTGTGTGTGTGTGTGTGTGTGTGACTGTGCAGTTGCTTAAATGACTTTTAGTGTGTACGCGCATGTGTGTGTGTGTGTGTGTGTGTGTGTGTAGGTATAGGTACGTGTGTGTGCAGGTGTAGGTGCGTGTGTGTGTGCACGTGTGTGTGTGTGTGTGTGTGTGTGTGTGTGTGTGTGTGTGTGTGTGTGTGTGTGTGTGTGTGTGTGAGTATGTGTGTATTTGTGTGAGCTAGTGTTAGTACCTATAGCAAAGAGCTCCACAGCTTTTTTTTTTTAATTTGACACTGGGGAGCTTGGATTCAGCCAAGAATTATCTTTGTAGGGCTCTTCCTCACTGAATCCCCACCCCCTTCATGAGCTGCAGCCAATTGCTGCATGATTTACAAAACACAGACCTAACAGGGAACAGCTCTGCTCACAGGTCCGGGTTTGTCATCTTTGGTGGCATAACCAAATTGCCATGGAAAAAACGGAAATGTTTGTGTTTTTTCCAGGGCAATTCAGCGTTATCAAAAAGCATGACTTTTAAAGTCCCACTGTTTTACAGAGCTGGCAGTGGGATGAGGTTGCTCAACCCGTGAGTATCCCGCTGATAATGGGACAGGTGGCAGCCTTATTAGAGCCCAGTATGCTCTATGAGATAACAAGAGTTGGGGGGAGTGCCATTGTGGAATAATTTTCTGATTGACTTGAAGAAGAAATGGCATGTTTAGTAGTTTTTGTTACTTCCACATTACTGAGAGTCATTTTACACAAATCTGGACCTGTTGGTTACAATAGTTTAGCAAAATACTATGCTACCAAATCAACTTCCTTATCCCAGGAGATTCTAACCTAACAAGTCTTGTGTTGCTTGCAGCCAATAGTGGATTCAAAATAACAAGGGGTAGAGCTTTCATTCACTATTGTTTAAATAAATTCAATGAGAAAGTAATATTAGCGCCCATCAGCATGTCTGCAAAAGCAGCAAATTTTCACAATAACACAGACTCCCACCGGCTCATATTATTTTTGGTCAAAGCACTCAGTTTATTCCATAATAGGAAGTTGATAAGTCTCTAGAAAGTCCCCAGAGCCTTCCAAATGGAATGCAAGCCAGTCAGAAACCTTAAACATTAGCCAGTTTTAAGGTGAATAGTCAGTTGGTATAGTAACAGTCTGGCACTATGACAGATGTGATCTTCAATGTTGTTGCTTTCACAAGGGCCCAGAGAGGAGGCCATATTTTATTGTATGCTGGTTGCCTGTTCACTGTAAAATCCACCACATTTGACTAGATGTGGCAAACCATATCTACCCATTCCACATTTAATATGTTCTATGGTTTGCCCTCCTTATTTCTACATGCATGACTTTTTCTGTGTGAGCTCTACTTATTATGACTCTTTTTTTTAATTTTTCATAACTTGAATATTTTACTTGACTTTCTGTACTTTTTGCCATCCTACTTTGATGCCATTCACTAAAGTTTCATATGCATTTCCTTGAGAAATGGGTTGTGAAATCAATGAAGGTTTTGTTGACAGCATGTTTTTCAGAAACTGGAGGAAAAAAAGAGAAAAAAGGCAGACGTATCCCTCCTTAATAAAATCAGTGCTGCAGTTGCACCACACGTGGGATCATCAGTAGTTAGGGAAAGGTTTGATGATGATGAAGTGATCCATCAGTTTTATGAGCATTTCATGACCAGCTGCCATTTATTTAATGCCATCTCCATCCTCACAACTTATTTTCTTATTCTACTGTAAGTATTTATATTTGAAAGTGTCCTTTATTCAATTTAGTCTTTACAATTTGTACCTTGTGGGTATAATATTCTTAATATTTTTCACAAAGACACCAATAAAAGGAAACAGGTAATATTGTCATAACAAATGCCATGTTCAATAATCATAACTTTAAAGATCTGAACTACTATGGTGAATGAAGGATTTTAGGCATCACCCATGATTTTTCTCATTAACAAGATAATTTCTTCATTTATTCGTGTCTACTAAAAAGAGATAATCTAAAATAACAGAAGCTGTAAATGTGTTACATATTCATTGCTTATTGTTTGCTTTCTCATTTACCTTGCACATTTGACCTCTAACCTTAAACAAATCAGTATTACATTGTTGTAACTTACTTACCCACTCTAGTGTTACCATGGAAACACACTGACACATACATTGCTGTGCTTAAACGTGCTTAAACGTACTCAGTTACATCACTGTGTTGCAGGACTGTATAAACATGTTTAGTAGGACTCAAACTGCAGGAAACAATGGCAAGAACTTTTTTTTCACAATACAACAGTGAAGGAGTAACCACGGTGGTACAGCGGTAGCATTGTTGCCTCACAGTAAGAGGTTCTCCTGTTCGATTTTCGTCTGGGCTTGGGAGTGCCTTCTGTGTGGAGTCTGCATGTCCTCCCCATGGTTGGGTAGCGCGTGAAAGACATGCATGCGTAAATCGGCATGCCTTCGTTGAAGTTTGAGCATCGAGCTGGCAACTCGGCGTTTCGTAAAAATCTACTGCCAATCATTTGCGGACCGGAGTTCCTCTGTGGCAACCCCTTACCAGGAAAAGACGTAAGACAAACAACAACAACAGTGAAGGAGTAACTGAGAGTGTGAAAAAGATGCAGATGTTTTATTCACTTCCAAGGTAAAGCATCTGTTTGCTGCCATTGATAGTTATTTTTTTCTAGAATAATTTGAGAGTGGTTAATGTTAAAATAACACTGAGGTGTTGTGGCCTCAGAACAGGCAGCATTATTGAATAGGGTGCATTGTATGTGAAATGGGGGTTGCAACTTGCCTTCAGTGCACACACATCTTTTATATAGGCTGTTTTAATTTACCATGTTAGAGGAAGCAGAGTTTCACATAAGTAGCACTCAATTAAATGCATCATATCCATCTGACCACATAGCGTATGAGATCTCATTTTTAATGTTCTAAACATTTTTTTTTAAATAGTATACCATGTGGTCTGTCATTGGTAGAGACAATGAAATTCCATTATATCTCATTAAGTATATAGAAATTAGTATGCATTTTCAAGCATGCACATCCACATGTATGCACATGTATAAACACAGAGGATAACCATTGCTGCCTATCACCCTTTGTGGCAAATGGGTACTGTCTGCTACAGAGAACTGATGAGCATATTCTCTTTATGAGGCAATTAACAAACAAAATTGTTACATCCAAGAATGTCGACCTAATGTACATGCACCACTCATGACTGTGCATGAGGGAGGTTTAATGCCCAATGTATTTAGCAGTTCTGGGATATGATCATTCTATTTTTTATATTATCTTGCTGAGAAACAGCATCCACAGAAACATATAGTTTAAGCAAAAAATAGCAACAGCAGAACAATGTCCTCTAATTACTGGAACTAATATAAATTATGGTAAAAGTTTATCAACAAAGGTCAAGAAAGCAGACAAATATGTAAGCTCAGTCGAGAGATGAATAAAACAGTGAGTAACAGTGCCACAAGACATCTTGGAAACATACAGTTTTGTATTAGACTGCTTATTTTTTTTTATGATCTACATTATTTCTCAAAATGCTGTGAAGTTGCCAGCATTTTTCTGTGCACTTTCTGGTAACAGTTTTCCCTGACTATTAATTTTGGTATTCTTTACAGTTTTCTGCTTGCTAGCAGTATATTTTCCCTCAAATGTAAACTGTCTGTTATGATTTGCTGACAGGTACCTCAACTTATCAAACAGCACACTGATAACCTAAAACATAAGAAGAAATGAAAAAGAAACATGTGGCTGTCTCTGTTGTCCTGCTGACTTTTGTTGATTAAATTGGTAGATGCTTTGTGGTCATATATTTTTACATCAACCTTAATCAAAACTTCATGTGAGTCTACAAATTCACATTGTAACTTGGATTATAGAATACACTAGCACTGTTGTTTTACAATGCTTAGGTCTATCTTCACTTTTTGTCTAGCATATCACCTCTGCAGAGTTTGCATGTCCTTCCTTTGTCCACATAGATTTTCCCTGGGGGCAGTTGGTCTGGCTTTCCCCCACATCAGAAAGGCAAGCACTTAGGGGACTAGAAATGCTCAATTTATCCCAAGGTGTCTGTGCAGTGTGTGTGTGTGTGTGTGTGTGTGTGTGTGTGTGTGTGTGTGTGTGTGTGTGTGTGTGTGTGTGTGCGTGTGTGTGTGTCTGTCTGTCTGTGTCTACGTGCATGCATCTGTGTCTGTGTATCTGTGTCTGCGACTGTCTGTGTGTCTGTGTCTGTATTTGTGTGTCTGTGTGTGTCAGTGTGTGTCACTGTGTGCCCCACAGTGAGCTAACTTTCTGCCCAGGACTTGTTCCTTCCTCATTTCATTGGATGGCTGACAGACGCTCCAACTCCCTATGGCCCTGAAATAGCTAAGGCAGGTATTCAAAATGAATGAATGTAGATATTTATTTATTTTTAATAATGAATACTGCAATCAAATCCCAAATCAGGAAACAACAAAAAAATTAATAAAAGGCACCCTCAGAAAATGCTTTAAGCAGTTAGGTAATCTACATCACAAGTAGACTAACATGCATTGTGAATTACTTCCAGTGTAATTCTAAGCAGGTTCAATCATTAATGCTTAGATTCAGCTTAACAAGGTATATCAAAAATAACATTTCCTGGTTCCAGCTACAATCCAAAGATTTGATCTACACAAATGAAACCATGTAAAATTCTGGCACTTGGCTTAGGAAGATGCATATATTCTTCCAGGGAAATACACTGCCTTTATGATAATCACCTCTTTGATTTTATAAATGTTGACATAATTAGGCAGGGTATAACACAGATGCTGCTAAAATAATCAAGCAGCTGTAAAACTCACACAAATTAATTTATGGTTAATAACTTTGAGAATGTCCAGATGGCTTTTTACTGAACTAAGAAGGGAACAGCAGGACAGTTTTTCTTTACTATGTTTTTTAATCCTATGCAGTGAAGTCACAGTTAGATGCATGAAAAAGAATAGAAGCCTTTGTAGTGTATGCTTAAAAATAGGACAGACAGGATAAAGCATGTTGAAAGAAGATCCTGTTTTTATTTACTTTTTTTTTTCATTTTTAATGTTTTAGTTCATTTGGATCACAAGACCAGGATCATTTGTAGCAAATGCACTATTATGCATATTTAGCAATATCAGTGCTGTTATTGGTATGTGAAATAATGTATTCAACAATATAAACTTAGAATCAAACAACTATTAAAATAAATATTTTTCAGATGCCATAATTTAAAATCTGTGAAATGTATCTAAATTGTTATCATTGTCAACATTACAAACTCAACACATTTATGAACAGGTTAAAGTTGGTAGCCATACTATTTGCTGCTGATTTACTAAAGGAAATTGAGAACATTGTACCAAGAAGATCACCAGCAACCTGTTTTGACAGCCAGAATTGAAGAAAAGTGAAAGCTGCATGTTACATCTTCCTCACTTTTTTCCTCTTCTCTAAGATTGTCTAAGATTGTTTGATCTTGAGTTGGGATAGATAGATAGATAGATAGATAGATAGATAGATAGATAGATAGACAGAGAGATAGACAGATAGATGTACTTAAAATATATATAAAAAAACAGAAGATCAAACAGCAAAACATTGATCATAAATGACTGACAGTCACATCAAAAAAAAAAAAAACAATTCATGTTTGGTGGGCTGAGCCCTTCACACCCCCTGATAATAATATATAGTATCTCCAAAATCATGCAACAGTGAAGTAAGGGCAAATTCCCACTCCTGCTATTCTGCACTGTCCCACATAGTAATGACAACAGAAGTGATCACATCTGCAGGCGTTACAAATGTTCAATATTATGAACATCCAACCTAATGTAATATTCCCATTTTAGATAGATAGTTTGGTGGGGGGGGGGGTGAGGAGGTTGCACTCACACTGGAGGATGAAAAGGGCTTGCTTCCTGCAAAACTAAAGCTTTCTGACCCAGGAAGTGTCACCAGATGTTTTTGGGTCAAAGCATTGCATCTGGATCAAATGAGATACATTTATTAATAGTGGACCTACTAAAGTCTTATCTTAAAAAAGTGATTGCTTGTAAAGGTTTCTCAGCAGTTAGAGAGACACTAGCCCCGGCATCATGACATACAAGGATGCCTAAACTGCAGTCCAAATGACCCAAGTTCAGTTAGCAGCCTGGGCATTGGAGAAGCAAAGCAAGGGCTAAGATTTGAGCAATGTAAGTTGTCTGACATATCTTGTGGGTGTGGGATATGGGAGTAATGTGTGGTCAGGCACGCATCCATCATTGATCTCTGGTGGGGGCTGAGGACACACAAAGTGTGTTGTCTACCATTGTTTGACTTACTCACACATGTAGGTGTGTACAACATAACATGAGCACATTGCATGCAAATCGCTTTGACAGTATAAATGCAGAGGAGGTGGAATTTTAGACCTTAAGGGAAAACATTCCTCTCAGTAGCAGTATGATGCTGCCCCAGAATGTCTCAATTACCTCTTCATCCTCAAATATAGACAAAGGTCGACTGGAAAGGAAAGACAGGTTCAGTAGTCTGAGTGAATGAGGAGAGGACACAGAGAGCAGCTGATGGCCAACTGCAAGGAGCCAAAAACAACCCAGAAATGTTACATTAATACTGCAATGTGACATACAATTTGAAACTAATTAACTGCTCCACTGAGTGGTCTACAAGGGAAAGGGAGTGCATATTCTCACCATCATGATTGTTTTTTTTAGTCTTCCTACCGCTAAATGTAGATTTTTTTGCTTTATACCTTATAACGGCTAAAACTGAATCAGATTTTTTTCTGGATATGGTTCTGAGCTCTGCAAATTCCAGTATAGCAATAACCAACAACGTTGGTATGGTATAGTGAAGATTTACCCATGGCTGGTGTGTTTTAATCATGAGGGCGAAGCCCGAGCAATTAAATAAAGCCAACTGTTGGTAAATCTTCACTATACCACACCATGTAGTCGATTATTGCTATTATACAATGATATTATTTAAGGAAATAAATACTTACTTTTCCTAAATAATGTCTTTGTATAACACCTCCTGGTGCCCTTCCACATTTTCTTCGGTATCCTAGGGCCTTCCTGATGTACTGTGCATGCGTATCTGACTTGCGTTCCCATGCTTATGCAGTACATCAGTGCTGTGTAAAGGAAGCAACAGAGAAAGGAAGATCCCCATTGCTTTTTTTTATTTTATTTTTATTTATTAAGAAAAAATGAAACCAGAAGACTTTTAGTGTTCGGGAGAGATGGGGCAGAGAAAATAAAAGGATAATTTTTAGTTGTGCAGAATGTGCCTGATAATTCTCTTATTTTTTCTGTGCTGTCTCCCTCATTCATTTGAGGTCTTTGGTTTTGTAGACCTATTTTAAAAAAGAAAGAAAACTAAACATTTTATGTGATATACTAATGGAAAAAAGTCCGGGCGACTGGACATTTTTCCATTGGTATATTCTCTGATTTTCAATGGGCGCGCTGGTTGGGCTGACCAATCAGTTCAGTGTGTGTTCCTTTTTGAATATTACGAGCCATTCATTGTATAATGTCCTTTAAACTATAAAAGCCACAGTGCCACTCTTTACAAAAAGTGTATTGCTCTACTCACAGCCCATGTAACATTGTTACGTACCACCCTTTTAAGGTGCTCCATTTAGTATAGTGCTCACACTGGCACATAGTCTAAAAACCTCTTCTTTCTTTAAGCATTAATCATGTTACTCTTACATTAAGAAGACCGACTGTTTGAGTGTCTGTAGAGGATTTAGAGTCTGTGCTAAAGTATACCTATAAATCCAGAAAGGAAAGAACCAGTGCAAATAACACCAATAAACAATCGAAAGCACTGTTGAGGAGCACAAAACACCGGTCAGCCCAGTAATAATCACAAGCGTTTATTGAGAATGAAAAATAAGAGCGTTATAAAAACTAGGGCAGATCTCGCACATTGCGATATATATCACCCCAAAAGAATCACAGGTGTTAAAGGTCTTATTAACTAGTTTTCTACACCTGGAATCAAGATATATCTGTGAGGCATTTAACATTGCAGGGCATTGAGAACACATATGGCAAGAAAAAGTTCCATGCATATTATTTCCTTTTTTCTTTGACCTATAATTCATTGATAAACAATCTTTCAAATTTCTTCCTCTCCTAAAAATGATCTTTGGTGGTTCGTTCCCTTTACAGCTTAAATCGGTGATTTGGGCAAATTTATCCCACTCATTATAGAAAATGTCCTGAATTCTTTTTGCATCACCACTATAATCTAATATAAAAGCATTATTAAATTTAATATTGTCATTCTCATATTCCAGCTTTGTGGTATCAATGAGTTCCACTGTATTGAAACTTTTGGGGTCTTTACCTAAAATAGGTTGAAATCTATCCCCCCTTCGTCTGACCACCTCTTCATATATAGTGGAACAAAAATCTGAAGGGTACCCTCTTTCAATAAACATCTGGGTCAAGAACTAACATTCTTCAATGAAATCTGAATCCTCTGATGTCATCCTGGAGATCCTAACAAATTGTCCTTTCACAATACTCTTTTTCTGATGAAAGGGGTGGGCACTACTGAAGTGTAGGTAACTATTGGAAAAGGTTTTTTTTCTAAATACCCTGGACTTAAAACAATCTTTGCCTTTTATCAATTTGACATCTAAATAATTTATTTCTTCAAAACTAACCTTGTGTGTGAATCTTAGAAAATCAGTGGTATTATTAATATAATTAATAAATTCATTCAATCTTTCATAACTGTCCTTCCATAAAATAACTATATCATCTAAAAACCTTTTATAGAGGCACCAGCAGTCTTTATATATACTGTTGTGAATGAATTTTGCTTCCCAAGTGTTTAAAACTAAATTTGCAAAGATGGGGTGCATCTTGCACCCATCGCCACCCCACGATACCCCAGTATACCTACTTATGAAGATAATTTTTATTAATTTTATGACCTTTTCTTTAGATTATTCTTTGTAGCTCTTAATCACAAGCAACTTTTGTGGGAATATGTTGACTGCATTGAGCTGTGCAACATTTCCCCCAGTTATATCTATACCTTTGTCAATGTTTTGAGGAGGTATAATCTTCTATTCCTTTGTTTATATTCTCTGTAAATGTGTAATCATGCTTTATGTATTATGCTGTCTGTTTGTCTGTTTAACACTTTGTTTATTCTGTTAAGTGACTGCATAATTCAGGCTGCTGTTTGTGCCACTGGCCTGGGTCAAGGCTGAAAAGGGTCCCTGGTCCAGCCCAATTATTTAATTAAGAAATACACAGATGAAATAAATTAAAAACTAAAATAACTAGTAGGAATTCTAATGTCTTAATTCACAATGTTGGCCATTATTGTTTTACACTTATTATTAAGTAACCTCAGTTGACTCTGTTTACAGTGCTTTTTTACATTACTCTTGACTTACTATTTAACTGCACCACAGTACATATCTGTTTAACTACTATAAGTTAGTCATGACTGAAAACAGAACTTTATGTTCCAGTCCACTTATCTGTAAAATAAATAAATAAACAGTTATGTCCATCTTACTTTTTAACTTTTGTCATTCAGGTCATAAAAGGTCAACTAAAGCATACTTATCTAGGCTCATCACATGTCTAACTGCATTAATTCTTACTCAGACATGAAATAAATATTTGTTTAGTGTTTTATTTTTGCAAATGTGTCAAAGTTTGGCTATCCTAGCTTACATAAATCATTTTATTTGCCACATTACTCAGAACTGCTGGCAGTGCTTCCCTTGTGTTTAATGAATAATATAACATTGCACAGGCCTTACTGCAAAAGATAAAAGCCAAGAATGAAATGGCCTTCATTTTTTTATCACGATAAATGAGCAGGCTGTAATGCAAGCTGTTAACTTACATTTTCTACAGTTTATTTAAAACCTGACCTCAGTTTAATACATAGTATTCACCAATCTGTATTTTAACAAAAATTTACATTTGTTGAAGATGCAGTAGGTAGGAATAATTATCTATATATTTATTTGTTCACAATTGTGCTACACCTACTAAAAAATATGTAAAAGCAGTCTTTTGCACTGATTTTTTTTTAGTTGAGTATTAAAGAAGGTTTACCTAATAAATCCATTTTCATAGTGTCAAACAGAAAATAGTCTCGAATTTGTGGTTCTGGCAAAAGGGTGGGAAACTACAGCCCTCTAAACTTTTTTTTTCTTTTTGACTAGGCACTTTTTCTGTCTTCCTTTGCTTTTTGCAGCTTTACAGTTATCATTAAAATTGTGTTTTAAGACAAATAAAAGAGAGAGAGTCAAACAAACCAAACCACAATAGGGATGTATTACTCATAGACATGCACAAAAACATATCTAGTAAGAAAGCATACAATTATAGTAACTGCAATTCAGAGTAATTTTATCCATATTAATTTCATATTATGTTTTATTACCTTTATTACCATTCCTTTTTGTACTAAATATGTCACACCAAATTAGTTCTACTATTAAACCACAAGAGCAAAGCAGAAATCCAAAAATAACATGCAGGAACCATTCAAATAAACACAGGAACTTTTACTCCTTGAAGGCTGTAGCTGAGGTGTTAGAGATACAAGTTCCTGTGTTTATTTGAATGTTTCCTGTCTGTTGTTTTTAGTTTTCTACTATTGCATGATATGACTTTACAGCAGAAGCTTAATTCATGAGATGCTGTAGGACAGGAGTGTTTTATGATTTCTGCCATACTTTGTGTGCTTATCAAAGATGGACATCTAGGAATTGCCATCCAGTGGACTTGATATAAAATACAATTTTATTTTCATGTGGCTATCACAGACATGTGATGCAGCGTGTGTTCTGCAAATAATTTTTTTGAGTTTTTTCATATAATGTATGTTATGTTCCATTATGTGAGTTATATTTTTTTATATTTATTTGCTTGTAAGGAACATTATGAATCAGCTGGATGTTTTCTAGCCGGTGGTACCTAGTATTATGCACTGAGATATGTTCTTGAGCTTTTTGCTTTTGTTCTGGTTTTTTTTGTTGTTTTTTTTTGTTTGTTTTTTGTTTTTTATTCTATTATGACTGAAAATATAAAGTGGGTAGCAATACGTTGTTAGACAGTGCTCATGAATTTTTAGCCATTTTGATTGGCTAAGGCATGTTTTCTTTCAGAGTTTATCTCATGAAAAAAGCTTGGTCAGTGTCGGTTTAAAATTCAAAATCACTGCTTTTACAAGAGAAAATAAATAAATGAGCATGTTTTGATTTCACACACTAGGGGACTGTAGCACACACAGATAGGTATTATGTAGCAGCATGCTATTTTAAAATGCCATTTATTTCAGCAAAAGATCTTTTTCCCTGCTACACGAGAGCAATCCAAACAATGTAATAGGCATATTTTTATTACACTACTAATCCCAAACCTCAGAACTGTGCCGTGTAATGAGAGCAGTACTAAAGAAAAATCTAACTGAAAATGATGATACTATAAACAGACACAAGGTAAAAATTTCATTAACATATCATAATACATAAATAAACACATATTAATTTATAACATTTTAAATGTTGCAGTCTCATTTTTATTTCAGCATTGAGTTCTTAACTCCAACAGTGATGCAGATGTAAGTGCAAACTAAGCAATGATCTTTGTCGGCAACTAGTTGAATGAGACTCAAAATGTCAGTGGAAACTTAATGGTATCCCCTAATAGTGGACTGACTTGAAGAACAGCAGGATTTATTTTTTCAGTTTCTGCCTCTTCAAGTTTGTATGATCTCAGAGTTGATCATACACAAACACAGATATCCATATATATATATATATATATATATATATATATATATATATAAATATTTATATATATATATATATATATGGATATATAAAATATTTTATATATATATATATATATATATATATATATATATATATGTATATATATTTATGTATTTATTTATTTATAGCTATATGGATATCTATATATCTATATCTATATTTATATATGCGTGTGTGTGTGTGTGTGTGTGTGTGTATATGAAGTTCAAGGGTATGGAGGTTACAGAGGGGGGGGTTGCCTCCTGTAAAAATAATGTGAGTTTTACAACTTTGGGAGTGTAACTGTTTTGAGTTGCAACCTCTAAAGGTTTTAGATGTCTTGGGTTCAAATAATCGTTTGTTGTTTAAATGAGATGCTATCATTTATAGAAAACTGCAATACAATCATACACCAGAGTACTTATTGGCAAGCTGTTTTTAGCTAGATACATCAAATAACACCTGTTGCATTGTTAACAAGTCAATAAATCCTGAATCGTAAATATTGGATTGTAGTCAGTTTTCCACCAACATATCAAATTGCAGAATTGTGATAGAAGTACAAAACCATTGCAGCCAAACAATTAACAAAGAAACAATTATTTAAGAGGCAGAAAAATAACTTAGTTTTCCAGTAAAGCCAAGCAACTCATTTGCTCTGGTTTAATACATACACAGATATGTATAATCACCAGGCATACATGGGGCACAGTCTTCCTGCAAAAATATTTATTTTCTATATAAATTGATAAGTGCATTGCACCTGCAGTGATACAAATATAGTACTTCTACTCATTGTCAGGTGCAACTTGATGATACTATGTGATGGTCATGATATACCACGTTTTACTAAAAAGTCATAATACTTTGCTTTAAATATTATGAATTTGAATTCATTAGTGGCAGAAACAATCTATTTCAGAATGCAAAAGAGTATAGACTCTGTTGTGATGAGCCCTAAGTATCTGAACACCGAACTACAGTTCAATGTTTTTAGAATTATGACAGCTGCAAGTACTGGAAAGTAAGTGCCTTCAGTACTGTAAGAGCAATTTGCATGCTGGAACAAGGTGGGCTTTAATATCTAACAATGAGAATATTAGATAAGTTCAATTGTATTTAAATGTTCAAGTCTCACATACCAGTATTTAGTCATCCAACTTAATAAAAATTGAGGTTAAGTAATTTATCTTTCCCAAGTTAAGTCTTCATGCATCTGTTATAAATGGATTATACTGTTTATGTTATCACATCACAATGACAAACTGTATAAAGTACAACTGCAGGGCACTATAGAAGTTACAGCAAGGGAGAACAAATAATAATGCAGCTAATAAGCTATATTTACACACTAAAATGTCATATTTCAAATTAAATATCATATGGTGTATTTCAGCTCTATAACTAAAACTGGCAAGCAGGTCAGAAAAAAAGGAAACTTAATAATATATTCATATAAATGCACTGATTTGTTCATATAAAATTCTCATGCAGTCATTCTCTATTTCCAGATTAAAATGGTATAAAAAGTATTTTATAAAATCCTGCTATTCCTTCTTTAACAAACAAGAATGACATTAATATTACCATAGACTGCACTCCTAATTTATACAATAAATACATTCTAACACAAGAACTTCTTTATCAAATAGAACAGCATGTTTCCCAAAATATATATATTTGTGATAATAAATGGTCGAATGGTCTCACAAGCGATACACAAAACACTGACCAAAACACAGCAACCAGTCATTATACAGGCAACAACAAAGAGTGCCATACACAATATCAAATAAGCAAGTACATTTCCGTACCCAGTGCACTACTCTTAAGCCTACTACACATTCAGCTCAAATTTGTCCAAATAGTGATACTGTTATGAGAAGGACATTTTTAAACTAAGATGCACGTAAGGATTGGGGATAGTCAGGATTAGAGTTAGGATTAGGGTTAACACACATTACGCACAGGTGACGGGGTCTTTCAGACTAACCAATTAATGTCCTTGCCAAGTTTCTTAATGAGCTGGCATTCAGAGATGTGTTAGACTGTTGTACTTTAATTTACTGTTTAAAACTCTTGTAAGTTTCCTCATACCTGTGATGTTTTTTAAATTAGCAAGCTGTTAGCACACACTTGCATGTTGTTGTGTAAATATAAATCCATACACAGATGTTTTATATACCTTTAGTCATTCATGTAATACAACCTGTACTTTTATTAATAATTTTCTTCTACTCGTTCTGATATAGAAGGAGAAATAGTGCACCCATGAGGTCTCATTAGTCATATAACCAAAAAGTCACTAGGGCCAACAGTACACTGAACACTGCCTCAGTATCTGTAATCTGTCCCTCATCACATACAAGTTACTATTCCACTGGCCTTCTCTCTCAGACACCATGTACACTATCTGGATCCTAGTAGGGAATTAGAAAAAATTTGAGGGCCCTCTGCACCTTCAGCACTTTAGCCCAAAGTGACCTTTATCATTGCAAATCCCCCTTCCACTCAGAGCTATGTGTGTTTATATATCCAAGATGACCACTTCTACTTACTGCAAGTCACCCAGTCACAGCAAACATGTGCAAGACCATTGAAATACTTAGATGTCATACAAGGGTGAGTCTCCATTTCTTAAACCCCAAAAACTAGCCTGTTTTATAAGAGTACTTCTTTCCTTCTGCGCTCAGTACTTCTTCTTTCACAACCAGTCCTTTCAGTATGCTCTCTGCTTCCTTGACACTGTCCACCTCTCACTAAGTCAACTTTTTTCTACACAAGAGCATCAGTTCCAGCATCTCCAGCCTGGGAAAAAGGAAACTCCATCTGCAGAATGCTAATGTAACAAACATCCATCTCTCATCTTTTCTATCTCCCTGTCCTGCACTCATGGTTGATTTCCAAATGCATGGTAAACTGTTTCAATGCCCCTCCCCCTTGCGTTTCTTGGCTCTGTTTCCTTTCATCCATAAGTATCTCCCTTTTCCTTAGTGACTTTTCAGTTCATAGGTTCATAGGTAGGTACTAGGCTATTGGCCCTAGAGCCTATATAAGCCTAGCCCAAAAGGTACCTTGGCTTTTGCCACCCAAGAAATGTATTTTCCTGTGCCCCTGTCAAGCAGAGCCACAGAAGTGATCCCCAGGGTGAAAATCCTATTTCCGATCCAATCATCAAGATTTTTCTTAAATAGTGCTAATGAGGAGCTTTGTTTGATATAGATAGGCAGTTTGTTCCAGAGTATGGGAAGTCTCTGGGACAGGAATCTATCCCTCTGGCATGTTCTGTTTATTGTGGTGACTAGGTTTAGGTCCCTAGACCATGTAGTTTGGAGGGATTGGGATTTCTTTAAGTGGAGCATGTCCAACAGCTCTGGCTTTGACATAGCTTTGTATGTTAGGCAGAGATCACCTCTGAGTAGGCGATATGCGACAGAGCAAAGCTGGAGTTTTTTTGAGATGGTCTGCGTAGGGCATCTGTTTGGGACCAGTAATCCTCTTTGTGAGGTATTTCTGCATCCTTTCCAGTTGTTGTAGATGTCTTGTGAGGTACATACCAAAAGGGGCATTGTACTCTATAATGGGTCTAATGAGTGATAAATAGAGGGTAACAATTAAATCTTTTTTCCTGGATGAGAAACCTTTTATGATGAGGTGTGCCATATAGAAGGATTTCCTGAATACTGTGGTGATGTGATTATCAAAGCAGAGACTACTGTCTACCTGTGTCCCAAGGTCCCTTATCATACTTTCGGTGTTAAGTAGACTACCACCTATGTGGTAGTTTATGTGTACAGAGTTTTTACCAAAAGGGATGACAATGCACGTTTTTGCATTGAGCTTGAGGCCATGGCTTCGACACCAGGCATCTGTCTCAGTGAGGCCCTTTTATATGATGTCCACATCATTAGGAGTTTCAATTATGGCTCCTAGTTTGCAGTCATCTGCAAACTTCATTAGCCAAAGACCTTATATGTTAGCCTGTACTTCAGAGAGGTAGATACCAAACAGGAGAGGACCAAGGACTGAACCCTGTGGTACTCCACTTGTCACTGGTCTGAAGTTGGATTTGGAGTCAGCTACTTTCACAGTGTGGTTTCTGTCAGTGAGCCAGTTGGCAACCCATCTTGTGACATAGGGATTCACACCTAGTTTAGTGAGTTTATCTATAATTCCAGAGTTGGGGATGGTGTTGAAATCCTTGGCGAGATCTAGATAGGCTGTGTGAACCACCTTACCCTCATCTATGGCTTTCATGACTGCTTCAAAGAAGTCTATCAGGTTTAGGAGACATGCTCTGCCTTTTACAAACCTGAACTGGGTGGGGTCCAGAGTTTGGAGATTACCAATGTCTTTGTTTATAAGGTCCATGATGATACATTCCATGACCTTGCAGACCAGGCTCATCAGGCTAATGGGGTGGTAGTTCCTGGGGTCTGTGGTGGATCCCCCTTTATTGAGTGGGATAACCGTCGCTGTGTGCCATTCAGTGAGCACAAAGCCTGAGGTGAGGCTATGATTGAACATGGTACTTAGGTGGGGTTCATTCTGTAGCTTGTGTAGAACACAGCATGGGATGTTGTCAGGTCCCATGGATGCTGTGTTCTTGGCTTTGGAGAGTGTGTTTTTTACCTGTGCAGCCATGATTACAGGAACTTTGCATTCCTCAGGTATAGAGATGGCCCCTTTATGGGGTGAGATGGAGGTAAAGTTAGCACTGAATCTATCTGCCAGGATGTTGGCAATATCAGTTGGTTCTCTATATTTAGTGCCATTGGAATGTAACTCAGAGCAGATCTGAGTGTTGCCACTGGGATTCTTGAAATGGCTCTAGAATGCTTTGTGGTTGTCTTTAGAAACAGTGGCAATTTTGTTTTCATAACTAGCTTTGGAGGATTTTATGAGGGATCTCAGCTTCTTACTGAGGCTGACCAGGGAGTTCCTTCAATCATGGGATTTAACTCTTTTTTTGCAGCAGTTTCTTTCTTCTGTTGTAGAGTTTGTTTATGGCAGGGGACCACCAGATTGACTTCCTTATTTTGGAGGATAGCATCTTGGTTCTGTTAGGGATAGCATGATCCATGCACTTGTGTAAGTGCTTATAAAGTGCATTTGTGTAGGATTCAGCAGTTGTACCTCTATTGTCCGTCTGCATGGGTGTCGTGAAGTTTGCCACTTCTGTCTTAAGAATCATGAAGTTGACTTTGGAGAAATGTTTTATGGTGGTTTTCTAATGGGGAGTGGGGGCAGGATGTGGATGTCTAGGGTGATTAGCTTGTGGTGGGATCTGACCAATGAGGAATTGACCTCTGGTGTGGAACACCCATTGCTCATGTTGGCAATGACAAGGTCTAAGATACTGCTGCCTCTGGTGAGGGTGTGGATACGTTGATCCAAGACATTGGAATTTATGAATTCCAGAAAATATTGAGCAAAAGAATTGGTACATGAGTAGTTTTCCCAGTTAATGGTGGGGTAGTTAAAATCATCCATTATTAGGGTGTTAGGTTGTACCCTATTATTTTCCTGTGTATCAAGAAATGAGGAGTGAGGATCCTGGGGCATGGTGGGGGATCTGCAGCAAGCTATAATTTGGATTGCGGTCTTGCCCAGAGCTAGTTGCACTTGGATAATCTTAGATGCATTATGCTGAGCAACTAGCCTGGTGGTGTGGCTATCCTTAATGAATATGGACATGCCCCTGCCTTTAGTGTTTCAGTCCAGGTTAGGTGACCGAAAGGTGTGGTATGAATTATAGCCTGGTAATCCAGAGGTGCTCTCTGGAGCCTTGAACCAGGTCTCTGTCACTGCACAGATGTCGATGTTCTCCATTTTAAGGAGTGCTTCAAGTGAGTGCATTTTGAGGTTTAGACTTCTAGCATTGAATAGCATTACCCTCAGATTATGCTTGCATTTACTTGTTACGGTGGTGAATTTGTCATTTGAACCTTGCCTAAAAGAGGCACTATAGGGGTGGCAAGAGCTTTAGCCAGTATCTGGAATCCCAAGGGCGACAAGTCCAGGCCATCTCTGGCAAAGCATCGTGGTCTGTCGATCATGTCATCCCAGGCAGACAGATACTGGATCCCCTTAGAATGACACCAGAAGCTTAGCCAATTCTTGAATTCAATCATTTTATCCTTATACTGTGGTATAATTTTGGATGATGGCAGGATGCTACAAGATTCTTCCATGTCTCTTTTCATGTAGTCCAGAGAGGTACGTCTCAGGTCATTCACACCAACATGGACAATGACAGAGTCATAGTTGTACTTTTTGTGGAGTGACCTGAGTGCGTGCTTTATGTGGTGGATCCTGGTACCCAACAGGCAGCTGACAGTAACTTTCTCCTTGTTTAGCCTGATGAGTGAAACATTAGTGTGCCTGACTATAGAGTCACCTATGACTAGAGTGTTGGGTATGTTGTTATGTTTTATGGGCTGTGGGTGGGTGGCAAACTGAGTTTGTGGGCTATGTGTCATTTGGGTTGTGTTGGGGGATGGAGGTTGCTTGCGTTACTGCTTTGGAGGTCTCTGTTGCTTGGGCAGATTTTTATTGAGAGTCTCCTTGAATGTAGGTGTGTGTTTTGTGTTTCTATGTATGTGTTTTGGTGGTGCAGGTTTTGAGGGACTATGTGATGAGTGTGGTGTGTTGCAAGTGTTTACCCTCTCCTCTTGACTGTCTGGTCCAGTCTTGGGTGAAGAGAGCTTTGCCTCCAGTTTGGCTATATAAGTGCATCTCTCACAGGTTGTAGTGTTGGGTGGTAGGAGTAGAGGGTTGTCTGTGTACATGAGGCAATTGTTGCATTGCTCCAAGATGCCCAGATTCATCAGGTAGACAGGAGAAAACACTGTGGGCTGACCTGTAGACATATCTGGATTGGTGCTTATTTATTAAGGACTAAAAACTGTTTTCTTCTAGACAAGTGAGGAAAGTTGAGTGCTGTAATAATTTGTAGATTATTTAGTGCTTACAATGAGTTCTGACCAACTGCTGAGCTCAAAGAAACAGATTTGAGTGCTAAAACTAAAAAAAAATGGCTAGTTCTAAGGGAAAATTTTAAGAGTAGACTTTATGGCACCAGGAATATTTTAACCCTAGCTAAGCAGCGATGCATAAAGCATATTTTTTTTATATAACAGTAGCAAATGAACAAACTGATTTAAACAACTTAACCAATTAACCAATAAAAAGCTAAAAAACTGAGCCCCATTCCAGCAGTCTTCGATCAGACAAATTCTAACTGCACACTCCTGCCACTAGGGTGCAGGGGAACCTTCTCCAGAAAAAGATGTCTTGGATTAGTGCTCAATTTATACAAACAAAGCTTGATTCATTCGGTCTGAATCTAGTCTTATGCTACAGCAAACAAGGCGTACCAATTTCAGAAAAAAAAAAACAGTTCAAATAAGCAGGCACAATAAGCCTTTAACCAGAAACTCAGAAGGGCAGAATCTACCCTCTCCTCCCACAAGAGTGCAGACCACACCTTCTTAATGTAAAATAACTGGCCCTAAGCCCAAGTGCATAAACCAGAACTAATACACTTTTAGAATAACAGACACTAAGCCTTCAATCAGCAACTCCCAACTTAGAAGGATGTAAGCTACCTGTTCTGCCACAACAGTGAAGACCACACACCGTCTTAATGTAAAACAACTGATCTGAAGCCCAAGTATTTAAACCAAAGGCTTAGAATAACAGTTACAATTTAATCAGGCTACTAACAAGCAGTAATAAATGCAGCTGAATAAATGCAATTAAGTACTTTTAAAAACAGGCAGCAAAAGCAAAATAAAGTAATAAAGTAGGAAGAAACACAAATACAGTAAAAGCAGATGAATAAAATGCAATCTTTTCTTTTTTTATTTCAATAGAAAACGAGCAAACTGATTTAAACAAATTAACCAATTAACCAGTAAAAAAGCTCAAAACTGAGCCCTGTTCCAGCAGGCTTCAATCAGACAAGTTCTAACTGCACACTCCTGCCACTAGGGTGCAGGGAGCCTTCTCCAAAAAAGATGGCCTGGGTTAGTGCTCAAGTTATACAAACAAAGCTAGATTCAGCAGCCCTGAATATAGTCTATGCTACAGCAAACAATGTGCATCAATTTCAGAAAGAAACAGTTCAAATAAGCAGGCACAATATGCCTTTAACCAGAAATTCCCAGCTCAGAAGGGCAGAATCTAGCATCTCCTCCCACAAGAGTGCAGACCACAAACCTTCTTAATGTAAAATAACTGGCCTGAAGCCCAAGTGCTTAAACCAGAACTAATACACTTTTAGAATAACAGACACTGAGCCTTCAATCAGCAATTCCCAACTTAGATGGATGTAAGCTACCTGTCCTGCCACAACAGTGCAGACCACAAACCTTCTTAATGTAAAACAAATGGTCTGAAGCCCAAGTGCTTAAACCAACAGGCTTAGAATAACAGCTACAATTTAATCAGGCTACTACCAAGCAGTAATAAATGCAGCAGAATAAATTCAAGTGAGTACTTTTAAGAAGAGGCAAAAGCAAAATAAGGTAATAAAGTAGGAAGAAACACAAATACAATAAAAGCAGATGAATAAAGTGCATTTTTTTTAGCAAAGTGCAAGGAGAGAGGAAGTGGGTTGGCCTTTTCAAATGTTCTCTCTGTATTATGTAGAGTGAACACTAGACTGGGAAGGGTGTCCCAGATCAAATTTACAGTAGGGGAGGGCAACTGCAAAGCCACCAACTATAACAACACTACAAGAATAGGTGGGAGGGAGGGTGACACCAGTTTCAGGAGAGATGAGAACAGAAAGCAATGGCAGAAAATATATAAAGTAATTCAGTCAGGCAAAAAAATGTTTCAGTCAGGCAAAATTAAGTTAAACAATTAAATAGACAGAAAAATCAAATACAGTACTATCTTTAAAACTGCAAGTTTGCACTTAACTTCAGCTTCTAATATAGTTGATTGTAGCCAGCCAAACCACTCAGATATTGAGCAGAAAATACATTCCAGCTACGTGGCTAATACTTAAAGCAGAGAAAAACTACTCTAGGCTAAGAGTTAAATATTGAATAACAAAGAGGTGAGAGCAGCAATAACCCCCTCTAACTGCAGAGGGTCAGACAGACCACAATATTCAGTGAAACAATTAAATAGACAGAGAAACCAGTTTCAGGACAGATGAGAACAGAAAGCAATGCCAGAAAATATATAAAATAATTCAGTCAGACAAAAAAATATTGCAGTCAGGCAAAATTAAGTTAAACAATTAAACAGACAGAAAAATAAAATGCAGTGCTATATTTAAAACTGCAAGTTTGCACTTAACTTCAGCATCAAATACAGTTGATTGTAGCCAGCCAAACCACTCAGATATTGAGTCAAACTCTATTACTTTACCTGGGAGATTATTTCCATTATATTAACCTATGATAATTTATTCAACCTGTTTTTTTTTTCATCTGCTTTTCTGTGTCTTACCCACCTGTTTATTTTCTAAGTTTATTTTGCTGTAAAAAAGCACTTTTACACTGCATCCCTCAGCAGAGTTTTGCTGGGTGTGGTTGCAGTTTTTCCATTCCTCTTTCTGACATTATACTTCAGCCAAATATTTTTAAATATTTTAACTGTTTTCCAAACATTCTTATTTTTCTTACCTGCTGCCCCCTGCTATAGGGATCCTAATTTGTGAATCTATACACTAACCGGCTGCAACTCCATCTGATTTGCTGCTGTCTTTGCTCCCTTCTTGCCTTCTAAATATTCTCCCTTTGACATCTATTAGTCTCTTAAATATCTACCATAGTTTTACAAACTCACCACCTTCCTTTATTGCACGGATGGTGCACTGGTGCAGCAGTTTGCATTGCTGCCTCACAGCAAGAGGCTCTGTGGTTCATTTCTTAGCTGGGGTGCTTTCCCTGTAGTGTTTACATGTCCTCCCTGCATTTGTGTGGGTTTCCTCCCACATTACAAATAAATGCATCTGTAGCATTTCTCCCTGGGCCTCTGCTGAAAATTAGCTTGTCCCAAATTGGATTTTCCTGATAAACAAGTGTTAAATAAAATACACTATGTCATACTTGTACATAGACCTGTCTGCTCACCATAATGCCTTCTGCATGTCATTACCATGATGCCCTCACCAGCTTCCCAGTATTCCACCTTCTTCAATGCAGCTGAATAAATGCAATTAAGTACTTTTAAAAACAGGCAGCAAAAGCAAAATAAAGTAATAAAGTAGGAAGAAACACAAATACAGTAAAAGCAGATGAATAAAATGCAATCTTTTCTTTTTTTATAACAATAGAAAACGAGCAAACTGATTTAAACAAATTAACCAATTAACCAGTAAAAAAGCTCAAAACTGAGCCCTGTTCCAGCAGGCTTCAATCAGACAAGTTCTAACTGCACACTCCTGCCACTAGGGTGCAGGGAGCCTTCTCCAAAAAAGATGGCCTGGATTAGTGCTCAAGTTATACAAACAAAGCTAGATTCAGCAGCCCTGAATATAGTCTATGCTACAGCAAACAATGTGCATCAATTTCAGAAAGAAACAGTTCAAATAAGCAGGCACAATATGCCTTTAACCAGAAATTCCCAGCTCAGAAGGGCAGAATCTAGCATCTCCTCCCACAAGAGTGCAGACCACAAACCTTCTTAATGTAAAATAACTGGCCTGAAGCCCAAGTGCTTAAACCAGAACTAATACACTTTTAGAATAACAGACACTGAGCCTTCAATCAGCAATTCCCAACTTAGATGGATGTAAGCTACCTGTCCTGCCACAACAGTGCAGACCACAAACCTTCTTAATGTAAAACAAATGGTTTGAAGCCCAAGTGCTTAAACCAACAGGCTTAGAATAACAGCTACAATTTAATCAGGCTACTACCAAGCAGTAATAAATGCAGCAGAATAAATTCAAGTGAGTACTTTTAAGAAGAGGCAAAAGCAAAATAAGGTAATAAAGTAGGAAGAAACACAAATACAATAAAAGCAGATGAATAAAGTGCATTTTTTTTAGCAAAGTGCAAGGAGAGAGGAAGTGGGTTGGCCTTTTCAAATGTTCTCTGTATTATGTAGAGTGAACACTAGACTGGGAAGGGTGTCCCAGATCAAATTTACAGTAGGGGAGGGCAACTGCAAAGCCACCAACTATAACAACACTACAAGAATAGGTGGGAGGGAGGGTGACAACAGTTTCAGGAGAGATGAGAACAGAAAGCAATGGCAGAAAATATATAAAGTAATTCAGTCAGGCAAAAAAATGTTTCAGTCAGGCAAAATTAAGTTAAACAATTAAATAGACAGAAAAATCAAATACAGTACTATCTTTAAAACTGCAAGTTTGTACTTAACTTCAGCTTCTAATATAGTTGATTGTAGCCAGCCAAACCACTCAGATATTGAGCAGAAAATAAATTCCAGCTACGTGGCTAATACTTAAAGCAGAGAAAAACTACTCTAGGCTAAGAGTTAAATATTGAATAACAAAGAGGTGAGAGCAGCAATAACCCCCTCTAACTGCAGAGGGTCAGACAGACCACAATATTCAGTGAAACAATTAAATAGACAGAGAAACCAGTTTCAGGACAGATGAGAACAGAAAGCAATGCCAGAAAATATATAAAATAATTCAGTCAGACAAAAAAATATTGCAGTCAGGCAAAATTAAGTTAAACAATTAAACAGACAGAAAAATAAAATGCAGTGCTCTATTTAAAACTGCAAGTTTGCACTTAACTTCAGCATCAAATACAGTTGATTGTAGCCAGCCAAACCACTCAGATATTGAGTCAAACTCTATTACTTTACCTGGGAGATTATTTCCATTATATTAACCTATGATAATTTATTCAACCTGTTTTTTTTTTCATCTGCTTTTCTGTGTCTTACCCACCTGTTTATTTTCTAAGTTTATTTTGCTGTAAAAAAGCACTTTTACACTGCTTCCCTCAGCAGAGTTTTGCTGGGTGTGGTTGCAGTTTTTCCATTTCTCTTTCTGACATTATACTTCAGCCAAATATTTTTAAATATTTTAACTGTTTTCCAAACATTCTTATTTTTCTTACATGCTGCCCCCTGCTATAGGGATCCTAATTTGTGAATCTATACACTGACTGGCTGCAACTCCATCTGATTTGCTGCTGTCTTTGCTCCCTTCTTGCCTTCTAAATATTCTCCCTTTGCCATCTATTAGTCTCTTAAATATCTACCATAGTTTTACAAACTCACCACCTTCCTTTATTGCACGGATGGTGCACTGGTGCAGCAGTTTGCATTGCTGCCTCACAGCAAGAGGCTCTGTGGTTCATTTCTTAGCTGGGGTGCTTTCCCTGTAGTGTTTGCATGTCCTCCCTGCATTTGTGTGGGTTTCCTCCCACATTACAAATAAATGCATCTGTAGCATTTCTCCCTGGGCCTCTGCTGAAAATTAGCTTGTCCCAAATTGGATTTTCCTGATAAACAAGTGTTAAATAAAATACACTATGTCATACTTGTACATAGACCTGTCTGCTCACCATAATGCCTTCTGCATGTCATTACCATGATGCCCTCACCAGCTTCCCAGTATTCCACCTTCTTCAAACCATCACTTTCGAGTACATCTCACTCACACCCTCAGTCTGTCTCAGTTTAGTCATCATCTCCAGCCTGCACCATCACATGTAGCAGTCACTCCATTGCTTACCCCTTCTCTCTTCTTCTGCAATACCTAGACACATATACATCCATCTTCCTCCTTCTCATCTTCACTCTCATTTACTTATTATCTCATTACTCACCTTCTTCACCTTCATCTCATCACAACTATGCTGTTCCTTTACTGTCTAACAGCTCTTAGTCTGCTATTCTCTCTCCACTCAAACACACCAGGCTTATGCTACTGCACCATCACCATCATAAACACACCACATGTGCTACTGCACCATCACCATCACAAACATACAACGCTTGTGCAATGGGTTCCTATTAGAATGCCAAAAGCTTAAAATAGCGAATGAACTAAAGGTTGGAAATGCCAGATCTCGATCTCCTTTTTGTAAGATTGCGATACAGTGAGGATTGAAATATTTGCCCTTTCCTCACTGTAGTGCGAACTCGGAGTTGATATTTCTATTTAGTGGGGGTATGGGGGGGCACAGCCCCCCATAATAGCATGTTCGAGGTCCTGCATTTTCGACATTTAGGTCATTTGTATTTTTGGATTTTCATTTATATTTTATACACCGTTGTGCTACTGCACTCTCACCATCATACTATTCTACCAAAACAACATTCGACTCCTATCCACAGTCTATATTCACAAACACATAGAATCATTTTTTCACCATCCTTGTAACAATCACTCCCCTCAGTAAACCACTTTCATGACACCACATTTCTTAATTCCTATCTACAAAATATTCCAATGCCTGCACAAAGCTTTCTAAATTTCTGTTCAAATTCACTCCAGCAATCTATGTTCTTCAACTTAAAGCTAATATTGAGAAAAAACATGGTTCAGTACAAATTAATCCCACTCCCCCAGGCCCAAACATCAGCTTCATTTTCTGTGCCATATTAAATGCAAGCAACATCAGAAACAAACTAGATAAGATTAATCACCTACTTTCTTACTTCTTTCAAGACCGAATAGCTTTCACTGAATCATGGCTTAAAAATGACAGTCCAAATATACAATACTTTTCTCTTGTTATAATTACACCTTTGGTTCCAGACCTGGTTTTAGAACATGGGGAAGAATTCTTCCATATAAGTCACATCTTAATATCTAGACAGTTGCAACACTACAGTTTATGCCACACAGAGAATGCTACAGTGCTTAAGTTCTAACCATAAGTGTAATACTTGCATTCATTTTTGAATGCCGATATGCACTGAAGACTAATACGAATCTGTTGACCAGGCCCCCTAACATTTTGTGTCCAGGATGACTGCCTCATTTGCCCCACCCCAGCTACACCTCCGACCACTGTCATACAATCAACAGGACTAACTGGCTACCCACTGAGTAAATACTAGGCTATCTGTTAGAATATCCACTTTTTGACAATTTACATTTAGAAACATTAATCATTTGCAACTAAGCTCACCACAAATAAACCCATGGACAACTTTAGAGGACAAACTCAAACTGTTCCAATTCTGCAAGCCTCCAAAACAAAACTACAATCCATTATCCACAACTTCTCAAGCCTAACAACAAAAATCAAGGAATTTCTTCTCCTCCTCCTCCTCCTTAAAAGAGATGATATTAAATAGCATGAAGCATGATTTAACCGCAATCCTAACAGCACTGTTCAATCTTGGTCATTCCTCTGCATAAGGGAAGACATTCCACAGAGCCAGGCAATGAGGCAATTACATACCAATAAGTCTGACCAGCCTCATATGCAATGCCATAGAAAGATTTATCATGGAATTACTCGATCAGGATATAGGGAACCTCCAAACACTTGACCCATCTCAGTTTGGATTTATCAAGGGCAGGTCATGCTTACTCAACCTGGTGGATTATTTTAAAAAGGTCACCAAAGCAATGAATGAAAGCAACACAGTATGAATTGTGTACCTCAACCTGGCCAAAACCTTTGATAAAATTCCTCACTCAGCCATAGTACAAAAACAAGATAAACTGGAATAAACCATTATGTCACCCGCTGGATTGCCAAGTGGCTCACATATAGGACACAGATAATCAAAGCGAGGGAAGTTACCTCCACAAACAGACCAGTCACCAGTGGAGTCCTCCGGGATTTTGTGCTGGGACCTCTTCTGTTTGGCATCTACTTTTCTAAAATAAATTCCAATACCAATGGCTGTGGCTGACAGGAAGGTTGGTCTCAAATAAATAACTGGTGACAAACTCATGGTCTGAAGCTAAATGCCAAAAAATGCATTATTGCATCCTTTTGGAAGTCATCTACCATATTAATAATATGCCCTTAAGAGCTGACACAGTTGTTCAGGATTTGGGAACTTATGTGGACAGTGACCTAACTTTTGACCAACATTTGTCTATTGCTATAAGAAAGTCCTTCTATATTGCACAACTTATATGCAAAGGGGTTGTGTCTAAATCTAGGGATGTCATTGTCTCTCTTTAAATATCCCTCATTCGATCAATCATTGAATATAATTCCTAGTCTGGCATGTATCTATCCAGACACATTTGAACTGCACACAGAGATACTTTACTAAAAGGATGCAAAGCCTAAACAACATGTCCTACATGGACCTTCTCAAAGCCAAGTATCCTACAGACTGATAAGAGATGACCTTTGTCTGGCATACAAGGTATCCTCTGACCCATTACTAATGGATTCACTGCACATCAGCAAGTCAAATGGCATCAGAAATACTTGGTCTAGGGATCTAAACCTCTTCTGCAATATCAACAGAATGGTTTAGAGGGGCAAGTATATTTGACAGAGGATACAGCTGCAGTGGAACAGACTCCCCAGCCACATAAAACAAAGTTCATCAAATACTTTATCCCATGCATGGGACACTTCAAATTATCTGTGCTATGATTCCAGTTATTCGCATTAGGGGTAATGCATAATTATCGACCATGAGATGGGTAAGACCAGTCTATAACTAAATGGGATAGTTTATTTTGAGCACAAAAATGGAAACTGGCTAGGCTTATAATGGCCCCCAAGGGAAGCTAGCCTAGTATGAACCTATCTTGCAGTTTAAAGAATTTCTTCTCAAATAAGCCCAAAGCAGTTGCTTCCTCTCGGGCCACATCATGTAAATGTTCTCACTCATTCCATCATATTCCATGCCTTTTTATTCCTTTTATTTTTTTCTCTTACTCACTTATCATCAACTACACATTTACTATCACCCCTTCCTTTCACTTACCCCCTTTTTCATTTTCAGTAAACCTTCCTCTCTCTCATCTTCTTTTTTCTCATTTTTCTTGTCTTTCCACTTTGTCTCTGTCTTTGTCTAACTGTCCTCTACATATTCTTTCTACTAACCTTTATTTCTCAAATGTGCACTGAATAATTTTTTCTTAATTTGTAAATATTTATTTTTATTTTATTAACATTTTATTATTATTATCTGTGTAAACCCAGTTTTTCATAATAACCATTGGATAATTACCTCCATACAGTATACTATATTCTTAACATAGATAGTACTGTATCAAACCCCACATTTCTCCAATGTTGAATAAAGTAATCTCCTGCGAATTTGTTACTGGAAATGTGCTTTTTCTCTTTCATCTTGTGAAGACTACTGTAAATTTTGTAAATTGTGTCTAGATGTCTGCACAGCCTGTAAATAGTATTATAGACATATAGTACTTTTCTCTGAATTACTGACTTTTTTTTTAACATGTAATACTTTTAAAGCCTATGTCAAACTTGTTATCACTATACTGTCTTGTGGAGCTTTTCTCATCGGGCCTCCATTGAAAATGGGTTTCTGACCCAGTGGACTTTCCTGGTCAACAAATGTTAATAAAATAAAATAAAATAATTAAATAAATACATTCACTTACAAGCCTTCAAGCATCTAATCAACTCAAACATTATCTCAGATTCTAAACATGATTATTGACTCTGCTGTGGAAATAATACATTGCCCGTTGATGTAGTTATATGTATTCATATCCATCTAAATAAAGGGAATACTGGAGTGGATACACATCACAGCCCAAACACGTATTTGACACTGTCCGACATTCCAAACACCTGGAAATTCTGTACAGTCTTGGATTTGCCTCTACTATCATTAGGTGATTCCCTGATTATTTAGTTGTTTGAAACTGTCATGTCTCATACCATGATTGTTTAAGTGACTGTCCCTTAGATTTCTGTCCTAGGCTAACTCCTGTTTACTATTTCTTGTAATTACATGGTTAGTCACTGCAATTCAAAGCTAATACAGTATGCTGACAATTTATCTATTCTCTTAGCAGTCTATTCAACAATGTAGTTCTAAAACATTAAAGGCACAATGCCAATGTACTTTAGTCCTGGTTCCCTATTTCAAATGTATACCTTAACTCATGCAAAACAAAATATATGCTATTCTCAACCATAAGGCCCACAAAGTGTACTGCCATACAGAGAAATGATTTAGACTCTACAGTTAAGCATAAAGATGCCACACTCACAAGAAATGACAAGGACAGGCTGCCTATAGGCTTCTTGTACATTGCCAGGGTCTGTGATTCCACAAAATACAAGTTCCCTTACAGCAGACAAATAAAATCACAGCCTAATGGTAGCCTATATGATACTTATTTACCCAAGGGGCACCACCCAGAAGGACATGCAAAGAAACATGATAGAACTAACTATGCATTTAATAGAGGCACTAAAGACACTGTCCTTGAGTTGTATCCAACCTTCTCCCAGAATGATGCATAGATACAAACACAAGATAACTGCTTCTTAATAACTGGATAAGTTGTTAGTGTCATTCTAATGGGATCCTGGATGCGACAGCCTAAGATGAGATGGTAGATAAGACTTCCTGTTTCACAGCAGATGGCTTACATCTCTAATACCAGGTCTTTGGCATACTGTCTAATGATTTTGCTGTCCCACATACTGCCTTTTTGGCAGAGCTCCCAATGGACATTCCAGCATAGCAAACTCAAATTCAAATTTGAGCAATAACAACGTGCTACTACTCAGTGTTAGGTGTCTAAACTTAAGGCCTTAATGCAATTCTGTTATGTTCATCTTTGTGTGGTTACTGAGATATAACTTCAATGAAATAAGAGCACATCATCTGTAACAGGGTTTAACACATTAAGCTTTTTGGCCCTTGGGTAACTATAGGGGTGTATATGTATTTGTCAGAAACACCATCCTCTCACATCAGCTTTTTCATATGCCTAACACAGAGCTCCTCCTAGAGATCCATTGCTAGCTATTTGTCCCCATTAGAGCCCCTCACAGATCATGGAAGTTATATTAACATCACCAGAGTAGTTAAATATCAAACCAAGTGCCATCTTATTAGAAGACTCCATGAACAAAGCATTGTTTGACCCACTTACACCACTGATGTCCTACTCACTAGGTTGAATAAGGGGAAAGTTATAGTCAGCTGCCTGCCAGGTGCAAGGATCCACCACATAACGCATGCACTTAGGTCACTCCACAACAGGTACAAATATGACTCTGTCATTGTCCATGTTGGTGTGAATGACCTGAGACATACCTCCCTGGACTACATGAAAAGAGACATAGAGGAGCTTTTAGATCTTGTAGTATGACCCTAGCTCTGAGTAGCATCCTACCGTCACCCAGAATGATACCACAGTACAAGCAGAAAATGACTTGACTTCAACAATTGGCTAAGTTTCTGGTGTCAGTCTAAGGGGATCCAGTATCTGTCTGCCTGGGATGACATGATCGACAGACCTCGATGCTTCACCAGAGATGGCCTGCAACCGTCACCCCAGGGATTCTGGATACTGGCCAAGGCTCTTGCCACCCCTATAGTGCCGTTTTTAGGCAATGTTCTAAAGACAAAATTAGGGTTATGCTACTCAATGCTAAATGTCTAAATCCCAAAATGAACTCACTCGAAGCACTCCTTAAAATGGAGAACATCAACATGATATGATGATCAGATATGATGATATGATGATCAGATACCTCTAAGCTACTTCCATCTTTTGCTAATCCACCCCCCCCATTTCATCTACTACCTATTCCTACTTCCTTTATCTCATCCTTACTCCAAAAACTTAAACCTACCACCCCCTCCGCAGACAATCTTCCTGCTGAATTCCTGCAAATAGGAGCTAAAGCCATTGCCTATCCCATTTCTATTTTGATAAATAGATATATTAATGAAGGAACTATCCCTTCAATCTGGAAGATATCTCACATCATCCCACTACACAAAGGGGGAAACTCTAGGGACTTCTCTAACTATCGTCCTATAGCACTAGTATCCCCCATTGCTAAAATTTTGGAAAAATGTATCCATAGACAACTGTTAAACCACCTTCTACAAAACAACCTACTAGCCAATTGTCAGCATGGTTTTAGACCTTCCCACAGTACCACCACTGCACTGCTCTCATTTACAAACTCCATCAACTTTAATCGCAACGAAAATAGTCTTTCATCTGCACTCTTCATCAACTTATCTAAAGCCTTTGACATGGTGAACCACCAACTACTTCTGCACATACTGACTTCTCTTTCACTTGATACTCCTGCCATAACTTGGTTTAAATCTTACCTTGAAAACCGACAGCAGGCAGTACTTTGGAAAAATTCACTATCTGATCATCTTCCCATCTCTCTTGGGGTGCCACAAGGCTCCATCTTAGGCCCACTTCTTTTTTCCATCTTTATCAATGACCTGCAATTAGCTATCCAAAATACTATCTGTATTCAATATGCAGATGATTCTACCATTATCTGTACATCTACCTCTCAAACAGAACTCCAGTCTCTTACCCAAAAAGCCTTTAACACTGTAGAACAATGGTTCTCACATCGCTGCCTATTACTTAACCCCAAGAAAACTAAACTGCTTCTCTTCACACCTACCCGAAGGCACATCCCCTTACACTTCACTATCACATCCAATGACAGTACTATAATTTCTCCTGATGCTACCACAAAATTACTAGGAATAACAATAGACAACAATCTAAACGTTGACAATCATATCAACATTACTATAAAATCAGTGAACAAAAAAATAGGAACCCTCTACAGAATCAAACCCTTTCTTACTCCACTTGCAAGAACTACATTAGCCAGAACTCACCTTATCTCTACTTTACTCTA
Source organism: Protopterus annectens (assembly GCF_019279795.1). Lineage (NCBI taxonomy): Eukaryota > Metazoa > Chordata > Ceratodontiformes > Protopteridae > Protopterus > Protopterus annectens. The sequence goes on from NC_056735.1 coordinate 711,124,933, forward strand.
TGCTTCCCCTATATACACCAATCTATCAAAGAAAAACCTCAACAAGCTAGTAATATCTTACAATAATATTGCTAGATTTGTTACAGGAGCCCCTTTTAGAACACATCACTGCCTGAACCTAAAACAACTAAGCTGATTAGGACTTCCTAATCAGCTTAAACTTCAACAACTCCCCTGATCATAGCCCACAAAACCCTGCACCAACCCTCCAAAACTCCAATACTCTCTTGCCACATCACACCTTACTATAATCAGAAACAGCTACGCTCTTCAAGCAAACTATTAATCTAAACCACTATATCTAAAAACTCTGCAGGTGACTGCCTGTTCTCAAACTCTGTTGGAAAAATATGGAATAAATTACCCTCAGATATCTCATCTCTGACTTCTCTCCCACTTTTCAAAAGGAATCTAAAACTGCATCTCAATACAAAATGGCTATGCCCCTGTAGTAACCCAGACTAATACTATTTTTTTTTCTTGTCTTCTGCCTTTTTTTCCCTACTACACCCTATAACTCAACACACACTGCCTGTTCTCCAACTTTGGTGGAAAATATGCTATAATAAAACCTCAGATATCTGATCACAGACCTCTCCCCCACTTTTTAGACCCATCTACACAGTACTTCTTTAAAAAGTCTATGTCCTAATAACTCTACAGGTGACTGCCTATTCTCAAACTCTGTTGGAAACATAACAAGACTTACTCTGTTCTCCTTTTTTCTTTACTTTCCTTCTTCCCTATTTTTTCTCTGTCTACACTCCTTTCAGCTTTTCTTTACCTCTCATTACACTTCAGCATTCCTCTTATAAAATGTATGCATTAATTTTTTGTATTGTAATGTTCTTTGTGAAGCACCTTACATAGGTTGTAGTTTATGTATGCAGAATGTGTTTATGTATTTTTTGGTTTTCAGATTGTAATATGCAATCTCCTGATTAAAAAAAAAAAAATTTTCATTTACTAGTTGTTTACTGTTAGTTTTATACTTGTTATTACTTCTTTTGTAACACCTTCTGAAACCATGTAATACTCATTGGAGCTTTTCTCCCCAGGCCTCTACTGAAAATGGACATATATCCAGATAGACTAGCCCAGTCAACAAATGTAAAATAAAATAAAAAAATAAAAAACATCTGTGCAGTGACAGAGACCTGGTTCAAGGCTCTGGAGAGCATCCCAGCACTACCAGGCTATAATTCATACCACACCTTTCAGCCCTAAACCTGGACCGAAGCACTAAGGGTGGTGGTGTCTCCATATTCATAAAGGATATGCACATCTCCAGACTAGTAGCCCAACATAACGCACCAGAGATATTGCAGGTACAACTAACACTGGATAAAACTGCAATCCTGGTTGTAGCCTGCTGTAGATCCCCCACCATGTCCCAAGACTTCCATGTCACATTTCTAAACACACTGGAAAATATTAGGGTACAACCCAATACCCTTATACTGGGAGACTTTAACTACCCCTCCTTTAACTGGGAAAATTACTCATGTACCAACACACTTGCTCAACATTTTCTGGAATTCATTAATTCCAATGCCTTGGACCAACTCATTCTTACCCCCACCAGGTGTAGAAACATCCTTGACCTGGTCATTACTAACATGGGTGACCATTGCTCTACACCAGTAATCAACTCCTACCTTGTCAGATCTGACCACAAGCTAATCCCCGTGGATATCCACATCCCACCCTCACCCCCCCCAAAGAAAACTACAGTAAAAAACTTCTCCAGAGCCAATTTCGGCCTTCTAAAAACAGAGGCGGCTAACTTTGCGGCACCCATCCAAATTGAAAATAGGTGCATGACTGCTGAATCATACACTAATGCACTGTATGAGCACATACACAAGTGCATGGAATGGGACATACCAAATAGAACCAAGACAGTCTCCTCCAAAAAAAAGGAAGCCAACCTGGTGGTCCCCCACCATAAACAAACTCTACAACAGAAGGAAAATAACTGTTGCAGAAAAGGGTGAAGTCCCAAGACTGGACAAACTCCTTCATCAGCCTCAGCAAAAAACTGAGGTCCATCATTAAATCCTCTAAAGCTAGCTATGAAAATAAAATTGCTGCAAATTCTAAAGGCAGCCACAAGGCATTCTATAGTTATGTCAAGAATTTGCATGGCAATACTCAGATCTGCTCTGAGTTACAGCATAATGGCCATACATACACAGAACCAACTGATATTGCCAACATATTAGCTAACAGGTTCAGTGCGAACTTTACCTCCTTTTCACCCCCTAAAGGGCCTATCACAATACCTGAGGAATGCCAAGTCCCTATTATCACGGCTACACAGGTAAGAAAATGCACTGTCCAAAGCCAAGAATACAGCTTCCCTAGGACTTGATAATATCCCTGGCTGTGTTCTACATGATTTACAAAGTGAACTGGCACCACACCTGAGTACCCTGTTCAATCACAGCCTTATTTCAGGCTTTGTTCTTACTGACTGGCGCACTGCTATGGTCATCCCACTCCACAAAGGGGGAGTGACTACAGACCCTGGGAACTACCGCCCCATTAGCCTGATGAGTCTGATATGTAAGGCTATGGACCGCATCGTCATGGACCTTATAAATAAGGACATAGGGAATCTCCAAACTCTGGACCCCATGCAGTATGGGTTTGGGAAAGATAGATCATGCCTGCTCAACCTAATAGACTTCTTTGAGTCTGTCACTAGAGCTGTGGATGAGGACAAGGTAGTACACACAGCCTACCTAGATCTTGCCAAAGCCTTCGACACCATCCCTCACTCAGGAATCATAGATAGACTCACTAAACTAAGCATAAACCCCTATGTAATAAGATGGGTTGCCACCTGGCTCACTGACAGAACCCACACTGTGAAAGTAGTGGACTCCAAATCTGACTACTGACCAGTTACAAGTGGTGTCCCATAGGGATCGGTCCTAGATCCTCTCCTGTTTGGCATCTACTTCTCTGAAGTTCAAGCCAACACAAAGGGACTCTAGCTGACCAAGTTCACAAGTGACTGCAAACTGGGAGGCATTATTGATTTTGCAACTAATGTAGACATTCTACAAAATGGCTTCATTGACACCAATGACTGGTGCCAGAACCATGGCCTTAAGCTCAATGCCAAAAAGTGCATTGTCATTCCCTTTGGGAAAAATTCGGTACCCATGAACTACCACATAGGCGGTAGTCCACTAAACACTGAAGGTGTGATAAGAGACCTGGGAACACAGGTTGACAGCAACCTCTCCTTTGATAACCACATTGCTGTTGTAGTCAGAAAGTCCTTCTATGTGGCACATCTCATTACAAAATGTTTCTCATTCAGGAAGAAAGAGGTCATAATCCCTTTCTGCTCATTCCTCATTAGACCTGTTATAGAATATAATGCCCCATTTGGTATGTTTCTCACTAGACATCTACAACAACTGGAAAGACCACAAAAATACCTCACTAAGAGGATCTTAGGCCTTAGACACATGTTCTGTATGGACAAACTCAAAAAAACTCCAGCTATACTCTGTCTCTTATCATCTATTTAGAGGCGATCTCTGCTTGACCTACAAAGCCATGTCTGACCCAGAGCTGCTAGATATGCTACACCTAAAGAAATCCCAATCTCTCCATGCCACATGATCCAGGGACATTAACCTAATTACCAAAATAAACTGGACATGCTGGAGGGACAGGTTCCTAACCCAGAGACTTCCCATACTCTGGAACAAACTTCCCAGTCATGTCAAGTAGAGCATTTCACTGGCCCTCTTTAAGAGAAATCTTGACGAGTGGGTGGGCAATAGGAAGTTCACCCCAGCGATCACTTCAGTGGCCTTGCTTGACAGGGGCACTGGGAAATAACTTTGGGTGCCATGATGCCAAGGAATCTTCTTGGGCTAGGCTTATATAGGCTCCAGGAACCTATAAGAATGGATATTGCTGACATTTTATAGATTTTGATAACACCAATGAATTGCAGCAAATTGTAAAATTTCCTACCAGAGCTCATATCTTTGACCCGGTCCTTACCAATCTAATTCCTGTCGGCAGCCCACCCTGTATCTCTTCATCCTTGTTTAAATCTGACCTCATATTAGACATCTACTCAAACAGTAATAGTGATACTACCTCACCACCAAATCAAGCGATCTTTAGGGTCTTTTCCACTGCAAACCTAATTCAGCTTGTAGATGACCTAGGTAAAATTCTCAACAATCCCTCACAAATGGACCCACTCATGGCAGTTGCTGAAGTCACCTCTGACACAAATGATCTGCATTGTGAGCCATAATATCAGCATTACTGTGACCATGGCACCATGTGACATTGGATGTATAGCAGCAGAAATAGAGAACTGATGGTAGTTTAGGCCACTGTAAAAATACCACGCCAGTTCTGTCCATAGAGTTATTGCAGGCTCCACTGCTGTAACACGGTACAGGAGACTGAAAGTCTAATACATGGCCCCAAGTATGCATCGGAAAAAAAGTATATCCATGTACTATGGATGGATGGGTGTGCAGGTAGTGCTACATGCACATAGCAATGGTAGGTAGTACTTATTTGTTATTTTACCAATCCTATGAGGACTGTGTGATCGGAAAATATCCACATAAATATATCCAGAATGGAGATGTAGTTTTAAATATGGATCTCATTTATAAGTGTTAGTCAGTATGAAATATATTCTGGTAGCTTGTCTGTTTTAATAAATTACAATGATTCCAGAATTAAAGCTTTGTAATTCAAAGTAATTCAGCATTGTTTGGCAATACAGATTTAGAAGACTTATTGTTAGATGAGGTCATAGGTTAAATACTAATTAATTCTGCATAACTTAACAATTCATTTGTAATCATACTTTGTATTTTACAGAAAACAAACTCATACTTTTAATTATTAATCAATCTCTGACATCCAGTGTAAATTCAGTCATAAAACTTCAAACAGCTGAGAAATAAAACAAAGAAGCTTACCATTCTGGACAAGAAAAACTACCACCTTCAATACCAACAAAACCAACACCAAAACCCAAAACTATTTTGGTCAGGAATAAACAAACTACTCCATCCTGGCAACACCAAAACGCCTACCCCAGCTAACCTAGCACAAACCCAACCTAACATTATAGCCGACACTTTCAACAACTTTTTCTCTCAAACAGTCACCTCACTTGCAAGTACCATGACTCCCCCCCAACCCTCCAAACTACCCCCACTCAAAACAGCACACACATGCTAAAGTTTAGTACTGTCTCAACAACCTATATACATAAGCTTCTATCTAAACTCAAACCCTGCACCCCTTCTGCAGACAAGCTTCCAGCTGAATATCTGCAACTAGCTGCATCCGAGATAGCCTACCCAGTCTCCATCTTAATAAACAGAACCATAACTGAATCCAAAATCCCATCCTGTTGGAAAATCTCCCATATTATTTCCCTCCATAAAGGAGGAAACTCCAACGAACTCTCCAATTTTCGGCCTATTGCCCTTCTATCTCCTCTATCCAAAATAATGGGACGCTGCATTCACCATCAACTTCTACATTATCTCTTAAATAACAACTTGCTTGTAGACTCACAACATGGTTTTAGACCCTACCATAGTACTTCAACTGCCCTTCTCTCCTTCACTGACTCTATCAATAAAAACCGCAACAATAACCTGTTCTCCTCTGCTCTATTCTTAGACCTCTCAAAAGCGTTCAATATGGTCAACCATAAACTTCTCCTCGATACCCTACAATCCCTCTCACTTGATTCTCAAGCATTACAGTGGTTCGACTCATACCTGACTAATAGAAAACAAGCAGTCCTCTGGGACAGCCACCTATCCTCTCAACTCCCTGTTACTATCGGCGTCCCACAAGGATCCATCCTAGGTCCCCTACTTTTCTCTATTTTCATAAGTAACCTGCCCACTTCCCTCCCAACATCCACTTGTATACAGTATGCAGATGATTCCACTCTCATCTGCTCTGCTTCTTCCCCAGCACAACTCCACTCTGCTACCCAGGAGGTCTTCACTGCAGCAGAAAAATGGTTCCAACATATCTGTCTCCTCCTAAATCCCAAAACCAAACTTCTACTGTTCACCCTACCTCTAAATCCACCCCTATCACTTTTTCCATTGTATCGTGCAATGGCACTGTCATCCAACCTGACTTTTCCACTAAACTGCTAGGCGAACCATAGACAATCAGCTAAATTTTGACTATCACATTGACTTAACTATCAAGTCAGTCAATAAAAGATGGGTGCCCTTTACAGACTTAAGCCCTTCCTTACTGCCACTTCCCGAGTGGCTCTCGCCAAACTCACCTCATTTCTACATTATTGTATGCCTCTCCTTCCTTTATCAATATATCTAAAGCTAATCTTCAAAAACTAAATACCTACCACAGTATAGCCAGATTTGCCACTGGCTCTCTATTCCAAACTCATCACTGTCTTAACTTAAAGAAACTAAACTGGCTTGAACTTCCAAACCTAATACTACTTCAGCAACTAATCATCACTTTTAAAATTCTACATTACCCTCCAACACACCCACACTAAATAAACTCATCACTCCTTATAAAAATCTTACTACACTTAGATCAGCCAACAAGCTACTAGTTACTACTTTGAAATCTCATAATAAGTCAGGTGATTCCTTATTTGCAAACACTGTCGGTTCTTACTGGAATAAACTCCCCACAGAACTGACCTCCCTAGGCTCATGCCATCTTTTCAAAAAACAGATGAAAACTCACCTAATAACTCACTGGCTATGCCCCTGCTCTAATCCTGACTGACCTCAGCAAATTTATTACTCTCCCCAGTCTGCTCCTGTGTACTTTTGCTCCTCTGTTCTAACTTAAACTGACTTCCACAGTCCCTTTTTTTATACCTTCACTCTTCTGTTCTTAGTTCTGTATTGACTCCCCCTCTGACCACTCTGTTTTTTCTGTCTCTTGCGTCTTTTAGCTGACCTCCTATAATCCTGCTACCTTTTATATTTCTCACTATCTTTGTTTTTCCCCCTCTCCTTTACCTACTGCCTGTTCCTTAGCCTCACTAAGTCCAGAATTCCTATACCTAACAGTAACTGTACTTTATTATTTCCTTTCTCTTTACATCATTTCTGCCTTTTACCTATCTCTAACCTTTTAATATCTTTTACACTACTAACCTGCCTGTTTAACACTATATATTAACCTCTTTTATGCTTTCAGCCAAGACCTATTTGTTGTCATGACTAGCTACTATGGATATTGTTTTAACTTTAAATTGTTTTTGATACTGAAGCTTTTCTCCTCAGCCCCTGACTGAATTTTGATTGTCATCTAGTCAGATTTGTACATGAAAAATGTATTTGCATTTGTATTTTGCCGTATTATACTATATTAGTTTTTAGTTTTATTTGTATAGATAGTATTATTAATGACTTCATATATTATAGTGTATTAGTCTGATAGTGGAGCTTTTCTCCTCGGGCCTCTGCTGAAAATGGACATGTATCCAGCCAGACTAGCCCGGTTAACAAATGTAAAATAAATAAATAAATAATAAATACTGACTTCTATAAGCATGTTTGTATTTTCATTACAATTAAATGAAAATGGAAAATAAACCACCTTTCACTCTAATATGTTCTCATTATTAGATTCTTATAACAGCTACCATGTAACAATGAGGAAATGTACAAATAATATATATATATATATATATATATATATATATATATATATATATATATACACACACACACACACACACACACACACACACACACACACACACACACACACACACACACACACATGGAAGCCTAGATTCCATCAAAAATGCACAGTACTGATTCACAAATGATCAACACCAAATTGTTGATCAGACAAACATCAACTCACAACAGTCAGAAAAAACAGTATTTTGTGATTTTGCAAAGAATGAAGCCCCACTGCACACCAACACCCCCTGATAATTATATATACTGACTCCAAGACTGCAGTATGGTGGAGAAAAGCATATTCCCCTATCAACATAGTACCCCAAACTCATAGTGAAAAAGTCAGTAAAAGTCTATCAGCTAAACCAGAATTTTCAATTGTCAATGAAAAGACACATCAATGAAAAGTTTCATACTGATTTATATATATATATATATATATATATATATATATATATATATATATATATATATATATTATTTCTAGATGTTTAAACATAAGATTTTAATTTTTTTAAACTATTAATCTAATTAGCATTTGTAGGGTTAGGAATGGAGCATTGTAAATAGTTGGCAAAAATGTGCAGAATTTTATTATCCATACTACTTATCTATGACTTCAAATTGTATTTACTTATTTTTTTATTACATAAGGTGTTGTATAATCCCTTCCATTTTGATTGTCTGAATTATAAATTTGCTGGAATATTACATTAAAGATAGAAGCTAAAGCATACGACTAGATATCTGGCACCCCTCTTTTACACTTATTGCATGTTCTAATATGATTTTTGATTATATACTTGGCATATTCAAATAACTAAAAGAAGTAAGTCCTAAAACACAGAGAGCGGCTACTGAACCATACCATAACAAAATGTAAGATATAAAACTATAAAAACACAGTGCAATCACCACAGACTCGGGCATAAAATTGTATGTTTAATAATGAATAAAACTCCAACCCCGGGATTCATGAACCTTGCGCCAGGCGCACGCATAGCGTAGGCGTCACAATGCCAAAAATGTCCGCCGAGCGATTCAGGTACGATCCAATTCCACGTGCACTACCGGCATGCGCCAGATCTGCACCGCAACTGGCATAGGTATGCTAAACACCCCATGTGCAGTATTGCACCATGCAAATGAAGGCATATAGCGATCCACGAAGTGGCGCAGGCGTAGCATAAGGCCACGGCAATGTAAACCAAAAAAAATGGTTTACATTTTCCCAAACATAACATAGGAGTAATGGAAGACTGTCAGCCTCAGGTATCACACTGTTACCATATGCCAATGGTGAAATACACAGAGAATGTCAAAAGAAAACATGCACAACATGTAAATAATAACATAAATGGTATGTCCACAGAAACTCACAGCAGAACCCCAGGACATGTTTGCGGAAGGTGCAAAACAATGAAATAATATGACAATGTTATAAAACAGCAACGTAGTACACAGCAGCTTCACAGCCATAATACACCATGGTATGCATGAAAAGCCACAACCACGGTGCAAGGGTTGCCAAGGACTCGCGGCAGTGTTTGGCGTGGTAACTATGAATTAGTAGTCAATGCCATGCAAATGAGGCAGATAATACTTAATCGCAAAACCCCCGCCGGCGTAAGGCTGTACCAAATGGCGCAGCGGTAATACACCGAGGAGTGGCTCAGAGGGAATACATGTCACCTGCAGAGGGGTGTGCCACTGTAAGAGGAAGCACATTGGAGCTCAGCAAACCTGGGCTGTACATTGCACATCACAGCTGCAGGACCGGCGTGTGGGAAATAGTTGAGCTGAGAGCACACAATGCGCGCAGAGGTGCATGTGCACGAGGATGACTACGTTCCATTAACCCAGTCATGTGACGCTCGCCCCGCAAACAACATCGGAAACAGGAAGGTGATGTTGAGAATATGAGGAAATGCGGAAGAAGTGTAATTGGACTAATAATGAGCAATCAACACTAATCAACCCACGAAGGCCAATCGGCGGCAGTTGACAACTCTGCGTGCAGAAACCCGCAAAACGGGATAGGGGAGGCATATGAATGCAAAGAAAGTAGGGGAGGTAGCAGATTGCAAAGAGTGAAGACCTGACACAGCAGAGCCAAGCAGACAGGCAGCACAACGGCGGCACACAAAACGCACGATATGCCATGTCCCAGAAACTACACATGACAGGGCTCTGCAGGATGCATGCCAGGAAATAGTAGGTGCAATGTGCAGAAATAGTAAGGGAAGGTCGAAAGGTAATCCATTGCAGGAAAGAGTAATGCAACACCAAAGGCAACAGCGTTGCAGTGCCAACGGTAAAACACGGAAGATAATCCCCAGATACGGCCGTACAGACACACCCTATGACATCACTGGGTGCACAGCACAATAGTATAAAGTGTGAATGCACACAACACACAGCCGTGTATTCCCAAACGCCGCACCATAGGTGTAAACACACGGGGAACTTTTAAAATGTACATGTTGGGTGCTGCCGTGGCCATGATCCATCAGCATGTGTTAGAGACAGACGGTGTTGTGGAGGAGGGTGCCGACAACTACCGTAGGCCTCAGAGGAGAAGGAGAGTGTTCAGACCAAGGGTAACCTACCAGGGGCTACAAGACCTGGAGATAGTAGAGCGTTACAGGGTGGATAGGGACAAGTTACAGCAAATAGTGGAGCTGTGCCGGCCACGCCTGAGAACAAGAAACAACAGAGGGGAACCCATCCCAGTGGACACAAAGGTATGTGTAAGCTTGCGAATACTGGCCACAGGTACCTTTCAAAGGCCAACTGGGGATATAATGGGCATCTCACAGGCATCAGCATTCAGGGTACTACACCAGTTTCTGGATGCCATGTTACCACATGCCAATGAGCATATATACTTCCCCAGATCTCAGGAGGATTTGGCTAGCAATATGCGCCACTTCCACCGTGTGGCACAATACCCGGAGGTACTGGGTGCGATAGACTGTACGCACATACAAATCAAGTCACCACCTGGGGAGCAGGGTAGACGCTACATAAACCGCAAGGGATTCCCCTCCATCAATTGCCAGGTTGTGTGCAATGCTCAGGGCATTATCATGGATGTGTGTGCTGGCAGCCCCGGAAGCTACCACAACTCCCATATCTGGCATGCCTCACAGCTGTACCAGGTATTCGCCAGGGGGGACATCCCACAAGGCCACCTTGTGGGAGATGCTGGCTATGCACTGGAGCCGTGGATGATGACTCCCATCAGAAATGCACACACACACATGCAAGAACGCCATAATGAGGCACATGCACAAACCAGAATAATCATAGAGCGTGTGTTTGGGATGCTGAAATCATGGTTCCAGTGCTTGGATACATCTGGTGGAGCCCTGCAGTACTCTCCAGGCACATGTGCCCACATATTCATAGTATGTGCCATGCTACATAATATGATCCTGCGGAAGCAGCTGCTGCAGGGACATAACGGTGAAGGGCCACAAAGCCCACCACAACTGCCAAGGCCAGTCCAGGCACAGAGGGTTCAGGACCATGAACACACTGTGCCAGCCCCAGTAGGCAGACAGAGGCGTACTCAATATGCCTATGCCCTGGCAAAGAGAGAACGTATAGCACAAACTCTGACAGCATAGGCCCCATGGACTGACACCTCCCTACCTGCACACACAGTGAAATGGACGGCACACAAACATGACCACCCATAAAGTGTACCGTATGGGTGGCCCCATGTGTGACTCCAACATAGGCAGCCCCCAAACACTGTACACCCAACAGCCAGTGGAGCATGGAACGCCAACACCTGAACAGTACGCGGGTCCTACAGCAGACGGCGTTGCTGTATGCTGCCACGTTCGCCGCAAGGTGTATACATATAAACATATATATATGTGTATATACATATATGTAGATAGATATAATTACATATATAGAAATATATGTACACATATACATATAAGTACTACAGTTAAGACAGGGAATCAGAGGGATGTAAGGTGACTGAGATGTAACACGCGATATCTGTACATAGTATACATAGTGAAACGACAACCTGAGCATCCGGGAGGTTTAACAGAAGAGGACACCGCCAACCATGGAATGGGCAACATACCGAAATGCATAACCGCGAGGCGGAAAGATCGCCAGACCACAGTACTGTAACAGTACATGCACGGGTAATAGTATGATGATATGAGGGGAGAGGTAGACACCACCGCCGGTGTTGCGGCCCACGCAGGTACTGTGTGCAACCGTCCCCGTGAGTGCCGTAGTATGTGTATGTGTGCGGTGAGGGTGCCTTGTGTGTTGCTGTGTGAGTGTAATGTGTGTGTCTCCGTAATATGTGTATGTTGGTGCCATGTTAGAAGCAGAGTGGAATAATATGTGTAGGCATACGGTACACTAGCCACAGGCATATGTACACCAGTAGTCCAAAAGTAGTAGTGAGAGCCCCACCCTGGCTAGGCATGTTGTGACGTAGAACGATACAAAGTGACAATGTCCCAGATTGTAGCACAGGAATATACCCCACAGGAAATGGAAAGGACGTATGTACTACTCATGCCCGTATGTATGACACCGATATGCTAATTGCAAAATGATACGTCGGCAAAGTCACACAGCAATAGGTATGTACCGCGGAAATACGTATGTGCTACCCCAGTACTGACCGTGGCCACTTATCGGCCCGTAAACACCGCTGTGTGTTCTACAAGTGTCAAACAAGCAATCCCCATCTGAATAGGTGGCAACCACTGGCAAACAGGCCATCCCAACAACAGGACCACAATGACTGTAAATATCTGGGACAGAATGACAAGGGATAGTCGTCACGTACAAACAACCGCTGATATACCACAGATGTGACGGAGGAATACATGCATCAAGCACACACGCAGGTGATACCAACACCACATGACAACAACACAACCTACAATCCCATACCAACAGACAATTAACTGTCAACTCTCCAGGCAGGGATGGAGCACACAGACAACCATACTGTGTATGTAGAGATGCAAGGCCCACAACCCGTATCCGTCACCTACAACCTCCGATATCCCCCACCGTACATATTAAAGGGATACAAACCGTAATAGCAGCACAAACATACAGGCAGTCAATGACATCTGCATAACCGCAACATCTCGCATGGGAAACACAATCAAAGGCGGATGCATACTTGCATGCATTGTTTAAAGGAATACAACAGCCATGTTACACATCCGAATGCAATACGCCATCAACAGACATCGTCAGGACAGGGACACCCACATGTCGAACCAAATACTATACCCAACACACACAATCCATGGCTAACATCACTGCGAAATGTACCTGTCACCACACATAGCGGCTGCAGTTACACATAACATAACACAATACAGACCATCTCCACGAAGGTAGGGCAAATAGCCAACGCCCAGGTGAGGAATCCAACCATACTCCAGTTACGACGCGTAATTTCCGAATGGAGTAGATGCACAGGTGATATGCACACAATTACTCACTGAGGAACAGCAATTGGTGGGATGAACCCACATGTTGCAGGTATCGACGGATATAAGGATGACTCCCAGGATATTCAAACCGTATGCTCATACCGAACCAGCAGTGTACAACCGAAAGAGAAATAAAAAGGAAAACCGATACACGGAATGAAACACGGAACGAAACACGGAACGAAACACCGACAAGGTATGTAGAACACACGATATGTACGGGTGTGTAACGCATGATGTGTATGACAAAGCTGTACTGTATGGGAATGGTGTTTGCAAGTAATGACACTTGTCCATAATGCAGAGAGTGGTGAAAGGTAGTTATGTAGTGCTATCCTGCTGAGCATACCAACGACTGTGGACACCGTGTGCACAGCAGTGGGACATCATGTACACAGCTGAGACACCACAAGGGCTGCCACAGGGGGGCATTAGAGAGAACAATGCCAGACCACACGCAGATGCTGGCAGTGGATGTCCAACAAGGAAGTGCCATAGCAGGGGATAGGACATGTATGTATACTGTCACAGCACACATGGGTATGGGCATATACCGTTGATGTCATATGTAATGTGCGGCCGACGTGCACGTATGCCCTGCAGTAGGGGATACTATGTCAACTATGTGTAATGTAAAGCTGTCAGGATGGATATGACAGACATTATACACAGTATCACAGGCATATCATGCATAACAGAGGTATCGCCTATTGGTATGTACAATAACAGGATACATATGGCCTGTAGGTATGGGACAGAGTAGTAGCATCATAGCCATCCGAAATGGAAGGGACACCAAGTAACCATGCCCAAAGGATCTGTAGCAGGTGCACCGTGGGCAACAATGAAGTCTGGCAGGTCCATGTGTAAACACATGTGCAGTGTACACAGTAGTGTCACCTCCCCATGGTAGTGTCCTGTGAACAGCAGAGGCAGGTGTCAACTGCATGTCTACACAGTACCACTGCTGTGGTGGTACCATGACTACGTGTCACCCAAACAGCAAGGGAGGTATCACATGAACAGTGCCACTGTGTGTCCCTGTGGGATGTGCACAGGACCTATGTTCCACAGCATGGTGTGTGTTGTGTCTGCGGAAGTAACACAGAAGCCCAGCCCATGCAGTGTGGCATGTGTGCACATATCCATGAGCAGTCCGTTCACACTGCCCACCGCAAATGTCATGTATGAGGAGTATATGCATCAGTAATGCGGAGGACATGGTCCGTGTCAGAGCAGAAGACACCCCTGCGTATGTGGTATGCAGATGTGTACAGATGTGTTTCCCGTATGTCAGCCGCATATGTAAACCGTCTGAGCCTGGTACACATCATGGCATGACAATGCTGTGCCATGTAAAGTTGTAGCTGTTGTGGAAGGTACACCATAAATGTGGTATTGTACCCTTGACCGTGTGTAGATGTGTGTATGCCACAGGTACAATGGCTACCTATGTACCAGCATCACACACAGTACAGATAGGTGTGGCCCTGCAGAAGTGTATCCATGCCACAGTGGAATACGGTAACCACAGGACCGTGTGGGGCATATGTGTGTACAGCAACCATGTGCAATGTGATATGTATGTACGGGGCCAGTATCCATGTGATAGTCAGTGGGTGAATGTTGCTATGCAAAGGTGATGTGCATGCACCATGTGTCATGCATCCTGATGCCATGACACCCACATGATGTATCCGCCACACTGACACCCATATGGTCGGTATCGGTATGAGCTGGTGGAGCAATAATGGTGCCAGGTATGTAGGCGTGGGATATTTAGGCATGGACAGTACTCTGTGACAGCATGTTGTGTATGTAAGCAAATAGTGAACATGAGGGGCCCCATGACTGAGGACTGTGTAATGCCATATGTACCTGACATGTAGTAGGTACTATGATATGCTTGCACCACTGTGTGTCCTGTCCACGAGTCATATAGCATAACATCCTGAGACACAGGGTATGATGTGCAGGTGGATGTGTACGTTGCCAATACCAGAATGTGGAATGGTGCTGAAGGGCAATGTGAGGATAATGTCTGATGTGTTGGCCTCTGTACCACCCCAACCGCCCATGCAACGGTACGACAGGTGGCCAGCATGTGTATGTGGTGTGCTGTGGCACACACAAGCCCAACAAGGGTGCCAGGAAAGGCATGGAGGCCATCAATGTGTGCGGGAAGCACGTTTGTGAGGATGTGCCCCAGTGCCATTCAGAACAGTCCAGTCATGGGTGTATGACTGCAGTCCCACACGTGCAATGCAGTGCCACCCATGGGTAGTGCGAGAGATGCGGCTGCGCAGCGGTCAGGGTACACAATGTCCGACAACAGGCTAGCAGTGAACATAGCGGGCTGGTGCGGAGACACATACCAAACAGGTTGGTGGGACATAACAGCCAGGGACATTGGAAGGTGACATCAGGCCAGTGTCCCAGGACATAACGTGTGCATGTCAGTACCATGTATGTGTCCACAGGGACACTATGATGTCCATGTATGGATTGCGACCCTGTAGTGAGTGAGAGTGTGCATTGTTGGTAAGTACACCATCGCCTGGCACGTTGCCAACATTATCTCGGTCTGCAATGCCTGGGTGACTATTGTATGTGACATCGAATGTGGATGTAGCCAAACAATACAGACATACCACCACACTGCCTGAGGCCCCACACTGCAATATGTGGCAGTCATGTTTAGGTAGCTAGCCTTGGAGCATGTGATGGACCTCGAGGACCCACCATGGCTGACAAGTGATGCACCCCACACATGTGAATATAGACCACCGTGCAACAGACTGCACATGTGCTCGTATATCATATGTGCATGGAACATGACCACCACCGTGGCGTCTGTGAACAGGTCAGTACCGCCATGTCTCTGTGTGGAATAGCATGGTCTCTACCATTGTGTACATGCTACGGAAGCGCACTCTGGTATGTGTCAGCATATGTATGTACACTGTCCATCTGCCAGGGTGTCATGCCATTAACAACTGCTGTCAGCAGACGTCAGTAGTACTGGCTGTAGTACACATGTTCCGTGTATGCTGCGATGGGTGTGTTTCCAGGGTGTGGCTAGCAGAGCTGTGAAGCATATGTGTTCATCCACCAAAGGGGGGATAACCCCAGGTGCAACACACCAGACACATGGAGGTATTGTGCATGCTGAGGGTAGTGTAGGTATGGTATGTGTTGTGTAATGTGTCATCCAGCTAGGCGGAGTGCATGCCTCAAGCATGTGTAGGTACAGGGGTGTCTATTCTAGAGAAGTGTGGGTTGCTGTCAGCACATGGCAGTATCAGCTGTCTGAGGCCCAATGTACAGTATAACAACACAGACAGCATGTAACCTGCGGTGTACAATGTCACCTCTGTTGCTTGTTACAATGTGTCTAGCGGTCACAAACATGGGTATCCGCACATTGAGCACCTATGATGCATTGTGTTAGGCAACTATCCAGGATGTGTGCAAAACACTGTGTGATGTGTGATCCCCTCACCTGTGGGTGTTGCAGTCCAGGTATGTGCCTGGGAGGTACGATCCGTGTACAATCCGTACTCGCAGGCGTGCTGCGCAGAGCATGGAGGCAGGTCCCAGTCACTGCAGAGAAATGTGAGTGGTGCAATAGTGTGTGTGCCTTGCTTGTGTGCAGCACAGTGGAAGATGCAAGCATTGTCCCACATGACCCCATGCCGTGCCTGCCTGTTACAGCCCTGCCGGAGACAGTTATGTGACACCGCCACAGAGGCAGTATAGCATGTGAAGATGTACATGTGTGCTCCACACCCCAGGCAGATGGCTGCAGGTCATGTGTGCCACAGCAGTGTGGTCAACCAGGACTGTCATAGCGGTCAGATACCACATGCCTGTACAATTACAGTATGAGCATAGGCAACAGTTGCAGTGACACAGTAGGGCAATGTACAGTGTCCCTGTGTT
The DNA here is from genome assembly GCF_019279795.1 of Protopterus annectens. Taxonomy (NCBI): domain Eukaryota; kingdom Metazoa; phylum Chordata; order Ceratodontiformes; family Protopteridae; genus Protopterus; species Protopterus annectens. The sequence continues at coordinate 711,142,088 of NC_056735.1, forward strand.
CAGACCACTGCCTACTGTACACTTGGCTAGACACACACCCAGAGGGTGATGACACCGGTGAGCCATTGCATGTCCCAGTACATGTAGCCTGTGTAATGCCATCACAGGGCGGTCACAATAACACGTTGTATGAGAGATATATTGTACCAGGTGATGTGTCATGTGTGCATATGTTGAGTTGCACAGCTGTCCACACGTCCGCAACATATCAGTGCATGATGCCTAGTGTAACATGATGTGTGGAACTGCACTGTGATCCACAACAGGGTCATCCGAGACAGGTGTGTTGTGAATGGTGTAACCCATGGTTCCGCGGGATATACACTGGTGCTGTTGGCTGCCATGCTGGGGGCCACCAGTGGTGCCTACAGTGGTTATACAGACATATTGCACACATTGTTCTGGCAGGAATGTCCATTGTTGTAGATGATGTGTTACTAAGTGAAGGTAGGTGTGTGTTGTGAATGTTACCCATCCAGATGTGACCATCAGGTGCAGTCATGGTTGTCGACAGCATCACACCCATCCACAGCTGTCAGCACCCTGTCCCCAGAATGGGTATCATCCACCCTCATACTGTGTGACTAATGTGCAGATGGCAGAACACCTACTACTGGCTGGCTAACAGTGTCATCTAGGAAGGCTATGTGATGGCTGGAATATGCCGTTCTAATGTATAATCATGGTATCCCAATGAATTACATGGAATCACATATAGTACGCCATGGCTGGCATGTAAACCATGTACAACAATGACTGTGTGACAGACCCAAACAATGCGGAGCCATGTTGAACATGCACCCGTGAGAACACCAAATGAGGTATGTTGCACGTATTGATGTACAACTGTCAGCTATGGGCACAGCATGGATGCAGACGCACATCCCCCACAGGCAGTACCGCTCCATGTTGGTAGGGGGGCATTGCATGAGTACATGTGACAGTTGCTGTACCGCCACATGTACTGCATATCCGTCATATAGGGGTAGCAGTGGTACGTGACTGTCGGACATGCCTGTACATACGACCATGTCCCACAGGATATGTGTTACGTGTGTACAACACCTGTCATACCGTCATCAAGCTGTGAAGTGTATGGCTGCCAGTGTACCTGTGTGACATGTTGTGCAATGGGTGCAAAGGTACGCAGTAGCGCATTGCATGCCCACATGTCCCACACAGGTGCATAGCCTGAACATACAATACAAATAGGGTGTTGGATAATAGCAACCCACAAGAGGTGATGGGTATGGGTGGCAACCCACTACCACCTGTCCGGGTAAGGTGTGCATGTCCATGACACATTAGCACCTGAGATGTTAGCAGTACAGCTGCACAGGGCGGCATGCATATTTGATCACTAATACCCTTGCGTGTTCCACCACTGGCCTGTTGACAGACAGACACCAACACAATGTGCAGCATTGACATGTGCACAGCACATCACCGCTGGCTACAGTAGAACAGGGTACTGTGTAGACATGTGCACAGAACATCTGCGCCAGCCACAGTCAAACACGGTATGTGTTGAACCCCACCGTCATTGTAGCCCATGCCACAGACAGATGTTCATGCATCTGTGTATGTACGGCTGGGAATGTCCCTGGCCTAGCAGTATAGCTGTGTCAGTGTTGCGAACAACATACTGAATGGGCTGGGTGTGTGAGGTGTGCGTCATACGTGTATGGTCCGATGGATGATACCATCAGTGCCCCCGCTATGTGAACATCCCTGTCCCCATAAATGGATACCTATGCTGTGCCCAACACCACGGTCCCTGTGGGAGGGATGGTGCTGTGTGGTGCACCTGCTGACATGGTGGTGGCAGCAGGCACTGGATGTAGACATATGTGGTACCCATGTCAGGCCAGGGTACCATCCATGTGCATGGGATATCATTGTGCGGGCACATACAGCACTGTGTTGAACAATATCACAGCACATAGCACCTGTCAGGGGTAATGTGTATGCATGGATGTGCGATACCAGCATGCACCATACACACCCCCACCAAGCAGCATGCTGCCTACCTTGCAGAAGGCCATTGTCCACACCATCATGATAGACATGCATAATGTCCATATACACATAGCAATGACATATGGAATGGACAGCCACCCTCCCAATACCAGTATCCCCCAGGTGGGACACATCCCTGTGCCATGTATGTGACATACCCTGCCATACCATCCAGCCCTGTCCAGCAAGGCTGCACGTGCCATTACAGTCATACATGGTGCGATGGCCAAATGGCACTTGCACTATCAACTGTCCAGAGCAGTAATGTGGCACTGATGCACCTTGTGGTGTCACAGGTGCTGTGTGTTGGTGTGTACAATGTGCGCGTGCACATGCTATGTATGACCATCCCTGCTAATGTCATATGATTACACATTGTCCCATGTGTATCACATGTGCAATACAGGCGAGCCGTGGCAGGTTGTCCAACACCTGTACAGTGCTGTGTAGATGTACATGGCACAACACATGCATGTACAGGTGTCCACGTGTATGTGTGCAGTGCCACCGCTGACGTCCATAATGGCTGTGCCTGTGATGCCTAGTGACATATACACAGCATCCAGGTGAACAGTAGAACTGTGCGCACATCGGGACATGTGCCGACTAGTATGAACACAGGTGCAGGCAGGTACACATGTCCACAGCAGGTTACCATCTACATGGGGTGTGTGCAGTGTGATGAGTTGACACACAGATATGATATGATACCCGCTGCCTAACGGTGTGACAGCAACACGTCAGCTGTGTCAGTGTCATGATGCATCGCAGAGATTACTGTGCAGATGTCGTACATGTCATAGCAATGTATGTCCAGCGGTATGCCAGTACATCAGTGTAAATGTGACCTGTCACCATCATTATGTCTTACAGATAATGCCTCGTTCACGGCTGCCAGCCTTCAGCTGCCAGGAGGATGACGTAATCATACCATTGCTCCATGACAACTATGACCTGCTATTCAGCCATGTTCCACAGCAAGCGCAGCAGCGGGATGACCTGTGGCAGGATATGGGCAGGAGGGTGAACGACGTGGGTGGCAACAACCGCACCTACCATCAGATACGCCGACACTGCACAGACCTAATACGGCACGCGAAACAGCGTGCCGCCGCAATCGCCAGAGAACAAGGTGGAACAGGTGGTGGGCCACCAACCCAGCCCCCACTCACACACATGGAGGAGCTCCTGGCCAGTCTGGGGACACCCAGGGAACAGCATGCAGAAACACTAGCTGCCATCGTGAAGGTGGGTGTCTCCCAACCAATGAGCCTGGAGCTGCCTGGTAAGTCAGTCTTGCATATGTGTATGATATCTGCCGTAGGTGTGGGTGTCACAGTACACCACGTAATGTACCAACACATGCCAGGTATATGGGCACACAAGCCGCATACTACAGTATGCTACGTTGTGTTTGCAGATGTGTGCATACCACATGCTATCACACAGGTACATGATGTGACATGCACAGTGCTTACTGTGGCTACAGTCATGGATAATGTTTATACTGTTGTGTTGCCCCTATACAGGTACCTCTGGCGTGTCGCAGAGCCATGGGTCCGTCGCAGGTGAGGCTGTTGTTAGTAACAGGCATGTTACAGTGTATAGTTATTCGCCATGTGGCCAGGTATAACATGCACACCTGGGTTCTGCTCCAGTCACGGTATACAGGTCGCACAACCAGACACACACATGCCACCCATGTGCAGTAGATACAACCGTTAGTATACACCGGCATGAAACCACAGTACCTGTCAGTGTGATATGTGCAGTCAGCTATGCATACAATGGTGGAGGTGTTCTACAATGGATGCATATGTAGTATGCATTGGAACACCATTTGTGGTACGCACACAGTACCACATAGTGAGCTGTGATCTGGGCAGCACACAGGTGTTACCAATGTGACATATGCCCCTGCATTGTGTGCACACATTGTGACACGGCACACGACATGTCCCACGCCCGTGGTGTTCTGTCTGCAATATTGTCACACCATGACATGACCTATGCCCGACATAGCAAACATCCACACTGTTGTCTGCATAGCCCTCTGTATTGTGACACCTCCGACTTGTATGGGTGTATGTCACATGGGCCACCACAGGGATGGGTACATGATGCCCATCACACACAATTGTCCATGACCCAGTCAAACATGGCCATGGGTGATAGCCACAGGCATGTTGCCACACAGTACATCTGGAGTGGATAGACACCGTTGCACATTGTCCACACATAGTGCGATCATAGCCGTAGTGGACCACCTGTACATTTGATGTGGTACACCAGACAACCGGAATGCCTGTCTGCAGCCACCGGAGGTGCCACCGATGTCTACCATATATGTGCTGTGGAACAGCATGACTGTGTTGCAGACATGGCAATGCAATGCGTCCATGTTATGCATCGCACAGCAACATACCTGTGTCCTGTTGCCATGCAGTGGCACAGTGCCTGTACTCCCCACTGTATAGCTATGTACACGGCTCACACCAACCACACCTGCACAGACATCTTTGTTACACATGCATTCTATCCGTAGCCTGTACACATAACACTGCACTGTGAAACCCAGTATGATGCGGTGCATGTGGTGGGGCACCATTGTCACATGTCCACATTTTATCGCACATGTCGGCGGAGTACATGTCAAAGTGACGCCAGCCATGTGTACTGTTAACCTGCCTGTGGCCACATGGTGTATCATGGTGACGCATGCAAACTACCATGAATGTGTGTACTGCATGCCTACTGATATGACACCTGCTTGATGTAGTGTGCACCCCAGGGCAGTATGCATACTAACACTATTAATGTCTGGCCTGCATTCTCTGTGCTGTGGTGTGGGAATGCTGCATGCCATCTGCAATATCACATGCATGATGTGTCTGCGTGTGTGTGTCTGCGTGTGTGTGTCTGCGTGTGTGTGTGTGTGTGTGTGTCTGCGTGCGTGTGTGTGTGTGCGTGTGTGTCTGTGTGTGTGTGTGTGTGTGTGTGTGTGTGTGTGTGTGTGTGTGTGTCTGCGTGTGTCTGCGTGTGTGTAATGTATCTTACAGTATGTCTTTGTATTCACAGGTGGTGTAGGTGCTCCCTCCTGCGGTCCATCTGATGCTAGTGTCCCCACAGATACTAGCGGTGATGACCATATGCATGAGGTACAGGCAGGGTTGTCAGGGGCAGAAGCTGTGCCATTGGTTACCATCCCACCTATGTCCCCCTCATCCCCGCACACGGTTCTGATGCCGACACATACCACATCACCGTTGCTCATAGAGGAAGGACAGTCAGCATCTGTTGGCATTGAGCAGGAATGTGTGGTGGCTACAGAAGGTGCGCGTACACACCATGTTGCCAGTGTAATGACTGGTGATGTGCCACACAGGCATGTGGCTGGTGCTGCTCGTAGGAGGACCTCTGGCAGACATGCACCTGCTGTACAGGGTGCAGCAGCTGGTATCACCAGACGCATGTTCCAGACTGTAATGGCGGCACAGGCACATGCTGAATGGCAGAACCAAGAAGGGCAGAGGCTGCAGAGGGCCGCAATCCATTCTCTAAATGACAACATCCAGTCATTGGCGAATGCTCAACAGCAGATTGCTAATGTACTGGATAGGCGAGTAGGTGAGATGGTTGGAATCCTCGACCGAGGCATGTTAATCCGCGAGCGTGAGCTGTCTGTGCTGGAACACCTGGTAGGGGTGAGGCATAGGACATGTGGCCGTAGGCCAGCAACACCACCTAGTGTAGGTCGACGTGTGCGTGCCACCTCTCATGCCCACTCACACAGTGCCGGTAGCAGCAGCAGTGTAGCTGGTGCTACACCGACCACACCAGGACACAGTAGGCCACGTGGACGTGGCCCTGGCCGGTCCCAGCGTGGACACGGTTCCAGCGGACATGTGTCATTGGAGAGTGGCCACTCCATACCTCCACCCGGTAGTGCCCGTGCGACCCCAGGCTGGCACGGGTCACGTGGCCGCAGACGGACACAGTGAGCCATACAACCTGCACTGTACAGTCTGGGGCTGCCAAGTATACCCTGTGTAGGCATCACGTATGGCTGAACTGTGTACACACATACCCACACACGGCAGACACAACTGTAGGGCTCCACCACATCCACATGCATTCTGCACAGTCATGCCAGTAAATGCACCGGCCCTTACACACACACATGATGTCATCCATTGGTACAGCCTATGCCCCTGGCAGACATATCACCCTGTGCATATGATGAAGCCTCTGCCGCATCACTGTCATCCACACCATCGGTGCACGGTTATGCAAATATATTCTGATGCACAGGGTGGACAAGATAGTGAGAGGTGTATGTGATACCTGTACGCATAGCGTGTGATGTGTATGTTGCAGTGGTTGTGTATGACAAGTGACAGGTGCGTATGTGACATGGGTTGTGTACTGTCATCATGCAGCAGACATACCATGTAGTGCAGGTGCAGCATGCATTGAGCTGTGTACACGGTATGTGTGACGGTTACATGTGTAGCACCATGTTGGTTCTGTTAACCTGTATGCCTCATATGGTGTACTCGCATGTGCCTACTGGGAGCACTGTTATCAGTCCCCACGTGTAGCTGTGGGTTACCCACAGGCACATCTGGCAATATCAGCATACCACATGTACCCGCAACCTGCCTGGACACCTACATAGGTACATAGGTGCATAGGTACATACTAGGCTATGTGCCCTATGGCATGTGTAAGCCTAGCCAGAGTGTGTGTGGCTTTCACCACCCCTTAGGATGAGGATACTATATCCATTGGTCTGCTGTCCCTCTGTCCAGCAGTGACACAGAGATGATTCCTGGGGCATACCTATGATCTCCCATCCACACGTCAGGATTACTCTTGGACAGAGTCAGTGAGGGGCTCTGCTTCACAAGGGCTGGGAATCTGTTCCATGGTGTAGGGAGTCTCTGGGCGATGAACCTGTCCCTCCAGCACGTCCTAGTTATATCCGTGTTGAGGTTTGTGTCTGTTGCTCTCGTGCCTGTGGTTGTTTGGATCCTATGAGGTGGAGCATGTCCATGAAACCCAGGTTGGACATGGCCTTGTATGTCAGGCACAGATCACCTCAGAGCAGACGGTATGAGAATGTATAGAGCCGGAGTTCCCTCAGTCGGGCAGCATGTGACATATGTTTCAGCCCCTTTATCCCTGTGTTGGGGAATGTTTGGGGTCCTTCCAACTGCTGCAGGTGTTGGGTTAGGTACATTCCGAATGGGGCGTTGTACCTAATCATTGGTCTGATGCGTGAAGAGTACAGGGGTACAATGACCTCCCCTGATCTGGATGTGAATCCCTTCATGACCAGGTGGGCAATGTGGAATGTCTTCCCAACCACATTGGCAATGTGAGTGTCAAGAGAGGTTACCGACAAGTTGGGTCCCCAGGTCCCTGATCACGTCAACCATGTTTAATGGATTACCACCTATGTGGTAATTCGGGGTTAACTTGTCTTTCCCAAAGGGTAGGTCTATACCTTCCCTGGCATGTAGCTTCAGGCCATGGCTCTGGCACCAGTTATCCATTTCTATGAGACCTCAGGTGGATGTCTGTGTCTGATGGGGTGTCGATTATGGTGGCCGGTTTGCAGTCATCTGCATACCTTGTCTGCCACAATCCCCCTATGTTTGCATGCACGTCGGAAAGTTGAATGCCGAACAGGAGGGGGCCCAGGACTGAGCCCTGTGGGCCACCACTCGGGACCGGCTTGGAGTCTGACATGGCACCAGGAACACTAACCCTGTGGGTTCTGACCTTGATCCGGTTGGCAACCCATCGTGTGACATATGGCTCTACATCTACGCTGGTGAGCTTTTCTATGATGCCCGCGTGGGGTTTGGTTTGAACGCTGTCGCCAGGTCACGGTAGTCTGTGCGAACTGACGTACCCCCATCAATGGCCTTAGTGACTCTTCCGAACAGGTCGACCAGGTTCAGGAGGCAGGATCTGCCCTTGACTAAGCCGATGTGGGTATGTTCCAGTATTTGTCGGTCCCCAATGTCTTCATTTATGGGCTCCATTATGGTCCCCTCCATAGCTTTGCAGACAAGGCTCTTCAAGCTTATAGGGTGGTGATGTCCAGAGTCCGTAGGAGCACCGCCTTGGTGGAGTGGGGCCACAGTTGCCGTATGCCATCCATCGGGTACGTAGCCTGTAGTAAGGCTAAGATTAAACAGCAGCCTTATGTGCGGGTTGAGGTCCTCATTGAGGTTGTGTAGCACACAGCCGGGGACACCATCCGGTCCCATTGATGCTGTGTTCTCCGCTTTACAGAAAGCAGCTCTCACCTGGGCATTCGAGATGTTTGGGAGGCTAGACTCTGGTGGGATAGATACCTCCCCTCTTGGGGAGGGGGAGGGTAGATATATGCACGGAACCTGTCTGCCAGTTTGTTGGCAATGTCTGTGGGTTCAGTGATCATTGTACCATTCTGGACTAATTCTGAGCATAACTGTGAGCTTCCACCCATGTTCCTACCATAGCTAAGGAAGGCCTTATGGTTGTCTTATGTGTCCTTTGCAAGTCCTCTCCCACAGGCGGCCTTGGATGATTGTATGAGTGATCGTATGTTACCGCCAGTATTGATCAGTGATGCCTTCCCTGGTAGTGATATTGCTCTGTCATGTAGTAGCTTTCTCCTCTTGTTGTATGGTTTATTTATGGCTGGGGTCCACCAGACCGTGTGCCTGCCTTTGGTGGACAAGGTCCTGATGTTATTAGGGATTGCTTGATCCAGACATTCCTGGGGGTGCTCATAGAAGGCATTTGTAAGGGTTTCAGCAGCGTGGCCTGTGTTTTCCACTGGCATGGAGGCCTTGTAGGGTACCACACCAGTCGTATGACATGTGGGGTTCACTGTGGAGAGGTCTTCACTGTGGTCTCCCTTGCCGGTGTTGGGGGGGGGGATGCGGATCTCCAGTGAGATCACTATATGGTCTGACCTCACCGTTGAGGGATGTACATCCTGTGTGGAGCATGTCATCCCCATGTGTGATGATCAGGGCTAGTATAGTTCCTCCCCTTGTGGGTATGGTGCATAGTTGTTCCACAGCATTCGGGTGTATGAACACCTGGAACCTTTGGTCTAGGGTGTTGGGTCCTGGGTAATGTTCCCGGTCTATGTATCGGTGGTTGATGTCACCCAATATGATGGTGTTGTGAGAGCATTCATACTCCCCAGTGTCTTCAGGAAGGCTGTGTGGGTATCCTGGGTTTGGGAGGGTGGTCTGTAGCATGCAACAAACTGTAGGGCAGTCCTACCCATGGTTAATTGCACCTGGATGGTCCCCGCTGCTACGTGTGTCTCCGCCAACCTGGAGGTGTGGGTATCCTTCATGGAAATGGAGACTCCCCCTCCTTCTGTGGTTCGGTCCGGGTTAGGGTCCTGAACGCGTGATATGAGGTATGACCTGATAGTGCTGGGGTGCTCTCAGGAGCCCTGAACCAGGTTTCAGTCACAGCACTGACATCGATGTCCTCCATACTGAGGAGGGCTTTTGAGGGCATGCAGCTTGGGCGTAGACTACTGGCATTGAGCAGTATTACCCTTAGTTCTTTCCGGGTTTGTAGTCTAGGGCGGTAGGTTTATCATTTCAGCCTTGCCTGCAGTGGGCACTGTGGGGGTGGCAGGAGCCTTTGCCAAACTCATGAAGCCCAGGGATGACAGGTGCAAGCCGACCCTTGCGAAGGAGCGTGGCGTGTCAAGCATGTCATCCCAGGCAAGAGGACATTGGACCCCCTCAGACTGACACCGGTAATCAGGCCAATTATCAAGGATGATCATTTGGACTCAGTATTGTGGCATCATTCTTGATGAGGGTGGGATACTGCTCAGGGTCAGGGACATGCTGGCCTGGGCTACACAATCTGAGAGCCCCTCTATGTCTCCTTTCATGTATCCCAGGGAGGTATGTCTCCGGTCGTTGACACCAGCATGGACAATGACCGCGTCATACTTGTACATGCTGCGGAGTGACCTGAGTGCTTGTGTTATGTGGCGGATTCCAGCGCCTGACAGGCAGCCTACTGTGATCATTCCCTTGTTCAGTCTGGTAGGTGGGACGTCGGTGTGTCTGACTATGGCGTCACCTATTACAAGTGTGTCTGGCATTGTGTGTGGCCTTAAGGGCTGTGACTGTTTAGCACACTGACATTGAGAACTATGTGTTGCATGTCCTATGTCTTGTGGAGGCAGTTGCTTGGGTGTCTGCTTTGGAGGCCTCAGTAGGTTCGGTACATGTTTTAACAGTGCCTCCGAATATGTCTTTGTGTGTTCATGTGTTTGTTTAGCATTTGTGATAGTTCCATGTGACACTGGGTTTGTGGTGTGCGTGGTGTCCTTCTCCTCCCGTCTGGTCTTGCCGGTCGTGGGTTGAGAGAGCTCAGCCTCCTGTCTGGCTATATAGTTGCATCTCTCACATGTATTTTGTTTTGTGGGGGAGGTGCGGGTTGTCCGTGTCCATGAGGCACCTGTAACATTGCCTCAGGATGCCCAGATTCACCAACTGAACAGGAGAGGTCGCTAGCAATTGACCCTTCGACATGCCAGAGAACGTGAATGCGTTTGCTGTGTAACTGGGTCAGAAGGGACCTATAGGGAAGTGGGTACTCAAGGGGATTCTAGGCTAGTGTAGTACTCCGTCTAGTATACATGTACTTTACCTATGTAAGAATACTTTGGGAGCAGGTGCTGAGCTTTTGTGATAGAGAACAGACAGTTTAGATTGCAAGTAGAGAAGTTCTACGTGAAAACCTGCGGAGCACGGAGCCAGATATAGTGTAACGTTGTTTACACGGTACATGACACACATGTCCACACATATACTGCACCTGACGCCTGTGGTCGGTGCCACAGGCTACGGTGGACAGAGACATCACATACATGGCATGACACAGTACAGGTATGGTGACATTCTGCAGGTGTCGTACACAGCATGCTGGCGACTGACTGCAGGTGTCACCTGTCAGCTGTGGTGCATGCTGTGCAGCAGTAGGATGCTGTACCGGTACAGGAATATGTCCGCAATCGCAGGGTGTACACCACTATGGCGCACACCCCATTGTGTGCAGATGGGGACACCTGCCTGTGTGGTCAGCACCCTCACAATACAATGCACCCACACGCCATGTCACAGGGGGCGGACTTGCACAGGTGGCCAGTATGGCTCACACCTATGGCATTGACAGGGTCGTACAATGCAGCACCAGTATGGGATGGTCACCCTGTGTGGCTAGTGTCCGTTCACAACACTATATCTGCATACACCCTCACAACAGGCAGCAGACATACAGACATGTTGACACACTCACATGGTGGTGACCACACATGTCTACACGGAGGGATGACGTGTTGCATGTACTGCACCATCCACATCCATGCACCCCACACTGAGGTATGTACAGATCTCTACCATGGTGTACAGTGATGTGTGGCACATGGGACATAGTCCCCCCGATCTGTGGCATACATGGGCACACATTCCTGCACACATGTCGGTGCTGGGAATGCCACACCCGCTATATGGGATATGTGCAGGCGTGCAGCGGTATGTAGTGCATTATGCGTACCAACACTGTATCCGGCAGCTGTGCCGATATATGCACTTGGGAGGTGGTAGGTGTTACAGTAGCCATGTGACATATGGTCGATGACACCTGACCGATGGGTATGCATTATGGCAGCACTGTCATGTAACGGCAACATAGCAGACTGTATGCACATGGCAGGGTAGGATGGTGTGTGACACACCTGTGACCACCACCTGCACACATGCATGTGGACAGGTGTTTAAACACATGATGTACACACATACCGCCATGTGTGATGTTACTATGCCACCATATGACGGACCCCATGATGGGTATGCATGTGATAGGGGGTTGCAACTGTGTTATGGACATCGGACACCGCACATGCATGGCTGCACCATGCACGGTACACGTGTCACATGTATCCCCTGTTGCCATGTGTTTATGCATTGCTACGTTGTGACATGTGTGTTGACATACATGGAACATGGACTGTGGTATGGTATCACAGCTGTCACAGGCAAACTGTACAAGGGTATGTGTCCCAGTCAACACCGCTACACCCTGTAGGGGGAGCATACCACAGACATGTGTCCACCTTCCATTCATGTGTGTATTACCGCGTACGCCAGTGTTATGCATGTGGTACATCACAGGCTTTGGATGTGTCCTGTGTGCAGTCCATGCACACAGCCAGACAATCACATATATGACATATCCGGACTTTGTTTCACTGTGGTACAGCTGCAGTCATGTGTCATATCTGTGTCAGGCCCGTGGTATGTGTGGAGCACGCCTGTCCATGTATACCGATATGGGCGGACTACATCACACCTGTGGGATCATTGATAGTACATGTGTACTCTGCATGATGGGTGTACACCGCCATATAGACCTGTGGACATATGTCACATGCTGTTGCTGGACCGTGAGGCATACTGCTGCACCGATGACATGGTGCTGGCATGGCAGCTACAGTGTTCACTGCAGTGTGTACATGTTCAGCCTGCACCCGTGATGCCTGTGATGTCATCTGTGTGTGTACGTGTAACTGCATGTGTGTCCACCCTGTGCATGTGGACGGGTTTACCTGGCCATGACTTGCGGTGTGTACACTCTGTCTGCATGCCAGATGGCGCGTAGCACATACTAAGTGTGTGAGCATGCCCGGGTTGCTGTTGTGTAGGTGGACACACACAACGGTCCACACTCTGCCCTTCCATGATTCCACCCCATGTGTATGCATGTCTGCACTCTGCAGATTCTAAGTGTGTGAGCATGCCCAGTAAGCAGCTGTGTAGATGGACACACAGTACAGTGCACACCGCGCCTGTGAAGATACCCCGTGTGCATGTATGTTTCCCCTTTGCAACCGCCACGTGTGTGAGCATGCCTGGGTTGCTGTTGTGTAGGTGGACACACACGACAGTCCACACTCTGCCCTTCCATGATTCCACCCCATGTGTATGCATGTCTGCACTCTGCAAATGTTAAGTGTGTGAGCATGCCCAGTAAGCAGCTGTGTAGATGGACACACAGTACAGTGCACACCGCACACGTCTGTGGTTATACCCCGTGTGCATGTATGTTTCCCCTTCGCGACCGCTAGGTGTGAGGGCATGCCCAGTACGCCATTCAGGGGTACACAGTACAGTCGGCACCGATGTCTGCTACTAGGCGTGTAGCCATGGCCAGTGACATCCTGCATAGCCATGGTGGCCGTCCAGGTGAGTCATATGTGGTTGATATGCCACAATGGCTGCCTACATCATGCACGCTGGTTGCCCTCTCATAGGGTATACTATCTGTGGTGCATCCTGTATCCATGTCGTGATGTTGTGCTCCGTAGTTAGTTGGTATTCCCGAGTGCAGCACTACCGTGTTACTGTACGCCCACCTTGGGATGGTAACATGCTGTGTGACTGTGCACTCTGTCTTCATTCCCTATCGGCTGCCTTGCCTCTGCAGATGATATCACCCACCTAGGGGTATGCCTCCTGACAGTGCTGTGCTCAGTAATCTCGGTAGCGCGTTCTGTAGATGCATCATGCTGTAGTGTGTTCATGTAGGTAGGCGTAGGTTCAACTCCCGTCCCTTCACCGTGTGTGTGTGAGGCGTGTGTGTGTTTCCAGCTGCCCCTGGAGAGAGTAGTTCTTTTAGTCGCTTCGCAACACATACCTTGGCTATTGTCAGCTATTCCTTTACGGATGATGTCACCCGCCTAGAAGTATGCCTCTGACAGCGCTGTGCTCAGTAATCTCGGTAGCGCATTCTGTAAATGCATCATGCTGTAGTGTGTTCATGTAGGTAGGCGTAGGTTCAACTCCCGGCCCTTCCCCGTGTGTGTGTGTGTGTGTGTGTGTGTGTGTGTGTGTGTGTGTGTGTTTCCAGCTGCCTCTGGAGATGGTCATGCTTTTAGACGCTTCACAACACATACCTTGGCTATTGTCAGCTATTCCTTTACGGATGATGTCACCCGCCTAGAAGTATGCCTCTGACAGCGCTGTGCTCAGTAATCTCAGTAGCGCGTTCTGTAAATGCATCATGCTGTAGTGTGTTCATGTAGGTAGGCATAGGTTCAACTCCCGGCCCTTCCCCATGTGTGTGTGTGTGTTTCCAGCTGCCTCTGGAGATGGTCATGCTTTTAGACGCTTCACAACACATACCTTGGCTATTGTCAGCTATTCCTTTACGGATGATGTCACCCGCCTAGAAGTATGCCTCTGACAGCGCTGTCCTCAGTAATCTCGGTAGCACATTCTGTAAATGCATCATGCTGTAGTGTGTTCATGTAGGTAGGCGTAGGTTCAACTCCCGGACCTTCCCCGTGTGTGTGTGAGGTGTGTGTGTGTGTGTGTGTGTGTGTGTGTGTGTGTGTGTGTGTGTGTGTGTGTGTGTGTGTGTGTGTGTGTGTGTGTGTGTGTTTCCAGCTGCCTCTGGAGATGGTCATGCTTTTAGATGCTTCGCAACACATACCTTGGCTATTGTTAGCTATTCCTTTACGGATGATGTCACCCGCCTATAAGTATGCCTCTGACAGTGCTGTGCTCAGTAATCTCGGTAGCGCATTCTGTAAATGCATCATGCTGTAGTGTGTTCATGTAGGTAGGCGTAGGTTCAACTCCCGGCCCTTCCCCGTGTGTGTGTGAGGTGTGTGTGTGTGTGTGTGTGTTTCCAGCTGCCTCTGGAGATAGTCATGCTTTTAGACACTTCGCAACACATACCTTGGCTATTGTCAGGTATTCCTTTACGGATGATGTCACCCGCCTAGAAGTATGCCTCTGACAGCGCTGTGCTCAGTAATCTCGGTAGCGCGTTCTGTAAATGCATCATGCTGTAGTGTGTTCATGTAGGTAGGCGTAGGTTCAACTCCCGGCCCTTCCCAGTGTGTGTGTGTGTGTGTGTGTGTGTGTGTGTGTGTGTGTGTTTTCAGCTGCCCCTGGAGAGAGTAGTTCTTTTAGATGCTTCGCAACACATACCTTGGCTATCGGCGTCTATTCCTTTACGGATGTTGTCACCCACCTAGACGTATGCCTCTGATGGTGCTGTGTTCAGTGGTCCACGTAGCGTGTTCCATACCTGTGTCATACTGTCGTGCGGTTGGGTAGGTGGTGGTAAGGTCAATCCCCATGCCTGCCAGCTGTGTGTGTGTGTCTATGCTCCCAGCCGCATGGGTTCATAGGTTATGGCTTTAGAGGTTCCGCAGAACACTTATATCCTGCCAACATCTCTGTGTTTGTGGATGGTGAGACGCAGCTCATGGACTGCCTGTGTGCCTGCTGTGGTTGGCGACCTCCGTAGCGTGTTCTCCACGTGTGCCCTGCTGTGGTGTGGTGGGGTGGTGCTGTGTACGTTACACTCCCGGCCTTGCCACATGTGTCCGTCTGTATCTCTCTCGATGTATATATACATACATATGTTATGCCCATAGCGCTGCTCTTGCATGGACAGCTGTCTGTCCCATGTATCGCATATTTGCACAGCTGACACATAGAACTGTGGTACGATGCATATCCACTCATTGTCCATGCAACGTCCGTATTCTGGCACGCCCTAGAGACATCTGCTGGATATCGTGGCAGACAGCTATTCTTGCTGTACTGACACTGTACCCGTACACGCCATAAACCTTGTGTATCATTGCCTGTTTATGGTGTGTGTATGTCTATCTGAGCTGTGTGCATGGTCGTGTGTATGTCCCGCTATAGCCGTCTGTGCAGGTGTCGCCACTATGGGTAATCCTTGTAGACCGCTGTTTCATGTGCACTTCAGCACATACCTGCGGACCGTACTACCCCTCCTATGGCAGCACGGGAGCGGCCTTAGATCAACTGCTGCCCTAGGCGATAGGGCTCCATGGCGCCCACCACCACAACACATGGTGCCCCATCCTGGTGTACCTACATGACATAACTACTGGAAAGGTGGCCCTGCTAGTGCGGCGCCCTAGGCAGCCACCGGGTTGGCCTATGCCTAAGGCCGGCTATGAGCACATCCCATCATTTTGGAGTGGATCCTAGTGTTTCCACACACATGTATCTGTGTCTGTTCATAGCACTCCACCTCAGGGGACGTATATCTCGACACGGCCTTAGGAGATAGTGGGACACTCGGGGCCAGTCATGTCATGTTTCTCTTGGAAACATTGATAGTGGGCACAGTGATATGTTATGCATGTGTATGACATTTCCGTCAGATGTGGTGTCTTCCTCGCATGTTTGTCATTGTGTCCTGTCATCAGATATCATGTGGCCGCCGGACTGCTACTGTTACATGGAACACAGCGGACATATGAGGCAGACCTCTACTCAGTCTGTGTACATCTGTGCAGTTGCAGGGTATGTGACTACTACAACATGCCTACTGTCTGCCTACAATACACACACAGTGTGTGGCGGCATGACAGACCACATGGCATTACTTTGTATTTGCACGGCACACCCACGCAGACAGTTGTGTTCCTCACACAGGTCTACATCTGCTTATCCACACTACTTGTTCTTTCATGTACCATATGTGTGCGTCAGATTGCGCTTCCGTCGGTGGCGGGCTCACGCACGGCTATGGGGCCTGACATTTGTTATGTTGACACTTCATGGCACACTGGGGGACATGTCACCTTTGTGTCTGCTTACCTTCCACATTGACCTTCGCGGGGCATACGTTGTCATCCACAGTTACCGGGGTAGGACATATGCATGTTTGCACATTTGTCCTGCTGTCTTTCTTCCCACCTGTTCGCCTAGGATCACCGGTTCAGTACATGTATTCTGGACAGGTAGCTCCTGCATACCCTGACCTGTTGTCATTATGTGTAAACACCCACGCTCGCCATTGCCCTTGTTACGTTTCACATACTGCTGTGCCTTCCTAGCTGACTGCTGCCTAAGCATTCCGGACTGTGCGGTGGATGATAGGGATCGCTATTTCCATTGCATGGGTAGTGACACTCATAACATCCGTATTCATGGCTACGCCAGCATACCTCTCCAGTGTACCTGGTTATGAGGGACGTACCTCATTTGGGGTCTTCGATGGGTCATGCTCCTCGGACTCCCTCAGAGTTCCACATTGGAAGGGTCTGTTACACATTCAGTGTTAGGAATGGTTTAGGTGTAATCCATAAAATATCCAACATGTACACAACCAGCCAACAGAGCACAGAACCAGCAAATTAATAATATATAACATACCAATCAACATAAAATAACTGCTGGTACCTTCTGGCACACAATCCGAACAACACATAGGTAGATGGAACAGTCAACGTAGCAATAGTCCAGGACAGTGCCCAAATGGTATATAAAGGTTCCTTTATTAACAAGTAAGCGCTTTCACCCGTAGGCTTCTTCAGACTTATACATAAGATAAAAGCATTCAGGATTTAAATATCCCTCCTTACATTTTCATTGGTCAATTTCTCATCAAACAATGAACAATTAACCCCAGCATATTAAGCGCAAACTCTATGTTAAATACTCACACATATATTAACATCTTTAAAAACATCTTATTAAAACATGTATTATATTATATTGTACTATGCCTAATTTTCATCAATT
The DNA here is from genome assembly GCF_019279795.1 of Protopterus annectens. Classification (NCBI taxonomy): domain Eukaryota; kingdom Metazoa; phylum Chordata; order Ceratodontiformes; family Protopteridae; genus Protopterus; species Protopterus annectens. The sequence continues at coordinate 711,159,730 of NC_056735.1, forward strand.
ATAAATATAAAAATATATATAACAAATATGTATATTATATCAATGTAAAACAGTGGTAAACAACTAAAAGAGTGGACTAATAGGTGTTAAATGTATAGCTGTACCTAAACTACATTCCTGTTATTTGGGTTTAAGCCTCCTGCTTCTCAAAAGAGGCTTAATCTGTGCTTTATCATTCAACCCTGGTGTTTGGTCAGCTCTCCACCTAATAATCCATCTCAATTCGCATTCTAAAGTATAGTTGATAAGGTTTGGGATTAAAATCTAGCCTATGTAAAACACTGCATTTAAAAGTATGCCTAGAACCCAAATCCTTATGATGTTTGGCCAAAGCATTAAATGCAGAGCCTATTCTGATGTGATAGACATGCTCCCTAACACGTTCTTTCAGTGACCTATTGGTTTTGCCAATATAGCATGCGGAGCATGCCACACATCTAGCCAGATATATAACATTCTTACTAGTGCAATTTGTTAAAGTGTTAAGATGAAAAGTTTGTTTTGTGGTAGGGTGTACGAAAAGAGTTCCATCTTGGATATGTACACATTGGTTACATTTACCACATGGTACAGTGTTAATTCCAGGTGTATCCATACTTTTCCTTGCCAAAGTGTTTTTAGGTTTACATAACTACCTTTTGAGATTTGGTTTGTTCTTGAAGAATACATTGGGTCTCGGGCCTACAATCTTACTAATATCATTATCCAGATGTAAAATATCCCAGTGTTTAACCGAAAATTGCTTTAACTGTACGGCATCTTTCGTGAAAAACATGGGGGCCCTAAGGTCAACCGTTGTGAGTGTCTGACTAATATCAGATGTACTAATAAACTCTGGAAGATAGGGTTTCGCTATCGTACCTCTTGATTCATTAACCTCCAATATTGTCTGTTCAACCTTCTCTATGTTATAATCTCTTTGTGTGAACTTAGCTCTCAATCCATCCAGCTCTTTCTTATAACCTTCAGCTGTCGGATTGAGTCTAGATGCCCTCATTATTTGTCCTTTCATCAAATTATTAAAGACAAACGTAGGGTGCATACTGTGTCTGTGAAGTAATGTATACCTATGGCAAAGTTTCCTATGTATAGAGGTATTGAGTAGGCCATTACTAAGCCTATTAATGGCGACATCTAAATAGGAAATCTCACTCACTGAAGAATTCAATGTAAATTTCACGAAATTATTAGAATTATTCATGCTTTCAACGAGTTCCAGGACTGTATATACATCACTAAGCCAAATGAAAAAAAGGTCATCTACAAACCTCCAATATATGCCTAAAATCTTTGGAAAAGATCTAGCTTAAAATGAACTTTTTCCTCCCAGCAGGCCATCATTAGGTTGGCGTAGCTATTGGCACAGGCAGTGCCCATAGCTACGCCATCCCTCTGTAGGAAAATCTCTTCTCCAAACATAAAGATATTATTCAACAGAATAGTTTCTAAGAAAAGTGCTAACAAATAAATTCTCTCAGATGAATAATCAGAGTGATTATGTACGTATTCCTGTATAAAATGTATCCCTATATCATTGGGGATAACAGTACACAGACTAACTACGTCTGAAGTGACCAGTATGTATTGTGAGTTATCATCCAGTTGACTAGTATACGCATATAAGTCAAGCAAGAATTGCTTACTGTCTCTCAGAATGGTAATACAGCAAACCTTGAGTCCTGGTCTTCTTCAAAAAAGACTTTAATGAACATAAACCAGACCAAAACAGACGATGAAAGAGACGATACACTCCACAGTCCAAACATACTGAGCGCTTTCACCCACTAACATGGGGCATCATCAGAGTACAAATGCTTTGGCCAAACATCATAAGGATTTGGGTTCTAGGCATACTTTTAAATTCAGTGTTTTACAAAAGCTAGATTTTAATCCCAGAGGGGACCTTATCAACTATACTTTAGAATGCAATTGAGATGGATTATTAGGTGGAGAGCTGACCAAACACCAGGGTTGAATGATGAAGCACAGATTAAGCCTCTTTTGAGAAGCAGGAGGTTTAAACCCAAATAACAGGAATGTAGTTTAGGTACAGCTATACATTTAACACCTATTAGTCCACTCTTTCAGTTGTTTACCACTGTTTTACATTGATATAATATACATATTTTTTATATATATTGTTATATTTATAATTGATGAAAATTAGGCATAGTACAATATAATATAATACATGTTTTAATAAGATGTTTTTAAAGATGTTAATATATGTGTGAGTATTTAACATTGAGTTTGCGCTTTATATGCTGGGGTTACTTGTTCATTGTTTGATGAGAAATTGACCAATGCAAATGTAAGGAGGGATATTTAAATCCTGAATGCTTTTATGTTATGTATAAGTCTGAAGGAGCCTACGGTGAAAGCGCTTACTTGTGAATAAAGGAACCTTTTTATACCATTTGGGCACTGTCCTGGACTATTTCTACGTTGACTGTTTCATCTACCTATGTGTTTTTTGGATTGTGTGCCATAAGGTGCCAGCGGTTATTTTATGTTGATTAGGTGTAATCCATGGTCAATTGACATTAATCATATTAATTCATTAAAGGATCTTCTTTATAAGTGGGAACGGCATAGTTTAACCATCCTATGACCTTCCTAGTTGAAGTTGTTAGTGAGCCATTAGTATGTGTTCCACAGGTCGCCCATTTGTTCCGCATTATGGAAGCGAGTGATCCCCATTTTGGTGATAGCAGATTGAGATCTATGTACGCCAGTATTCGCACGATGGTCTGACTTTGTATGGGGAATTTCTAATGTAGTCCCTATCTGTATTTCCTGTGCTATGCCTTACTGCAGCTGTGTAATTCCACCAGGTTTCCAGTTATGGGTGCCATCTTGGTCGTACACGTGTCCATCCATGGGAATCACCTACTGGACACTGATATAGGGCTGTACAGATTTCACACCTGCTTTCAGCATTATCCGGTGGATGCTTTGCATCATTAGTGGGGATTAAGGCATGTGCTATACCCACATCCCTCCCACGGGGCGGGCCAATGGATTCTCTGCCAAACAACACCGAGCCCCATTTCTGCATACCCAGGATCCCATGGCTGCAACCCTCGACGGTACACATTACACATCCTTCATGTGTGCGGGACTGGGATGTGGACGCACTTCTATGGACTCGACAATCTGGGGATTTCTGTTCATATGTCCTGCATTTCATGGACACGTGTCATCAACCTTAAACACGCTGGTGGTGCATATGTCTAGCTGTGCCGTAGTCACGGCTGTCACTTCTTTTGTGTCGATCGCAGCAGGGGTTGCGAACGGAGCAATTTTTGGAGTCCTACAATGGACACCAGTGTGCATATGTAAAGTGTAGAACTTGTTGGACTGTCACCATCTGGCCAGTGGTTTTGACTGATGCTGTATGTTCCCCGTTCGCGGATGTCTGTTTGACCACCCATATTATGTATTACTTGGCATATCTATATCCATGTACCAGTAAGCAGAAATACAGCAAACCTTGAGTCCTGGTCATCTTCATAAAAGACATTAATGAACATAAACCAGACCAAAACAGACGATGACAAAAACGATACACTCCACAGTCCAAAGATACTGAGCACTTTCACCCACTAACATGGGGCATCATCAGAGTACAAAATACATTAGATAGTCATCCCTTATATACTTCCTTCAGAGTCAGTTTAAAGACAGTTAATCAATAAACTTGCTCATAGTTAAGTAGCCAGTACTCCAAGTCTTAAAGATAAAGTGACATATAAAAATCAGTGTTGCATACATAACTTAATGGAAACATTAATACAACAACAATGTGTTAATATAAATACAATATTGGTAAATACAATCAGTAAATTGAAAAATAATTGATAATTGTTGTGAGTAAACCTTAGAATGTAGTGTGTTGATAATACAATTATGTATATTAATGTGTATAATTGTTGTATTAAGATTCCAAATCATTGAATAAATAAGTACAATTAAATAGATATTTTGTATAAATATAAATGTAAATAAGTGTCACAATGTTAAATATAAATATGACTGTATATAAATATATAAATATGATATGAAATAAACTGTAGTTGTTTACATCTTGTTTTTGAGTGACATATCTATGTCCATGTGTCATATATACGGGCCGTCGGACTGTTGTGTGTAGATATATACATGTGAACCCCTCGTTTCATACCTTGCTTTGTTACTGTCTGTGGATTACCTGTGTACACACATCTATTACCATACCATACCTTTCCACTGCACAGGTTCTGGCAGGGTGTACGGCTGGTTGGCCCTTAATCTTGCTGTGTGTTACATTGACCTGTGTCTATCTGGCAATTCACTGGCGTGTCATGTGAGACCTTCTTGATTCTATAGGGACCTGATCCCGTAATTGTGACGTGCTTCCACTGGCCATATATTTCTCTGTCATCTGGGATCTGTATGTAACCAGTCCTTTCAGGACACTTTCTATAGTTGTTCTTTTTTGGTTACATATATGAGTACTTTGGTATGTTGTGCTATTATTGTGTGTGGAGCATTTCTCCACGGGCCTCTGCTGACACTGGACATATATCCAGCTAGCCTAGCCCGGTCAACAAGTGTGAGCCAACTAAACACAATTCGTACGGTGGCACCTTCTGACAAGTGGGTCGGGTTACAGATGCATAACCGTCGTCAATCCCTACTACTAACACACACGTTATTCTATCCACATTCTATGTTTGTCTTATCACATAGCATGTGTTTCTCACTATTTCTACCGGTACTTTACATGGCATTGTCCGATTCCATACTTTCAGAGGCTGACAGTTTTGAGACATGTATAACTAACGTGGAGGACACAGCATTAACTTTCCCTGCTGTGAGCGGATCACACATGCACACGCGCACTTGCATTTCCTAATTGTGGGTTACGCGCAGGCGCACATGCATATCCGTATTCTGGTTACATATGTTTTCTGGGTCTGTGTGGTTACGTGGTCTGTATTAGTTGTGACTGTTCCAGTAACATATCTCTGATCTGGTTGACGGACGTGTGCGGAACACACTTTCACCTTTACACATGTAACTGTCTTTGCGGCACGGACGCATTACGTACACGTTCACATTTATATGTTCTATAGTCGTAATTCAAACGGGACTGCATTCACGTTTGCCGGTTGCTGTGACCACTACACGTTAGCTGTTCTGTCTCATTTATATGCATACCCATGGTACTTAGCTACATTAACATATCCCCCCCGCACTCACGTACGTCACAGGCATCCATTCTCCTGCTGGGAAAAGTGTGGTACTACATGTTACACATTCCTTATTCCCTACCGCTCATGGCCCAGGATGCATATGTCGTGACCGCAGGGATATTCAGATCATGGGGGCTTATAGCCCCTACGCATACAGGCCTTCGATTGTCAGGGTGTTCCTGTGGTGCTTTGGGTTTGGTCTTGTCCGCCTAGTGTACGGAACTGCCCTGACCGTGTACAAATGTCAGACGAGTCACATGGGCACAGTTTGTCTGTGTCTATGATACCATATCCTCCCCTCATTATTCCTAACCGTGCGTGCTGATTGGCCGGCGTGCCCGTTGTAGATCGTGTTATAGTAATTGCACACGGTCTGGTCGACCGGACCTATTTCCATTACTATACCTCGGTATTTATAACCTGTCTTGCTATGTTACATGGGTATAACATTGCGTGACAGCTTTCACTGTGCCACGGACATGTCCGTTGCTTACTTTGGGGCAGTCCCGCTCTGCTATACACATTTAACATGGCGGAACAGGTTGAACAGCACAGCAACGGGGACATCGGGCTCTCTGTCGCTGTTTTGTATTGAATATCTATGTTGACTTTGTTTCACATAGTGAGACAGTGTCGACATTGGCAACGGACATCTCGCGCAGTACGACCGCACCACCGCGGGGTGCCGTATGTCTGCGGATGGGCGGCGGACAGGCATTATGCTGTGCCATTATGTCTGGGAATATATGGTTTCTTTCCCTAGATGATATGGCATACTAGCAATGACCCGCGTCTGGGTGTGGGTACTGCTATATTTACCCACGGTTGCATTTGTGTGGTCCCTCGGGCATCGGCCTCGGGACCGCACCACGTCTACCGTGGGTATATCTAGCATTACCCACATCCGGGCGTGGGTTATTGCTATGGTATTCTGTGTGTACGGACACGTGTGTTTGGACAACCTACAACAGCTTCTGCTATTGGCATACAATGATGTGGGTGGTGCCGGTTACCATACATATGCCATGTTCTGCGTTTGTCCCATTCACACTTGTCTATCCCCTGTCCTCATTTGTACGTGGATATTTCTGTGGCACATGATTGAACTATGTATTACCTGCAGGTATGCTGTGTACAGTGCACATATGTCACGGTTGATTACAGTGTATCTGTGTACCTACCTCTGTGATACTGAGGACTACCACACATCCTTCGCAGCATTACATGCATATGTCCATACTATTATTCGGTGGCCTGTGGGGGGTTGTCAGAGCGATGGTTACACATGTCCCTGTTTGTGCACGCATCATGGTGGTCTTTGACCGGCCTCCGTTGCTATCGTGGGATGGACGGTGGTGTTGGTGTGTGTTTGGGTTGTGTTTCTACTGCCGATACGTCAGTGGGGGGGGTGGGGTTGGCACGTGTTCCTCTTTGCAGGGGGCCCCATCCTGGACATTTGTGTCATGCGTCGACACTTGGCACATGCCATATGTCCTGTGATATTCCCACAGTCGTGTATGCCTTCCTGCATTACTACTGCGTGTTACTGGCAGTTTGTATCTGGTACGCATGGCTATTATGTTGGATAGCTTAGGCTATTCCCATGATATGACATACCCATTCATCCGGGCATATACGTGTTATTCAATCCTTTGCATTGGCCGTGGGTGTTTGGCCATATGGCACCACTATTATCTATGTGTGATGTCCCACCTTCACCTTCTGTGCATGTGGCACCCTGTTGGGGTGTCCTGCTTGGTGGGCGGATGTTCCGCCCTATGTGTTGTGTTTGACATGTCTGCATAGCTAATCATCGGTACAGTGGCTGCACATACTGCTTTGTCCAGATGTGTACAGTTATGGACACCGTGGCGTGTGAACGCCTATGGGGTTTCGACAGATCCGTACCACATGCGGGATGTACGCATTCTGCCGACACATTCACATGCGGCCATTTGGATATCAGTACCTGAGGTGGGATGTTGACATGTGGGGTACATATTTGCACGTGTGGCACTGCCTAGGACAATACTTCATACTACATTTGAGGTATACCCACTGTGTGTAGGTGTGCAGCTGCGCAAGGCTGCTAGCTGGATTGGGTGGACAGTCGTACATGGGTGCGGGTTACGTGCTATGACGGGGCTGTTGTGTATTACATTTGCATGCATGGGTTCTGCTTCTGGATATTCCGCTTCGGCATACGCCATCCTATGTGTATGTGACGGGTACGTTGCTGGGTCTAGTACATGTTGCTATGCACATGTTTGTCTGTGTTTAGGGTATCTGGTTTCTTTCTGGTTGTTATATAGACACGGCTGCCCGGCTGTGTACTCTCACTACCACTGTGGAACTGCTGGTGACCATGCCAATGGGGCTACTCATGTGTAGGTGCGGCGCGCTGACATGCTGCGGTACACCTTCACTGGGTATGCCCACTGACAGTGCATTGCGTGACGGACACGGTATTACGCGTATCCTTTGTTCCTTGGACGGGTACAATTTGGACTTCGTGGGTTAATGTTTGGTTCTCCGTTTTGTGTAGACGGGTACTATGTTGCATACTCTGCGTACGTTTCATTATCCACAGACACTGGTTGGTGCAGTTACTATTGCAGGCGGCCTGTGACAGTCAGCACTTTAGGTTGCTCCTCGCCTGCCAGCTTGGCCACGCCTACGGGCGCATCCTACTTGGGCTCGCGCACGTGCCCTCTGCACGTGGTTGTGGTTGTAGCGCACACTCATTACTATGCATGTGGCGCTGCTACGCCAGTTATACACTGCACTGCCGGCGCAAGCCTTACACCGGCCTTGCGCCGAGCTTCATGAATCCGGGGGCAAGTGTAACCATTAAAAACAAAGAGATAAGTGCTTTCGGTATTCAAACCCTTTTTCAGATCTATCTAAAATCATACGGATCCCGTTATACAAATACGCTATACACGTCCAACCTTCCAATCAGAATTAATTAAAAATTCACGCCTCCTATAATGTAATCAAATTGTCCATTCAAATAGAGCCTTTGAAATAGTTCCCACCAATGGAATGGAAGGAGCAGAGGCCACAGAACAAAAGGAAACAAATTTGAGCTCCTTAGTGGTGATCTTGTCTGATGTGGAGTTGACGAATGCACAAGTTCTCCTAAATAAAGGTCTGAACTTTGTACCGGCAAAGAAATCTTATATAAGTGATTTGATAGTAAGTCTGAGACTTTTTGGAAGGAATGTAATGCTAAGAAATATGTTCGGTAACGCTTCAAATGATAATATGAATGCATTTAGTAACCGAGCACTTTCATACCACAGAACAATTTCACCATGGAAACATTTTTACAAGTCTGTGAAGAAGAGATCTTGAGGAAGTTAAGCAAACCTAGACACTGCTTTTATAATCTGGATATGGATCAGGCACAAGCTTTGAAACAACTTGGAGTCAACAATAGTATCATCAGTGGAAGCATTGTAGTTATGAATGCAGAGCAATACCGCATGAAGATGATCGAACTCTTGAATTATACAGTCACGGATAAGAAAATGGTTAACAACATGATTGAGAAGATTCAGGAAAAACTAAGAAATCTTAAGAGCTCAAATAAGATTATTCAGGATTTGTTCAAATACTTTTATATTAAACATCCACTCATTCCAATCATAGAAGGTCTTCCAAAAGTGCATAAATCCAAATAAGACCCTCCAGTTCGCCATGTAGTGTCTGGAAGTGGTTGGGCAATGGAACCTATATCAATATTTATTGAACACCAGCTTAAACAAATATTGTGTCAACCCCTGCCATGATAAAGGACACAAGAGACTTCTTATATAAGTTACTGAACATTTGAATAAAAGGCAATCAGAAGGCTCTTGTTTGATGATAATACTAGATGTAAAAAGCTTATTTACCATTATTCCTAATAATTATGGTATTTTAGCCATTAAGAACTTTTTAGCCCAGAATAGCAGTTTTGATTCCCATAAAATTGAATTGCTTTGTGTCCTACTGGACTTAGTTCTAGAAAATAACATATTTTTATTTGAGAAGGACACATACTGGCAAAGATGGGGGGTTGCCATGGGCACCCCCTGTGAAAATAGTTACGCTAACTTGATTTTAGCGGATTGGGAATCTACATATATATATATATATATATATATATATATATATATATAGTAGCAGAAATCCTTATTTGTCAGCCTTAAGATTCTATAAAAGGTTTGTGGATGATATATGATTTTTGTGGAGTGATACTAAGGAAAATCTAATTAGTTTTGTCAAATATTTGGATGAGACTATGAACTTCCTAAAATTTATAAGCCACAACTCAGAATCTGTAATTTACTTTTTAGATATCAGGCTTTCTATAGATGCAACGGGCAAGATTAGGACCTCATTATTCAAGAAAGACTGCTGGAAGAATAATTGTTTATACAGGACAAGCATGCATCCACACATACTTTTCAAAATGCTGTCAAGAATCAACTCATACGTACTTCACAACTACACACGGAGGGTATAGAATTCCAATGAAAATTACATGAAATGGGTCAATTATTCAAGGATAGAGGTTACAAATCAGGAGAAGTCAATGCACAGATAAACAACACTTTAGCGTCCAGGAGTAATATTGGTAAACCATTTTTATCGGGACAGGTGAAATACAGAAAAAGAACATGAATAAAAGACAGGTTTTAACTTATGCTAGTGACATTTAACATGTTTGTAAAATAATCCAGGATAACTGGAAAATATTGAAAACTGATCTGAGTTAAAATATATTGTAGGGAAGGCTCCATCTTTCACCTTTATAAGAAATTGTAACCTTAAACAATTATTGTGTCATGATAGGAGTCTGACCAGGAGAAGGGATCGATGGCGCGTTTCCATGTAGAACCTGTTCATTATGCAAATATACTTCTAACAGGAAGGAATTCATGTATCCAATCACTAATAGAAGCTATCGATGCACAACCTATGCCAATTGTAAAACTCAGCATGTGGTCTACATCGTGATCTGTGATACATGTGAGTCGTGTTATGTAGGAAAAACAGATAGGTTGTTGAAGGAGCATATATCAAAGCATATGAGTGACATACGGCTGAAAGATATGAAAAATCTGCTAAGCAGACATATAATAACTAATAATGGGCATGGTTTCACTTTTATGGTGATACAAACTATACAGGAAATATCTGAGGAGGGAATATATTTGACAAAATACAAAAAGGTGGAAATGTATTGGATAATGGAACTACAAGCTGACAAACACCTGGGTGTAAATGGAAATGTGCTCTTGAAACTCACCCTGAAGGGGTGGAGACTGCAAAGATAATCGGGATGAATGGAGATGTCATACTCATACTCTATGAATGGGATGTGAATATCCTGTTAGTGATTGGTGGGAATGGATGATATGATCACATTCTAGGAGGCGTGAATTTTCAGTTAATTCTGATTGGAAGGTTGGACGTGTATAGCGTATATGTATAATGGATCAGTATGATTTTAGATAGATCTGAAGAAGGGTACTAATACCTGAAAGCTCTTATCTCTTTGTTTTTAATGGTGACACTTGCAGTTGTTTTCATTATTAAACATACGATTTTATGTTCGAGTCCGTGGTGATCGCACTGATTTTTTACAGTTATGTATTTTACAAATATTAAAAGAAACATAAAGATTTTGATTAATATATTAACATGATATTTCTTGGTGTTGAGGAAGTCATAAATATTATGGGATGGATTCAGAAAGATTGCTGCAAGGTGTACATGAGTTGTACACCCCGTGATAACCATTTCCGATTGAGAGATACCTATCACAGTATTTTACACAAGGATGTGTGGCACTGTGATGGGTTGTCTCCTCAGTCACACTAACTACTAATGAGGCATTCCAGGGGTTGCTGTCTATTCTTATGAGTCATCTGCACTTCCACTGAAATGCCTACGATGAAGTATTCAGACAAAAGAGAGATTCAAAGAATCACAGGGCTGTGTAACTTACCGTAGACAGCCATGTTAATAAATAAAGGGGGAGTCACCACGGACCATGGGAACTACCGCCCCATTAGCCTGACGAGCCTGGTCTGCAAGGCTATGGAATGTATCATCATGGAACTTATAAACAATGACATTGGTAATCTCCAAACTCTGGACCCTACCCAGTTCGGGGTTGTAAAAGGTAGATCATGTCTCCTAAACCTAATAAACTTCTTTGAAGTGGTCACCGAAGCTGTAGATTAGGGTAAGGTGGTACACACAGCCTATCTAGATCTTGCCAAGGCTTTCAGCACCATCCCCCACTCTGGAATTATAGATAACCTCACTAAACTAGGTATAAATCCCTATGTCACAAGATGGGTTGCCAACTGGCTCACTGACAGAACCCACACTGTGAAAGTAGCAGACTCTAAATCCAACTTCAGGCCAGTGACAAGTGGAGTACCACAGGGTTTAATCCTAGGTCCTCTCCTGTTTGGTATCTACTTCTCTAAAGTACAGGCTAACACAGAAGGTCTTTGGCTGATAAACTAAGAGCCATAATCAAAACTCCTAACGATGTGGACATCCTACAAAAGGGCCTCACTGAGACAGATGCCTGATGTCAAAGCCATGGCCTCAAGCTCAATGCCAAAAAGTGCTTTGTCATTCCTTTTGGTAAAAATTCTTTACCCATGAACTACCACATAGGCGGTAGTCTACTCAACACTGAAAGTGTGATAAGAGACCTTGGGACACAGGTGAACAGTAGTCTCTCCTTTGATAATCACATCGCCACAGTGGTCAGGAAATCCTTCTACATGGCACACATCATCACAAAAGGTTTCTCATCCAGGAAAAAAGCGGTCATTGTTTCCCTCTACTCATCACTCATTAGACCCATTACAGAGTACAACGCCCCTTTTGGTATGTACCTCACAAGACATCTACAACAACTGGAAAGGCCAGAGAAATACCTCACAAAGAGGATTACCGGCCTCAAACAGATGCCCTATGCAGACCGTCTCAAAAAACTCCAGCTTTACTCTGTCGCATATCGCCTACTCAGACGTGATCTCTGCCTAACATACAAAGCAATGTCAAACCCAGAGCTGTTGGACATGCTCCACGTAAAAAAATCCCAATCCCTCTGAGCTTCACGCTCTAGGGACCTAAACCTTGTCACCACAATAAACAGAACATGCTGGAGGGATAGATTCCTGTTCCAGAGACTTCCCATACTCTGGAACAAACTACCAATCTATATCAAACAAAGCTCCTAATTAGCACTCTTCAAGAAAAATCTTAATGATTGGATGGGAGATAGGAAATTCACCCTGGGGATCACTTCTGTGGCTCTGCTTGACAGGGGCACAGGAAAATAATTTTCTTGGGTGGCAAAAGCCAGGGTACCATTTAGCTAGGTTTATATAGGCCCTAGGGCCAATAGCCTAGTACCTACCTATGAACATATGAAACTATGTAACTATATTCACTATTTCCAGTATAGTTGGTTTGGATTTTAATTTCCATTTTCTAGTAATTGCTTTTTGGGCAGCCACCATTATTAGACACAGCAAGGCCTTACCATGTATAGGCAATTCTGATTCTGTATCATAGCTCAGAAAAATCATCTCCCTTGTCAGACCAATCTGCCCCCTAAAATCTCCGACAGTGCATCCCACAAAAAAGCCTTAAAGTCCACCAACTCACTGCATTCACAGAAAATATGTTGCCAATTACCTCTTTCTTCTCCTTCACACTTCCAGCATTTACTGTCTGCATGAAGACAAATTCTCTGGAGTCTACTTGGGGGTATAAAAATATCTATTTAAACATTTCCAGGCAAAAATCCTAAATCTTCATAGATTGCTTTGCAAATTTGGGAGACATACATATATCCTCCCATTGTTTTTGTGAATTGCTTATCCAGTCTCTTCTTACAATTATCATGAAATATTTTATATGCTGTAATAATTATTCCTTTATGGCAGCTTCTGTTATAGATTCCATTAAAAACTGTACCAGTGCTGGTCTTTCGTTTGGGACCCCGCTATTTTTTTGTCTAGCTTCTGATTTGTTAGGATTACATTTCTTTTGCTTTCATTTAATTTAAGGTTAAAATCTGCTCAAAGTTTTTGCTTTCTTTTAAGAGGAGTCCAGATGCAGTAAAGTACTTTCAATATGAGTAATACTCATTATTATGTTATATGAAAACCACATTATTTTTGAATTTAAGTCAATATTTATTTTGAATCCTTCAGTATATGTATATTGTCTTAATTAATTCACTAATGCTTGCATTGCTATGACAAAACAAAGACACAATTCTTTTTTCTTATGTTTTCTGCTTGCGACAAATTAATTCCTAATTTAATACATTTGTAGATTATTTTATGATATATGTCATAGTTTTACTTAAACAGCTGAAAAAAAAGAAAGACTGGGATTCATACGACATTTCACTGCCAGTGCCCAATAGTATGATGGTGATATAATGTGATTCAGAGACATGATAAAGCCACATGGAGCAGCATCTCATTAGTGTCCCATTATCATGCTGTAAATCGGGGTCTATATCACTTCGACGAAACGGCAGAAGTTCGAACACCATATGTTCAAACTTCTAACCTCTAAGTGCAAAACCATTCAAGGCTTTGAACAGCGATTTTTTTCCCAGGGAAATAAATCGCTGTTCCAAGAAACACACACACAACACAAGCACACCAAAAACACAGCAATCCACACACATACATTTAAAATTCTACATCTAACCCTGCACTAAACTGTACATACACTACTATCTATCCACTTACCTTAACCCAAACCCTAACCCTAAAGTCTGTCACTATCCCACACCCACCTCACCCGCGCCCTAACCCTAACTCATCTAACCCGCGCCCTAACCCTAACGTCAGCACAATCGCACACTTACCTGAACCCGACCCGTAACTTTCCACCACAGTGCTGAAAATCGAGAAGCCACAGAAATGGCCCACCAAATTCCTTCCCTGGGATAATCAATTTTCGAACTTCACAGTTCAAATATATGGTGTTCAAACTGCTGAAGTTTCGACGAACTGATAGAAACCCTCTAAATTGAACTCTGTGCAGTTACATACAACCACATTAGTGCTCCCCCTCACAACACACATAATGAAGTTACCCAGGCACCTAGAAACACAAATGCATGCACCCCAACAGTTATGCACACTCACCTATATACCTAGGCAATCACACACATACACACACACATACACACACACACACACACACACAGACACACACACACACACACACACACACACACACACACACACACACACACACACACATGCACGTGCGCGCACATACACACAGATACACACACAATACACACACACATGCAAACACGCATACATGCATACATACACACACACACACACACACACACACACACACACACACACACACACACACACTCATGATTTTATAGTACTTCACTGCCAAGTAGCTAACTGCCCCACTCCTGCAACAATAATGAATGAGTTTATGTCATCAAAAACTGTCACTTCACTTTCCAAAAGAGTGTTAAGAGTTATTTTTTGAATCACTTTGTCTGACTATTCTTATCCCAGGAAAAAGCACTGAGGAAAACCTACCCCCTAGACTGCCACTTTTGTATGTGGCCTTCACCAGCAATTTAGGTATAGCACTAAGGACCACAGCCTTCTCACTACTGTGGCCTCTTAATTACTGTGGCATAAGGTACCAATCAAACTTGCTACAAACAATACTGAGCAGTGTATTATGGATTTCTAAATCCTGGCAAAAATCTTCCAATACGCAAAATACATTTTTCCTGTTCAAAGAATGAAAAGCTTTTTCAGTGCCTAATCTCCTAATGACCATCAGTTCCTTCAAAGTTTTATCTGCAATCTCTATTAACATTAATGTTATTTCAATATTATCCTGTGACTGTCTATTAATAATGAAATCTCTTTAATCCTAAGCTATAACAAAAGGTAATATTAAGTTTTATTATGTCCAATAAAATGAACATAAACATTTGAAAATCAGTATTTAATAAATGTCCAATCAGGGCTGTAGTAGAGAGGGTTAAACTCTGACTACTGCCCATGTAACCTGGATAAATTAGCGGCTCAGGCATCTAAGATGTTAGCATGTCCAGTCTGGGGGGGGGGGGGGGGCATGTATCTAGGAGCACACAGTGTGGTATGATTTCCCTGGTGGAAACAAGTAAAGCTATTATAGACTGCTTCTTCACATAGGTGGAGTGGCTTGCTAAAGTAATTCCTTTGCAGAATAGAGGTGCAGTTTAACACAAATCACCTGTTTCATTCACACCCTAGAGCATTGCTACATATGTGCAAGGAATGTGTTAAAGTAGAAAACCCCATGGCTGCAATACACTACATATGGATACTACAATCTCCTCACTGGACACAGTAGCAAAGATGTCTACGAGCATGAGTAGAGATTGGCAGATCAAGTGAAGAAGAGTGGTCATAAGGTCAGCTGATGGACAGCAGTAATGAGAACATATTGCAGAAAAACATATCCTATAAAATATTCGGCTGTAAGAAGAACATAATTTACAGTCTTTATCTGATTTTACTAAGGGATGGTGGGAAAATATGTTCACTTTGTATATTTTAGAAAATTCTGTTCAACAAATAAAAACTAATAGAGTAAAGTTAAACACAGTATTTACCCGACAGCATGAGATTATCCTAAAGAAGTTACATTTGGAACAAAGTTACTTCAAAATATAAATCTGCCAATATACATTTTGAGTTCCATAAAGAATTAGATCTCTAAAATCAGTTTGTTCCTTCAATTTCAAGAAACTCACCTCATTTTTTTAGCAGCAGTAAAGACTCTTGCTCCTTGCTTGTACTAGCATCTGATTTGTCCAAAATACACATGAAATAACACCCATAGTTACAGTTCATTGTCTTTGGCATATTATAATTATTTTTCATAAGATTATTACTCACCTTTTTTCTTTAAAAGAAGAGATTACTAAAACAGTGTACTTAAATTCTGTCCTCTTTATATCATCCTCTAAAATATGTGCTTTTTTTTAGAAAGACAGTGTCAGTCATTCAATTTCAGATGTCATGACAATTGATCCCTTTTCTAACCATAGTTTAGGCCATTAATGTTTAATAACAATAATTTAAATGTTGTCACTGTAACTCATAATGCACTTCTTTCAAATAGTTTGAAATATTTTATGACTTACAGAAGGTGTATTACTTAACCTGAAATTGTTCCAAACTGCTTAAGAAAAGAAACAAAAAGAAAAAACATGTTCTTAACTACAAATACAGAATAATTAAAAACATTCTAAAAATATATGTATACAACTAACTCCAACTTGGAGCGGCAGACAGGCTACCTTCCTATCTGCCCCAAAAGCGCCGGACATCTCAGAATCTTTCTCAGAACCAAGCTTGCTTCCATTGTTTTACAGATGGTAGTGGCTAGTCTAAATTTAGAACTATAGTCAATAACCCCAGAGTTTTACAGTTCAATTTTAATTTTAAATTTAATTTTAAATTTAATTTTAATTTTTTATTTTTATTATTTATAATTTTTTATTATTTTTTATTTTTTGGTTACATTTACATTTAAATTTAAGTTTTAGTACAGTTTTTTTCAAACATAGGTATAATCGTGACAAAGCAAAAGGCTCCAACGCATTGCTAGAGGTTAGGAATGGCACATATGAACAAGTAGCTGGTTAATAAAAAGGAACTAAATAAGAGGAATGAGATGCTTCCCACCAGGTCCGTCTTCACCTTGTAGGCCTACTAAGGCCACACCCCCAACTAGTCACTTCTCATTGGACATCTCTCAACCACGCCCCCTCCACAGGAGCATAAAAGCAGCACAGCAACAGCTCTCAGGTCATTCTGACCAGCGCTTGGGGAGTGCACAAATAGTCCTTTTTAGGACTCACACATAGCAAAAGAACCGAAGATCTGTTCAAGAAAAAGGGCAACGGAGATCGACACCACCGCGGAACACCGAAGGACACAACAGCAGCTCTTCCCAGAACCCATTGTGTCCTTACACAAAACAGCTCTTTTCAGAGCTCACGTGGATCTGCACCTTACACCAAACAGCTCTTCTCAGAGCTCACAGTACACCAAACAGCTCTTCTCAGAGATCTGCAAAAGCTCTGGTAAGAGCAACCAGAGACACATTGAAGAATAAAACAAAAAAGTTCTTATTAGAGCTACCACCAACACCTGAACGGGCATTCAAAACACAAATCGGCCCTTCTCAGAGCTCACAGAAATCTGTATCAGCTTCGGTAAGACCAGCCGGAAGCACAGACACAGCTTCGGTGAACCAAACAAAACAGTTCTTTTTAGAACTACCGCATCTGCCCAAAAGGGCATTCAAACACAAAACAGCTCTTGTCAGAGCTCATAGAGATCTGTAACAGCTCTATATAGAGCTCCAGCTGCCCACAGGGCTAAAACAGCTCTTTTTAGAGCTAGCTCCACCACCGACTACACGTAGAAATCTGTTCACCATTTAGGATCAAGAGTGAAAGGCTTTGTAAAACTAACTCCAACTTGGAACACATAGATTCCTAGTCCAATTAGTATTATTATTCTCAAATAAACCAATATTTTCAAATGTTCCTATATTATAATAAAGTACAATATTATTTCCTTTATCGATATAATTTCATTTGGTATTTTTTCAATACTGTGTATATTCAAACTTTTTTTTGTCTATATTTTTAATTCAGCATTAAATTAGTTTAATCATACATAATAGAACCAAGTATATATATATATATATATATATATATATATATATATATATATATATATATATATATATATAGGTTCATAGGTTCATAGGTAGATACTAGGCTATCTGCCCTAGGGCATTTATAAGCCTAGCCAGAGTGTATTTGGCTTCCGCCTCCTTATTAGATTAGCCTACTGTGCCTCTGTAAAGTAGGTCGCAGAAGGTACCCTTTTAAGATTAGTTTACTGTGCCTCTGTCTAGCAGGGACACAGGAGAGATCCCAGGGGTGAATTTGCAATTTCCCACCCACGCGTCCAAATTTTGCTTGAAGAGGGTCAGCAAGGGGCTATGTCTAACATGAATTGGGATTCTATTCCAGAGTGAGGGGAGCCTCTGGGAAATGAATCTGTCCCTCCAGCATGTCCTATTTATTTTTGTGCTGAGGTTTAGGTCCCTGGAGCGTGTGGCTCTAAGGGACTTGGATTTTTTGAGGTGGAGCATGTCCATTAATTCTGGGTTTGACATGGCTTTGTACGTCAGGCATAGATCGCCTCTGAGTAGGCAGTAAGCAACTGAGTAGAGCTGTAGTTTCTTTAGTTGAGCTGCATAGGACATCTGTTTGTAGCCCATGATCCTCTTGGTGAGGTACTTTTGGGGTCTCTCCAGTTGCTGCAGGTGTCGGATAAGGTACATCCCAAAAGGGGCATTGTATACAATAATGGGCCTGATGAGTGATGAGTAGAGGGGCACAATGACCTCTCTTGATCTAGATGTGAACCCTTTTGTGATATGGTGGGCTATATAGAAGGTCTTTCTAACCACTTTGGCAACATGATTATCAAAGGAGAGATTACTATCTATGTTGGTCCCCAAATCTCTAATTACTTCTTCCGTACTTAATGGATTACCACCTATGTGGTAATTTGTGGGCACCTTGTTTTTCCCAAAGGGGATGACTATGCACTATTTAGCTTGAGGCCGTGGTTCTGGCACCAGGCATCCATCTCTGTGAGACCCTTTTGGAGGATGCTTGTGTCAGCTGGAGATTCGATTATGGCCCCCAGTTTGCAGTCATCTGCAAACTTTCTCAGCCATAATCCCCCCCGTGTTAGCCTGAACCTCAGAGAAGTATATACCGAACAAGAGAGGTCCCAGAACTGAGCCCTGTGGGACGCCACTTGTAACTGGTTTGGATTCAGACATGGCACCTGCGATTCTGACCATGTGGGTTCTATCTCTGAGCCAGTTTGCAACCCATCTTGTGATATAGGGGTTGATATTTAAGCTGGTAAGCTTATTTATGATGCCCGTTTGGGGTATTGTGTCGAAGGCTTTTGCGAGGTCCAGGTAGGCTGTGTGGACTACCTTGTCCTCATCTATGGCTTTCGTAACTGTTTCAAAGAAATCAACTAGGTTTAAGAGGCAAGATTGGGTAGGGTCCAGTGTCTGGAGACTCCCAATGTCATTGTTTATGAGTTCCATGATAATACGCTCCATAGCTTTACAGACCAGACTAGTCAGGCTTATGGGGCGATAGTTTCCGGGGTCCGTTGTGGCACCACCTTTGTGGAGTGGGACCACTGTAGCTGTACGCCATTCTTTGGGTACATATCCTGTAGTAAGGCTAAGTTTGAACAGTGACTTAATGTGAGGGTTCAGTTCTTCTTGGAGCTCATGTAAGACACAGCCTGGGACACCGTCCGGTCCCATAGATGCTGTGTTTTTTGCTTTGGAGAGGGCAGCTTTCACCTGTGCATTTGTGATGTCAGGGAGGTTACATTCAGTTGGGATAGGCGTTTGCTCCTTTGGGGGGGAAGGGGGGGAGATGTTTGCACTGAATCTGTCTGCCAGGATGTTGGCTATGTCTGTAGGTTTGGTATATTTTGTACCATTATGCAACAATTCAGAGCATATCTGGGAGTTTCCGCCCATGTTTCTGACATAACTAAAGAAGGCCTTGTGATTACCTTTAGTGTCTAGGGCAATTTTTCTTTTGAAACTGGCCTTTGATGATTTTATGAGAGATCGAAGTTTCTTGCTAATACTGATCAGAGATGCCTTCCCTTTTTGGGATTTTGCTCTGTCATGTAGTAGCTCCCTCCTTCTGTTGTATAGCTTATTTATGGCCGGGGTCCACCACAACGGTCTCCTGTTTTTGGAGGAGTGAGTCTTGGTTTTATTTGGGATAGCACGATCCATGCATTCCTGCAGGTGCTCATAGAATGCATTTGTAAAGGATTCTGTGGATTGGGCTGTATTATCCTCTGGCCCAGGGGCTTTGAAGGATTCCACCTCAGTCTTGAGAAGTGCAAAGTTGGCTTTGGAGAAATTCTTTACAGTGATTTCCTTGGCTGGGGGTGGGGATGGGATATGGATGTCCAGGGAAATTTGTTTATGGTCTGATCTTACCAATGAGGGGTTTACCACTGGTATGGAACATAGAGTCCCCATGTTGGTGATGACCAGGTCCAATATGTTGTTCCCTCTTGTGGGATTGGCGACCAGTTGTTCCATTGTGTTAGAGTTTATAAATTCACGGAACCGTTGGGCGAGGGTGTTTGGGCTTGAGTAGTTTTCCCAGTCAATGTTTGGGTAGTTGAAGTCACCCAATAATATAGTGTTTGGAGAGACCTTAATATTCTCCAGTGTTCTCAGGAATGCCAAGTGGGGTTCCTGTAATAGGGAGGGTGTTCTGTAGCAGGCTACAAACTGAAAGGCAGTTTTTCCCGCTGTTAGTTGCACATGGATGGTTTCCGATGCTTCGTGCAATGCCACTAACCTGGAGGTGTAGGTATCTTTGATGAATATAGATACTCCCTCTCCTTTTGTGCTTTGGTCTGAGTTTTGGGGCAAAAACGCATGGTATGAGTTATAACCTGGTAGTGCTGGGGTGCTCTCAGGAGACTTGAAACAGGTTTTTGTTACTGCACAGACATCGATTTTCTCCATACTGAGGAGAGTCTCGAGTGCATGCATCTTGAGGTTTAGACTTCTGGCATTGAGTAGCATTACCTTTAGTTTTTTTATCTTTGGTTTGTCTATGGAGGTGGGTTTGTCCTTTGAGCCTTGCCTAAAAAAGGCACTATGGGGGTGGCAAGAGCCTTGGCCAGTATACGAAAGCCTAAGGGTGACAGGTGCAAGCCGTCCCTAGCGAAGCAGCGTGGCTTGTCGAGCATGTCATCCCAGGCTGACAGACACTGGATCCCCTTTGAATGACACCAATACTTTAGCCAATTGTTGAAACTGATCATTTTGTCTTTATACTGTGGCATCATTCTTGGTGAGGGTAAGATGCTACTCAAGGTCAGGGACATACCAGCCTGGGCTACATGGTCAGAGAGCTCCTCTATGTCTCTTTTCATGTAGTCCAGGGAGGTACATCTCAGGTCATTCACACCAACATGGACAATGACGATGTCATACTTGTACTTGCTTTGGAGTGACCTGAGTGCTTGCATTATGTGGCGGATCTTGGCACCCGACAGGCAGCTTACAGTGACATTCTCCTTGTTCAGTCTGGTGAGTGGGACGTCAGTGTGCCAGACAATCGAGTCCCCTATAACAAGTGTATTTGGTGTGTTGTTTGACCTTATGGGCTGTGACTGTGAGGCACACTGATTTTGTGAGATATGTGATTTGTGGGTATTGTTGAGGGGTGGCTGTTGCTTGGATATCTGCTTAGGAGGTCTTTGCTGTTTAGGCAGATTTTTATTTAGACCCTCCGTGTATGTTTTTGTGTGTTTATGTGTTGGGTATGCATATGCAATAGGTCTGTGTGAGACTGGATTTGTGGTGTGGGTGGTTACCTTTTCCTCCTGACTGACTGTGCCAGTCTTGGGTTGAGAGAGCTCTGCCTCCAGTTTGGCTGTGTGACTGCATCTCTCACATGTATTAGAGTTTGTTGGAAGGAGGAGAGGGTTG
>NC_056735.1:711486640-711579140 GCF_019279795.1 Protopterus annectens
GAATAACACAATTTGTGTTAGCATGCATTTCTGAAGGATATGAAGTCTGAAACTCCAATGTAGCTCATTATTTACTGGCTTCAATCCTAAGCAATTTGCTATAAAATCACAAATTGTATGAGGAACAGACCAATAATATGAGACAAAAATCTAGACATTTTGTGAAAATCTGGACAGTTGAGAGGTATGGCTGTATTGAAAATGAGTATTAACTCATTTTTTTCACATTCCTAATGTGGTTCAAATTGCTGGTTTGAAAACATATGTGTGTTATAAAGGGCAGCCTACACCTGCTTTTCATTGTGGCTCATACACCATTCAATACAACCATGTCTGAAAAAGAAAATGTTCCAAGTGTGGAAAGACTGGGCATAATATAAATAATTGTGAAATGGTTTGTGGGAAATGTCAATGAATTGGACATTTTTGGTTTGACTGCCCCCAAGTACAAGTATATGAAAACCAAAAAAGTTCCTCTCATACGAAGTCCATAATTCCAATAACTGCTGATACTACTGTTATTAAGGAAAGTGAGTGACGCAGGAGAACAGATTTTGTTCAGTAGTAATTGTACAGAGGTTGATGACATTAAACGTGATCTGTCTGGTAATGCGTTAGACAATAACGTTACTGATGGTAAGAATGGCACAACAAATAAAAGAGTTAGAAAATGAAAGTTGAGAAGTAATAGTAAAAAACTGCAAAATGGGAAAGGTTGATCTCACTATATGTTCATTAAAAGTAAATAGTATTATAAATGTAAAAAGGCAATCAATAGAAACAGAAAGCTGTAAAGCTACTCATTCCAATATTAGTTGTTTGTCAGATACTAAATTATTGAACACCTCCCAGCAACATCAATTAGTTGTATGGAACATAAAAATAACAGTATGAACCTTTTGCAAATAGTTATCTAGTTGCATAGCATTATTATATCAAGAAAACTTGCACCTTTTAGATGTCCCTGTGTACTTAATCCTGAAAGGTTTCTCGTAAGTGACTTTTTCAGTTGTTTGGAACTACTGCATCTAGTTGTGGTATATGGTCCCATTAATTTGAAAGATAATTTTTTATGATATTGCAACCCTATATGCTGGTTTCATTATGTACTGTTTTAATAAGTGACTTGAATTATCATATTAGAAAAGAAAAAAGATAAAGATGTTAAAATAATTAAAGATATCTTACAATGTGAACATCTTTATTTAGGCTGGAGTTTAGGTTATACTTGCAAAAGAGGTAATTTGGTCACTGAAATGAACTATTTTGCCCAGATAATAGAATTAGAATTATTACATTATCAAAAAGTTACATTTTTTGTCTCTCTTGATGTGGCCTTATGTTGTATTTTCAATCTAAAAAAAAAAAACACGTTATAATGGTAAAAATGTCAGATAATTAACCATCTCTTCTTTTGTAGGCAAAAGATTGAAAGACAGAGAGCTTATAGTTATGGAAGGATCATCTGACATTAGTTGCATATTGCAGGGACTGGTATGAATGGTGTATAAATATATACAAAAAATGTACAGTTGAAAAACATGTGGAATGCAAAGAAGAAGGAATGGAGCTCCTTATCAAAAGATATGAGCATTGTTTGAAATGTAATAATGTCTTGTCGATATCTTTTATACCTTCTATAGAAAGACATTGGCAAACAATTACTTAAGAAAGGCAGTATAGCTACATAAGCAAAGATATATATATATATATATATATATATATATATATATATATATATAGTTAATGAAAAGAAAGATGAAGTTTCTTCCTTTCTGAGAAAATATAAAATAGAAACTAATTTAATGGACAATATGAAAACTATTGATGATGGTATTAGTGCATCACAACATAGTATTATACAGAGAGTAGAGGATTAGGTTTCTAACTTGTATAACTGTTATGTTATGAAACAAAGGGAATGGAAATTTCTGCAGCCGAGTACACAACATACTGATTGCTTAAACAAATTCATTTCATTAAATGAATCAAATGTTATTTTAAAGAAAGTTTCTTGAGACTCTTCTCCTGGTAATAGATGTATACTTTTCTTTCTATATCTCCAAGCCTTTATATCAGAAGAAAATGTCTTTAATGTTTTAAATGAGTGTCTACATCACTGTATACACAACAGTGTTATTTGTAAAGATGTATTAAAATGTATTACATCAAAAGATATAGGTCATGTTTAACTAACTGGTGACCATTTTATATTACAGAACACTGATTATAAAATATTTTGTAAAATCATTCATAAGACATTATCTAGGGTGATTTTCCAACTTTGTTATCAAGATATTTTTGAGATAAAAGGGAAATCCATTAGAGATATTTTACTACTGTAAAGAGACATTATTGGTAGTATTAAGTATGCTATGGGTATATTGATTTCATGTAATTTTCAAAAAGCATTCAATACTGTTGTGCATTCCAGTATGTAATACTATAATTTCTGTATTACAAAGTATTTATCAAAGTTCTTGGGTTAGCACTTTGGTTAACGGGGAATTGTGGAAAATATACATGCTAACAGGGGAGTAAAGCAAGGATGCCCACTTAGTAGGGTACTGTTTAGTGTACCCATTAATGGTATTCTTAATTTCTTCATCTGTATTTAATGTGGCTGCAAGCTTGGTTTGGTTATAAAAATAAGAAGAACTTAAAGGATTTATTGTGCAGCTATGATGGAATACCCAACAAACAGAGTACAGAAGGAAGAAATAGGTTAGGAACTTGGAAATGTGGCTTTTGCAAAGCTTGCAGCCACATTAAATGTTTCAACAGTTTTGTTCATCTGGTAACTAACAAATGCTATAAGTTCTCTGGTTTTGCTAACTGCAACACCAAGAATGTTATATACATTGGCACTTGTAATTTGTGCCAAGCCTATTATGTAGGAAAGACCAATAGAAAGTTTAAGGAACGGATACTTCACCACCTGTTAGACATCAAGAATAAAGTGGTAACCAATGCCCTATATGGACATGTGTCTGAAAATCCAGGGCATTCATTTAGCTTTATGGTTATCTCAAATGTGACTACTAACCTCCATGGAGGAGACATTGTCAACAAAACTGAAAAGGAAGAAAGCAAATGGATCATGAACCTCAGAGCTAATTTAATTCCAGGGCTCAAGCAGAGTAGTTCCTATTAAACCTATTTTGAAAGAGAGAAGCCTAATTAAGAAATGAAATGGAGGCTTAAGGAAGGCATGCATCTGATTGCTGTATGTGATTGGTTGAGCAATTAAGGATCTTTATTTAACAGCAGTAAGTCAGGTCTACACACTAGGATCTGAAGAAGGTTTTTTAACTGAAAGCGCTTATCCTGTTTGACCTGCAACTTGAACAGCACAATTTGTGCTTTTTATTTCTTCGTTTTATTAAAGACTACATTTTAACAGAACTTCTCAGTGAACTTTTTGTTGTGGTGGAAGCCTTTTTTCATTTTACTAAAATAATATTTCCTATGAAGATGATCTGAATAAAATGATAAATTTTGAAGACAAGCTACCAGTACTATGTAATATAATAGAACCCGCATTATAGAGCATAGGCTTATTTTTTAATGTACAGAAATATAAAGGTTTTGGATCTGCAAACTCATTCCATAATATTTCTTTTTCTACAAAATATTATCATTTTGGATATTTCCTTTGGAAATAAAATGGGACAAACGACTGATTAGCATACAATGTATTTCTTTATCTTAACAAAAGAAAGTTGACTTAATGTATTCAATCAAACATATTGGGCAAATCGAGTTATGTGTCCAGTATTTATCTATTTCTAAAAGATAAGGAAAACTATTAGAAATATTTTTTCAGCTTTTTATTGGAATACATACTGAATCCAATTAAAAGCGGTACTATATATTATAAAGTTAATGAGGAAGGTTTAGAACTAAAACATACTACTGCACTACATTTGCATTAGGTACTACCTAAATTAGCAATAACAGGTATAGATTAGATTGGGAATTTGTTATGGTTATATTATAATGATGTTTGGGATAGTCTTATAGTGAGAAATGGTAATGTATGTGCAATCATATAGCAATAGAATACTACAAAAAGTGTATTTTTTGGAAAATTTCAAGTGTGGGTTCTTGACCTAATAAAAAAAATATGATACAAATTAAGTATGAACAACTTATATTACACCCTGGGAAAATTTTACCAATACTGATTTACAGATGCTGCATGAAGGTCAACAACATTTCTCTCACATTTATATAATAAAACATTTTTTATGGAGATTGAAGTTAGGGGAGTAGGCAGACAGACTTTGTCATTTATGACAATATGAAGAAGCTATGGAGCATGCACACTGAGAATTCAGTCTTTTTGAGAAAATTATTTGATACTTATCAATTAACTGAGATTCAGGGTGTAACAGACATTTTGATGTATGGTGTATATTCTATTCCTGATAATTCACTGAGAGATGCATAAGATAACATTATAATAACTGCAGTTGGGATCCTTTGGATCACTAGATGTGATGAACTGCTGTATAACAAATTATGGGACTGCTTTGTAATGTTTTAGCAAACCAAAGCATTCTTTAATGACAAAAAGAGTGGGGAAATGTTTTTTTTTTATTTGTTTTGTTTTGTCTTCATATAATGTACTGTAACACATATTTGCTCTACTTGTACATGTCTTTGCTTAAATGCATAAAGTACTTCTACACTTTTTGATAGGTGCCATAGGATGTTTTACTTCTGCCTGAGTTAAAGCCAACTCATGCAGATGGAACCTCAGTTCCTTGGACTTATATGAAGCAGATGGATACTGAAGGTGGCATATAGCTGCTCTGATAATAAGCCTAAGGCTTATTTTGTCCACTTTCATAACATAGTTGTCCATTTATGCAGTCCATTTAAAAGGGATTCACCATTTAATTTCCAAATCCATATATTTAAAAAGTGCAGCACCAGCATAAAAAAACTGAAATCTTCAGCAATCCAGAACTAAATACATCAAACTGCATTTCGTATTCATCAGTGCATATAAAATACTAACTCTTTTTCACACTAATACCATGTAAGATAGCACAAGCTACAGCAAAAAATGTATTCTTCATTTTACAAATGTGGAATGATATAGTATAAAATCAACTATTGCAATGCCAGATGACATACAACCCTGCCTGCTCACATTGGTAATGAGTGCTAACACTAACTCTAGTGCTGCACCTTCCCCCAGCTTTAACCCCAGCAGCGGCCTTAGGTCAACTGGTGCCCTAGGCAAAAGGCCTCCATAGTGCCCCCCCCACACCACCCAGGAGGTTTCCATACTGGAAAAGCGCCCCTGTTACAGCGGCGCCCTAGGCAGCCGCCTAGTTGGCCTATGCCTAAGGCCGGCCATGTTTAACCCTACACCTTACCTTAATAAAAACCTTTCCTTAACACTGTCACTATTCAGATGAATTTGAGACGAGTGCTATGGGGGGGGGGGTTGTGTGAAGATCAGGAGAATAAATCATTTTCCTTTATCAATCTTTTGTGTGTTTGATAGTTAGGATGCTCAGTGCTCTGTATGTTCAAACTTAATGACTGTTTTTAACCACGACAATGAAAACGTGCGATCATATACAGGGCAAACATATATATATATATATATATATATATATATATATATATATTCATACAGATAAATACACACACACACACACACACACACACACACACACACACACACACACACACACACACATACACAAACACAAAGAAATGTGAAATGAAAGGGAAAATATTAATGGGTGAGGGTGGATTAGATGTTATACTATAGGAAGAGAATCCACAGAGCTGGACAGAAAAAAAGTACAAATGGAGGTGCATAACAAAGCATTGATGAAAAGCAGAACTGAGAAAGTGATATTACAATACATGAAATTAGAGTATTGTAAAATATACACAGCAGAGGTGGGATACAATAAAGTAGCATTGTATTCTGATATGCACCAGTCCTTACAACATCAGCATGTCAGCAGTGGACTTGTACTATAATGTCACTGTCAACAAGTAAGTGAAACATGATACCCTCAGAGGAATCCATAAATCAGTTCAGTCCACATGGCAGTATATCCACAGTTTCCTAGCAAGAGCTGTGACTGCAGAAGTAAAAGCATTCATAAAATGCATATCTTAGGTAAATGTAGTATGTGTTGACTGAAAACTGAACATCATAAGACAATATACAACCCCCAGGGTATTCAAAACCCCCAAGAGGTGCATTGGCATAAAAAGAAATAAGTGCAGAAAGCCACTGAATGAATTATCATAAAGACATTATCTGTACATTTGTTATGTTTTATTGTAGATTGGTAGTGTCATAAGAAGCTGAGTAAATTTCCACAGTGGTTATAGACGGCCATTGACATTGTTTTCTGCCAACTGGATTTGAACCTCTGCCTAGCACATACTCTGTAGTCCCTCATATTACCAAGTGAAGCCACAGAAGAACTTCAAAAAACATGTGAATGGAATTTTAAAACATTGTTGGGAAATGAAAAAAAAAATGACTATTGTTAATCAATGTATAACCATCAGGTGATCAAAACCTTCCACCTAGTATATTGACAATGTACGCATATTATGATTGCAATGATCCATGGAAGCTGTTACAGTGAAACAACATTAACTTCACCTTATTTCAGTATTGATTGGTGATGTACATTAAAGGTCAGCTCAGTTGTTTTATGGATACCAAGATCTCAACATGTTCAAAATATTTTTCTCTATTGTTGCCATAGGATGAGAAATTTCACTGATCTGTGGGCATCAAAGTTGCTATCTGCCAACTGTCATGCAATTTACAAAAGACTATTATTTTTTGTGTGTGTTGTGTGCTAATGTATGTTTGGTAAGACTAAAGGTTGGAAACTGCATAGTTCAGAGATGAAAAAGGGCAGCAAGCAGAGGGGACAACACAAGGTAGGAGATAAGAAATGGGTTTGAATCCATGCCTTTCACACTGATATAATAGATAGCAGTGCATTAGCAAAGGGAGCCACTGAAGTATTTAGACCAAAAGAGGTCCTAGAACATACACATATCAGAGAAATGTAGTATATTTACAAAGGGGTTGTCCCTATCCTTTTTGTTTTTTACATTTAATTTTTCCTCTCATTTCAGTTACTCACATGCAGCAGCAGAGCTATGTAGAGTTTGACAATGAGGGTGGGGAAAATACATTTGCAAACAATGAAACTGTTGATACTCATACAGTGAAACAAAATAAACTTTTAAGAGTAAGACTTAGACTGCTATCTTATCAACCTTTTTGTCTAGGTATTCCTTTTTGGGGGAGTAGGTGAAAAGATATCCTCACATTTAGTCTGACTTAATATGATATTAACTGTAGGAGCTATTTATCAAAAAAGTACATCTGTGCTTGTAGCCAGCGATGCTAATTGAGTTTAACAAGAACAGAACTGTACATATGCATAAGAAGCATGCTGATCAGATCACACAATAAATATGTCAATCACAGGTAACAGACAAGGAACAGATAAGCTACTGTATATTGTGAAATGCTTAGCCCAGTAACAAGTATGGAGGGTACAGATACAATTAATTCTTGTTATATTACTATGCTCAGCATACATTATGTAACCTGTTTTGTGTATTATGCTGGATGTACTGTATTTGTATAAATTGATGTTTGAGCTTTTCTCCCCGGGCCTCCGCTGAAAATGGACCTGGTCCAGTCGGAATTTCCCGGTTAACAAATGTAAAATAAAATAAAATAAATAATAATAAATAGTAGTGGTGCATTCAAATTTCTAACACATAAATATACACTGCCATAACAACAGTCGTTTGTTTGTTTTTGCTCGGGTGAGAATTGACCCCAAAGGAATCCCAACAATCTTAGTGCACATGCAGTTAACATGATGAATCACTTGTCCACCTATACAAGGAATGGCATGTAAAAACATGATTCTGATATTACATAGTCATATCAATCCCACTAAGGTATGCCAGCACTTGACAGATGTGGTACTGCTGTTATTCAACAGCAGGTATACATACCCTGGCACTCTGTTAGGTGCTCTAGTCAGTTGTTATATATTTCCCTGTTCTTTTCAATCTCTGCAGCAGCTGGAGATATAAAAAGAGCATAATGAAAAATTGTATGGGGGGTTTACATTGGCCTGGGTATTTTGGTAGTGAAAGGATGTAAATTTACAGTGCTGATGTTGTGACTGCACCCTAACTTCTGCCTCTCATTGGCTAAGCAGGTCAGGCCTGCTTTGACTCAAACCATTATAGTAATGACAAGACTGTTCTCCCATGTGTAGAATGCCAGTAGCATGGTTACCAGCCCTGGCCAAAATATTCCTGGCATCAACTCCCATGTGTAGAATGCCAGTAGCATGGTTAACAGCCCTAGCCAAAATATTCCTGGCATCAGCTTTATTCTGTAAGCTGGTATAACCCTCCTGCCAGAGTCTTCACCTGTATTGTTTATGGGGTGTCACACCACCTCTGTGCTCTAACCCTGAAACTTCTCATGAAAAATGGAATATAATTTGTGCCAAAACAGTCCTTTTTTGTCACAACCTTCACAAAGACAAGCACCAATGGGCTTATTTACATAATGGATGGCAAAATAATAAAACATACATACTGTAGTATTATTTTTCCAAAGGCATTTTAAGCTATCAGACATAGCAGTCTTCTATCTCACTGTTTGCTGCTGGTAATAAATACCTAACATGACTCCATCTTCAGAAGGTTAAAGATAGCATTAGCATTCCTCGCAATCTTCTATTTCTAGACTGTGGAACAAATGGGCAACATGTGAGACACTTACTAACAGCATACAAACAGCTTCAGCTAGAATTCTCACTGCATGGTTAATGTGTCGTTATATACTTATCAGATGTTTCTTTTGATGAATTAATATTATTCAGTATTATTTACCATAGATATCAGTTAAGATCATTGCTTACACTTGGATGTGTGGCAGACCCTCTCATTGTGGAAATGCATGAAGCATGTCTCTTTAAAACTTAAATTGAAGAACATCCTTCATAATGAGATTACTCTAATAGTATGAATATGACAGCATGAGTTTGACAGTTTTTGTACCAGAATAATCTGGGCTTGCCGCACGTGTACTAAGCTGACCTCAGGTACTCATGCCTGTGTTTGGAATTGTATAGAAGTTGACATAATGTTTATCAGGTTTGCTAATCACACAAACTGAGAAATTCAGAAACAATAATCAGATGAGCCGTAATTAGCACGATCTACATGACCAAAAGAGTGACAGGAACCACAGATCCTCACTGTGCTATGAAAGACAAACTTATGTTCGAATCCTGCTTATTACCAAAAAGAATTGCTACTACAGAAGATTGTCTGCTTACATAAGGCATGTACTACTTTTTATAACTACTTCTTTGTAGGATAGCTTCTTGAGTGCTGTTTACTCTAAGTCCTAGAAATGCTGTCTGTTTTACAATGTATCAACATATATTGACCTTTGACGTGGGGTAATACAAGTATACTGGCTATAGTAGCATGAAGATATGTTATAGTAGGTTGTAGCAGCATAAATGTGCCATACACTAGTGTAGTGTTATGTTCCTTAAACATAAGTGATCACAATATCATTTTTACAAATGCTGTGGCTAATGATCATGTACCTGTTAAGTTGCATGCTTATTAACTTGCAGTCACTTGGGGGGGGGGGGTTGTGCTTAGGAGACACCAATGTCTGACATTCATGTAAAGATTGTTTTGTGGATACATATATGTTAGTATCAGGCCCAACTAATGTGCATGATATGACCTAATAATAATGTAGTAATGTTAGGATTTTTAAGACCCACGTAGAACCACAACTATTAATTCCACTGTTATCCATACCAGCAGAGCTATGCCTAAGAAATAAGCACAGAAAGCCATATACAGCCACAAGCCTAAGTTCATGAAGCCTCTAGAGGTAATACATCTCTGTGGTAGATGTCTCCTTGCAGTGCATTCCACCAACAAGCTTTTCCATGACTGGATCTCCCTGTAGGCTGTCACCAATGTTAATGCTGTGAGTGTTCAGGACCGTAATTACAGTATGTTCCACCCACACAGCAGAGGCTGGCACACAGTAATGGAGAGTGACAGGTGGTGGGCCAATTACTGAACCACTCCTTATGGAGATGGAGGAGTTCCTAGCTTCATTTAAAAGCAGTAACACCTCAATAGAGTTCCTCAATGTGGTGGTGAGTGTTGAGGCAGAGATGGATAGGTCCCAGAGAATTTCAGCTGCTGATGACATAGGAATGCTGTCTTCCTATCACTATCTGCTCCAGTTTTTACCTATTTATCACATTGCCATTTATAATATCTGTCTCACTTCTGACATATAAGTACATCTGGCAACCAGATAAAATATCCATCTGTAGAAGGTATGAACAGAGTTAAAACTCCATATCATAACTTTATAGTTGCAGTGATATAAGCTGCATGTATAGTTATGGTGTTGGATTATGCTTACACTTGATATGCTTTGTTTTGTTCACAGGTAGATCATACTGTGGCACCAGCTCAGTTGAACTACACCTATCTGATGTTGAAGGACCTACTACCCCTGATAATGATGGTGGAGATAAGCTGGCATAGTCTCAAAGTGCAGAGTGGGTGATGGGCACAGGGAGTGTGCCCATTACATCCTCTCCTCAGAGTATGGCCAAGTCTCTGTGCCTGTGCATACCCAGGACACAGTACCATCTCAGAGTGTACATGCTGATGGGGGCACTGTAGTTCAGGTAAGTGTGGTGGCCCCCAATAGACAAATGTTTAAATCTGTCCCTAGCTGTTATGCGCAGGAGGATCCACTCAGGGGAGAATGTACCATAGCTGAAAGTATGGATACTACCATGCCCATGAGGCTGTTGTGTCAGTTGCTGCCACCAAATGTATGTGCAAAGCCATCATGGCTGCACATACAAGGGTCACCAGAGTCTCAGCAGAGGTTGTGAGGGTAATTCAGGCTATGAATGCTGACTTATGGGACTGCATGTCCCAAATGTGGGCTTTGTTGGACAGAATGTGCAGTGTCTTCTCTGGCTCATCTGTCAGGGATGAGGGGCAGTCCTAGCAGCTGACCATCTGCTATATCCTTAAATGTTAGCTGACCTGGCCATGGGTGAGAGATATCCCACTTCGGCACTGCTAGCACTTTCACAACAGCATTGGTTGTGGTTGTATCTGCACCCAGAAGAGGCCATCTCCATGTTCGTAGTCAACATCATGTTGGCACATCCTCCAGATGGCATTGGTCAGGGTCAAATAGCACAATGACATCTTACCAAACTCATGGAAAAGCCATTACAATGCATGGCAGATCCAGCTCTAATAGGCGGGGGCATGCTCAGGAAGCTGAACCCTTTATAATGCATGCCTGGATCTGTCCAATAGGCCATGGAACAGTGCTGCACTTCTTACTGATGCTGTGTCGCTGCAAACACACACACACACACACACACACAGTACCACCACCACTGCCCCCAGCACATTCCAAACATTAGGGCATTAGGGCATGGTTATAATCGAGACAGTTTGGTTATGAGGATTTCTAACTAGTTTCATGAGCCAGAGTTCCAGGTCATGTCCACCATCACCTACAAAATGCCCTCTTAGGAAGTCTCCCATTGCAAACTGCTGATAGAAGTCACATGTGCCATATGTAGGAGCCATGGAAGCTGCCTGAGTGGCCTGCACAGACATTGTGGATGATACTCTCTGCATTACAGACCACCTGAAAGTTGATGAAATTATACCTTTTGCAGTTCATATTACCTCCTTCCAAGTTCAGCAGATAGAGGCCTTCATTTCAATGTGGACACAGTCTATGGCTCCCAGTACCTCAGGGAAATGGGCATAGCATGGAAGTCCCACATGGTGTTTTTTTTCTCCACTGGGGTATGTGGAAACCACATATGTTCCACCACAAGCTGAAATATGGCATTGAGGAACTGAGTATTCTTGAGACAGATCCTTCAGATACCCCCAACATGTCCTCAGAGGGCCACTGAAAGGAACCTGTAACTAGTATCTATAAAGTAGCATATACCTTTGAATCCACTGGGATTGGTAAGTCACAACTCCCATGGGGCTGCAGACAAGGCTGACACATGTCCACTATTTGCTGCATGGTGTCCCTGCCCACAAGATACCAGTCCACTATATCATTATCATGTATGGCATGAACTTTTAACACAATCAGAGACCCAGCACCATCAGAGATGATGTAGCACACCACTGACTTCAGTGGCTGCTATAAGAGCCTCTTGTAGCTATACATTTACAATGACTGTGGCAACTGTTAACATTGTGCACTATCTTACACTGCCTGAACACAAGTGTCTGGCCTTTAAAAGATCTAAAGCTGGTGCAGTATCACTGTGCAGCATTTAAACATTTGTGAATCACTCCTCCATATTGGTCAGCCTCATTTGTATATGTGACACTACGTTATGTGGTCATTAGCATATAACATGGCAGAGTATGTTATTTCAGCTGGCAAAGTCACGTGTTGGTTTTCTGAATCACATACACCTTTTATATAGCCACACATCACGTAAATTCACTTAGGGTTGTGCCGCAAATGTCTATGAAGTCAGCATTTGTTTTTCCTGTGAGACTAAGTCCAAGTATATGTGTTTCTCTAACCACACACAACCTTGAAATTAAAGGAGCTCTATAGCAGTGAATGTACAGCACAGATCTTGATGTAAAAGCACATTAACTATGTGTATTATTCTGCAATGCAAATTTCAGTAGCACTCACTGGTCCTCTGTCTTGCTTCACCTTCCTTCACTATCATACTTTATATACTCTTTTTATCCATTTAAATTTAATTTTGACTAATTGCATCTTTCTTCAAGTTTCATTTTATGGTTACAAACTTTTTGTCTTCTGTCACTGATATATCAGCTTTAGGAAAGCTTATTAAAATACATTATAACAAAAATAAGTAAACTTAATTTCAACATTCAGAAAAAGACAGATAATGCCAAAAATCAAACTACAGGCTCCAGTCCTACCTCTCAACCTCTTAGAGTAATAAATCTGGACAAAGCCATAAAAAGTGGTACAAATAGGGACACTTGAAATATTGCTCATACAAACAGAAAGTTGATAGAATAACAGGTTGCATTAATATGCATTTTCTGAAGGGTTTGAAGTCTAAAACTTAAACAATTGTCATTATTTTCTAACTTCAGTCTTTAATGATTTGCCACTTATTTGCCAGAAAGCCACAATTTTAAGAAAAACAGACCAAAATATAAGACATAAATCTGGACATTCTGCGAAAATCTGTACAGTTGAGAGGTATGGCTCCAGTACTAAAACAAACAGGGACATATGTAGACTAAACTGGCCTTGTTAAGGCACATTTTCAATATTTTGCTATAAACACAATGAAAGTCACTCAATCAATTTTTACTTTTTATGGTCAATGACAACTAAAGTGAACAGGATATTTTAATTTTATGACAATCTGCATTAATTCATTATCATTAACTCTTAGCATGATCTTTACATTTTTGTTGATATTTATTAAGAAAATGCCATAATCAGTTTTAGGTAACTTATTGCCTCTTATCTGTAACATGAGTTTAGTGTGGATCCCCTTCAGAAGCTCAAAATTTCAAAATTTTGAACTTCAAATGCCAGAGACCAGAAAATTGAAGTTTTTGAAACTTTGAACGTTTTGAATGGAGATCACCGTACAGCACAGAATGGGATATTTGCCGTTTTCCTGACTGTACTGTGATCTCGGAGGTGGTATACTTGTTTAGCAGGGGGTTCTGGGGTGCAGGGCAGCTTGCCCCCTACAAAAACATAAAAAAATTGTTGTTTTTATTATTTTTTTTCTGTTTCATTTTCGAAGTTTCAAAAAAAGCTTTGAGCTTTAGAAGTAGATCTGTTTAGTATATAGATCAGAATAAGCAGAGAAAAGGTCCATGTCAGCTTGCTTGCTGTATCAATGACCAAGTTTAGTTCTGCTATAAGAACAGGCTGTTATCAAAGTCATGAGCTAAATGTAATTAGAATCATAAGCCACAATCAACAATGCAATAAACTTTCACTAGACAAGCATAATCTTGTAGCTATTTATTCATTTAAATTCAAAACAGGAAAAGGAACACTAAGGGAATTGTCATTCACATGACAGACACTTTTTTAAGTTTATGATGGTCCAAGTAAAACTGAAAATATACTTATGAATTTTCCTGGAAAATAATTTAATTATAAGCTAGCTGCTAAGACTCCTTTGTTTTGGAAATATAATTTGATCACTGGTACATTTTCTGGAGTCCTTACTAACATATTTATACCACTCATTTTCTTTAAAAATAAACTTTATTTTTTCCAAAAACTCAGAAAACTGATAACCAAAAGGCCTTTTAAATGAAGACTTTGAGACATCAGCTACTGGCACCCACGAAACAATAGTGGTTATTTCTCATAAATGCCACTAAATTAAATGTATCTCTGTTTCCAGGTCCTTTGCAACACTTCAGTGCCAATGTGTTTCTTTAAGTGTAAGAAATATGTTACATTTGAAAGTACTGAGGCATTACTTGAAAGCAAACTGCAACATCTGACATTATTTAAGCCAGAAAATTGTTGCAGTGATATATATTTGCTCAACTCACATCTTGAGCATAAATGAAAACAAAATGGATGAAATACTTCCATCATACCCCAGATGAGGATGTGAATAAAGTAACAGCTCGGAAAAATCCTCTAAATAAAAACAGTGGCTAAATAATGCATTGACAATCAGCCCGGTTACTAAATATTTCTTTATGAATATTTCTACCCAGGAAGGATCCTTCATAAGCAATGTAAATTTTCATGTGGACCCACAGGCAGATGAAAGAGTAGATTTGTGACTCCTTACAGAATAACCACAAATGCAAACACACTGCCAGTGCTTTTATTGTGATGGAACAGAACGTTCAGACAGCCTCAGGGTTGCCCTCTTTCCATTAAAAATGTCAATGCATTCCTGAAAAAAAAAAGTCAGAATGTTTAAAAGTAAACACTCTGGAGAAAGTCGCCACATGTTAGGACATTGATTTTAAACAGGTCACAGGCAATTGTGTTTTAAACAATTTTCGCTGTGTTCTGAAAGTATGGAAAAGTAAACCAAGCAAAATAATTATGCTTGTGTGTTAACTCACAGACTTATAAAAAGATCATACCACTTTCAAAAGCATAAAACTGTTAAGCATTATTAAGCCTCACTTGGAAAATCTAACAGGTAATCTCTATAGACAGCTCCAACCATGGGAAGAAAGATCATACTACAGATTTTTGCATACTAGTAGCTAATGACATACTTGCTCACTATTTCTTACTTGAAAAAGCAAATGCTCAAACTTCCAGTAGCCCAATCTGAATTTCTACGTAGCCCTCCCAACACACAAACCTGTAAAACTGTACAGCTCTCGAGCACCCTAAAACACAGACACAGTTCCCAGATTAAGTCCTCACTTTCTAAAACTCCACTCCCCTAAACGTAAAACTTCAACCCCACCATAAACCTAAACCTAAATACCTTGATTGCTCCCTAACCTTAAACTCCTCTCACAGTCCCTAAACCTAAAACTCCCTTCTCACTCCCTAACCCTAAAATCCCCCTCCCACTCACTCCCCATGGCTGCCGTACTTATCTCACTAAAGCTCGAATCACGTCTTCCCATAAGGTAAGGCAGCTGCATACCTAAACTCATATTTGTGTAGATCATGAGAGGCAGCCAACACTAGTTACAATATGCTCAAGTCCCTGGATCTCAGATGATGTTTTTTGAGTTATTGGGACTTAAGTGTTTGCAGTGGAACCAAGATCATATCTTACAATTCCTGCTGTTAGTCAACTTCTAACTTTTGTTTGGCAAAAAATTGTTGGGTCAGAAAGAACCAAGTGATCCATAAAGCATCAATGCTGCATTTCACATATCTCATAATATAGAAAGTTATTAGGTTATTTAATGATTATATGAAACTTAAAATTTTATGAGATATAACAATATGTATAATGTTTGGGAATGAATTAAATGGGAATTATTCATACCTGGCATGGCTTAATCATGAGGCTAAATCCTAAGCAACCAATTCTGTACAATGCAATATATATGAGAAAAAAAAAACAGCATAACCTATAACCAAACATGATATGTGACTGTTATGCCTTTTTTCTTCTCAAGGTTTAGTATTTATGTACTTATTTGTTTTAGCTTTGTACAATAAATCACTACTTTTTGTTAGTGAAATGCTGTTGTATGTATACTAATGCATTAGGCTTTATGTTGTTTGAAATATTAATACTCGTTTTGTTTATACTTTTATCTTTATTTGTTGTATACTTCAATTCTCCGTTTTGCATTCAGTAATACATTAAGAATAAGTCAGACAAAAATGGCACTCTTCAGAATTCAGTATTGTTCAATTATAGGATGACTTTCTTATTTTTGTTTCTCTGTGTTTCCTATGGTGATTTCACCTCCTAAAGCAATTACAATACATGGCAGAGCTGGAGGGAGCACCTGCACAGGAGATGTTGAAGTAAACCCCCCACAGACAAAAAAATACCCAAAAACTTGCTCAAATGGGCATTTAGCCAAATGTTAAGCTATGTCTTATTCAGAAAAGTGCATTTAGTAAGATGGTATGGTTTCTCTTATTCATAAAAGTGCATTTCATAAGATGGCATTGTTTCTCTTATTCAGAAAAGTGCATGTAGTAAGATGCCATGGTTTCTCTTATTCAGAAAAGTACACTTAGATGGCATGGTTTCTCTTATTCAGAAAAGTACATTTAGTAAGATGCCATGGTTTCTAAAAGATTCTGTTAGTATCAGGGTTCAGAAGCTGTCACTATGATCTGAATTTTGCTTAAACTGAAGGACAATCTTCTACCAACAGAAAGCAGCATTTATTACTGCTTAGAAAATGGAATGTGGAAAGGTGTTCAAATAATTAAAATGAAGCTGAAAGCATAAAATACTTGGAACAAAAGAAATATGGCAGCCCTAACTATTATATGTGTGCTTCTTTAGCTGTTATACTAAATATATGTTACATGCTTTGATAGTCCATTCAAGGCAGCAGCTGCTGGTTTCATTTGTTCTCTTTCTTGCTTGTGTTCAGTTTCACACTGCAAAACAAGAATCCAAAGTAGAAACAGTTCCACAGCTCACAATGATCCACACCAGCCAAGTTTCCAAAGAACATAAGATCCAATAGGTAACTTGTTGTCTTTTTACAATAAATGAAGCATTTTACCTTTTTGACCTTACATTCTTTGGCAACTGTTTCCAGTGTTGATCATTCTGAGCTGTGGAACTGTACCTACTTTGGGTTCTTATTTTGCAGTGTGAGTTTGTGCAGCTTTTTCGATTGCAATTTGGCAATACATTGGATGACATATATGTGTTTAAATTATTTTAATTGGGGGCTGAATAATGTGAAACATAACTGCAGGAATTGAATTTTTTAAGTATAGTACAGAAACAATTTATAGCATAACTGCGAAAACCAGAAACACATGTATGCAGTACAGACACCAAGGGGTGTATTTATGTTATTATCCTCTTAATATAGTTCTAATTGAGCTGACAGTTTTATTTCTATCTTAAACTTTTCTTAGCCATCTTTGTTAGTTATCATAGACAGCATTACATCAGGTAGAAATGCTGTGAATGGCTTGCTGAGTAGTAACAAAGTACATCACTGCTGGATAACACAGTGTAAAAAACAAAAGTCACATTAAAACAAGTGGATAAAGTATAGAACCAAAGGCTTTGTTTTAGGAGGATAGTTACAAATATGAAACCCTTCACTAGCTTCTTTGAATGCTTCACAAAGGAGCCACACAATATTATACAGTAACATTTATAGCAAGTAATTAAGCAATTAAATATTTTAAAACTCAGTATAAGAAAAAAGATAAGAAAAAAATTACTAAACTGAGTTTTCAGACCAGGAGACAATATGCTTTAAGCCAAACCATCCACTAGCCACAGCCCTAAGTAACCTATTTGCATCTTTCTCAAGCATGGTTGAACACTCATTGAAGAACCAAGCTGCAATTTCATATCAGAAATACCAGGATTGATTTTTCACATCAGTCACTTTCAATGAACTGTGCTGTAAGACAGCAAACAATTGATTTCACAGATTTACCCACTTATATGACACCAAATTAAATGAGTTACTAATGGCAGACCTTAGTAATATCATGTGCTGAAAACT
Source organism: Protopterus annectens (assembly GCF_019279795.1). Taxonomy (NCBI): domain Eukaryota; kingdom Metazoa; phylum Chordata; order Ceratodontiformes; family Protopteridae; genus Protopterus; species Protopterus annectens. The sequence continues at coordinate 711,504,926 of NC_056735.1, forward strand.
GAAATAGCCCCATAATGTAGAACATGATAACGTGCTGAAATATATTACTCTCTTAACTTCAGTTAGGGAAGCTAGCTGCACAGGTACATGTTTCTCTGATGTTTTTAACACTTGCTGCTATGACAGAGAACTACAGCATAAGAGAAGTACAACAGCATCCATTCCTTTATTTATAAATGCCTGCGCTTTGTGCGTATGCTGTGCACAGGAGAAGTATAACAGTATCCATTCCTTCATTTATATGTGCATGCGCTGTGTATGTATGCTATGCAAAAGAGAAGTATAACAGCATCCATTCCTTCATTTATATATACCTGTGCTGTACACAAGAGAAGTTCAATGGTATCCATTCCTTCATTTATTTCTGCCTGTGCTGTGTGCGCATGCTTCACACAAGAGAAGCACAACAGTATCCACTCCTTCATTTATATATGCCTGCGCTGTGTAAGTATGCCATGCACAAGAGAACTACAGCAGTATCCATTCCTTCATTTATATATGTCTGTGCTCTGTACGTATACTGTGCACAAGAGAAGTACAACAGCATCCATTCCTTCATATATATGTATCTGTGCTGTGCACAAGAGAAGTTCAATGGTATTCATTCCTCCATTTATATGTGCCTGTGCTGTGTGCGTATGCCATGCACAAGAGAAGTACAATAGTATCCATTCCTTCATTTATATATGCCTGTGCTGTGTATGTATGCTATGCACAAGAGAAGTACAGCAGTATCCATTCCTTCATTTATATATGCCTGTGCTGTGTATGTGTGCCATGCACAAGAAAAGTACAACAGTATCCATTCCTTCCTTTATATATGTCTGTGCTGTGTATGTATACCATGCACAAGAGAAGTACAACAGCATCCATTCCTTCATTTATATATGCCTGTGCTGTGTACGAATGCCATGCACTAGAGAAGGACAACAGTGCCCATTCCTTCATTTATATATGCCTGTGCTGTGTATGTATGCTATGCACAAGTGCAACAGTATCCATTCTTTCATTTATATGTGTATGTGTTGTATACGTATGCTATGCACAAGAGAAGTACAACAGCATCCATTCCTTCCTTTATATATGCCTGCACTGTGTATGTATGCTATGCACAAGAGAAATACAAGAGTACCCATTCCTTCATTTATATATGCCTGTGCTGTGTATGTGTGCCATGCACAAGAAAAGTACAACAGTATCCATTCCTTCCTTTATATATGTCTGTGCTGTGTATGTATACCATGCACAAGAGAAGTGCAACAGCATCCATTCCTTCATTTATATATGCCTGTGCTGTGTACGAATGCCATGCACTAGAGAAGGACAACAGTGCCCATTCCTTCATTTATATATGCTTGTGCTGTGTATATATGCCATGCACAAGAAAAGTACAGCAGTATCCATTCCTTCCTTTATATATACCTGTGCTGTGTACGTATGCCATGCACAAGCGAAGTACAACAGTATCCATTCCTTCCTTTATATATGCCTGCACTGTGTATGTATGCTATGCACAAGAGAAATACAAGAGTACCCATTCCTTCATTTATATATGCCTGTGCTGTGTATGTATGCTATGCACAAGAGAATTGCAACAGTATCCATTCCTTCCTTTATATATGCCTGTGCTGTGTACGTATGCTATGCACAAGAGAAGTACAACAGTATCCATTCCTTCCTTTATATCTGCATGTACTGTGTACATATGCTATGCACAAGAGAAGTACAACAGTATCCATACCTTCATTTATATATGCCTGTGCTGTGTACGGATACTATGTAGAAGAGAAGCTCAAAAGTATCCATTCTTTCCGTTACATATGCCCATGCTGTGTATGTATGCCATGCACAAGAGACGTACAACAGTATCCATTCCTTCCTTTATATATGCCTGTGCCGAGTACATATGTCATGCACAAGAGAAGTACAGCAGTAGCCATTCCTTCATTTATATATCCCTGTGCTGTGTACATATACTATACACAGGAGAAGTACAACGGCATCTATTCTTTTGTTTATGTGTGCCTGTGCTGTGTACGTATGCCATGCACAAGAGAAGCACAACAGTATCCATTCCTTCATTTATGTATGCCTGTTCTGTGTGTGTATGCTATGCACAACAGAAGTAAACAGTATCAATTCCTTCATTTATATATGCCCGTGCTGTGGACATATGCCATGCACAAGAGAAGTACAACAGTATGCATCCCTTCCTTTATATATGTCTGTGCTGTGCACATATGCCATGCACAAGATACGTACAACAGTATCCATTCCTTTATTTATATATGCCTGTGCTGTGTACGTATGCTATGCACAAGAGAAGTACAACAGTATCTATTCCTTCATTTATATATGCCTGTGCCGGGTATATATGTCATGCACAAGAGAAGTACAGCAGCATCCATTCCTTCATTTATATATGCCTGTGCTGTGTATGTATGCCATGCACAAGAGAAGTACAACAGTAGCCATTCCTTCATTTATATATGCCTCTGCTGTATACGTTTGCCATCCACAAGAGAAGTACAACAGTATCCATTCCTTTATTTATATACGCCTGTGCTGTGTATGTATGCTAAGCACAAGAGAAGTGCAACAGTATCCATTCCTTCACTTATATATGCTTGTGCTGTGTACCTATGCCATCCACAAGAGAATACAGCAGTATCCATTCCTTCATTTATATATCCCTGTGCTGTGTACATATACTATACACAGGAGAAGTACAACGGCATCTATTCTTTTGTTTATGTGTGCCTGTGCTGTGTACGTATGCCATGCACAAGAGAAGCACAACAGTATCCATTCCTTCATTTATGTATGCCTGTTCTGTGTGCGTATGCTATGCACAACAGAAGTAAACAGTATCAATTCCTTCATTTATATATGCCCGTGCTGTGTACATATGCCATGCACAAGAGAAGTACAACAGTATCCATTCCTTCCTTTATATATGCCTGCACTGTGTACGTATGCCATGCACAAGAGAAGTACAACAGCATCCATTCCTTCATTTATTTGTACCTGTGCTGTGTACGTATGCTGTGCACAATAGAAGTATAAAAGTATCAATTCCTTCATTTATATGTGCCTGTGCTGTGTGCGTATGCCATGCACAAGAGAAATACAACAGTATCCATTCCTTCATTTATTTATGTCTCTGCTGTGTACATATGCTGTGCACAAGAGAAGTACAGCAGTATCCATTCCTTCATTTATATATGCCTGTACTGTGTACATATGCCATGCACAAGAGAAGTACAACAGTATGCATCCCTTCCTTTATATATGTCTGTGCTGTGTACATATGCCATGCACAAGATAAGTACAACAGTATCCATTCCTTTATTTATATATGCGTGTGCTATATACATATGCTATGCACAAGAGAAGTACAACAGCACCCATTCCGTCATTTATATGTGCCTGTGCTTTGCACATATGCCATGCACAAGAGAAGTACAACAGTATCCATTCCTTCATTTATATATGCCTGTGCTGTGTACATATGCCATGCACAAGATACGTACAGCAGTATCCATTCCTTTATTTATATATGCCTGTGATGTGTACGTATGCTACGCACAAGAGAAGTACAACAGTATCCATTCCTTTATTTATATATGCGTGTGCTATATATATATGCTATGCACAAGAGAAGTTCAACAGCATCCATTCCTTCATTTATATGTGCCTGTGCTTTGCACATATGCCATGCACAACAGAAGTACAACAGCATCCATTCCTTCATTTATATATGCCTGTGCTGTGTATATATGTCATGCACAAGAGAAGTACAACAGTGTCCATTCCTTAATTTATATATGCCTGTGCTGTGTGCGTATGATATGCACAGGAACAGCTGCATGAACAAGCACTGGTTCAGACAACAACACAGTACTACAGACAACACATGCACAAGAGAAGTACAACAGCACCCATTCCGTCATTTATATGTGCCTGTGCTTTGCACATATGCCATGCACAAGAGAAGTACAACAGTATCCATTCCTTCATTTATATATGCCTGTGCTGTGTACATATGCCATGCACAAGATACGTACAGCAGTATCCATTCCTTTATTTATATATGCCTGTGATGTGTACGTATGCTACGCACAAGAGAAGTACAACAGTATCCATTCCTTCATTTATATATGCGTGTGCTATATACATATGCTATGCACAAGAGAAGTTCAACAGCATCCATTCCTTCATTTATATGTGCCTGTGCTTTGCACATATGCCATGCACAACAGAAGTACAACAGCATCCATTCCTTCATTTATATATGCCTGTGCTGTGTATATATGTCATGCACAAGAGAAGTACAACAGTGTCCATTCCTTAATTTATATATGCCTGTGCTGTGTGCGTATGATATGCACAGGAACAGCTGCATGAACAAGCACTGGTTCAGACAACAACACAGTACTACAGACAACACAAGAAGTGACAGTTGTCAGAATGCTATGCCAGCCCCTATCACCACCTCAGGACATTCTGTCCAAAGCATACAACCCTCCTAGCCTACATGATTAACATTTGTTGGATCTCATCACCTTCTTCATGAGTCTCTTGCAATGCCCTTTTTTAATGCTGTCCATATCAGCTCTTTACATATTCAGCAGTTCTATGCTGTGAAGTACTAACTTCACAGAATAATTTTAACACCTTAACTGTCTTGTCTACCACACATTGTCCTATTTTTTTTTTTTTTGCTCATTTCATAACCACATGTTTAAAGCATATTCTAGGTCTATGAAAAACTCTAGAAAATATGGGTTGAAATTCATAAATTCTACTGTCTAACGCAAGACATTTACTTGAAATATGTACCATGTATTAGGCTATTCTGGAGAATCTCTCTTGAAAGAAAAACTCAAATAGGGACCTCTTCTGTTATGTGAAAGTATGTATCAGGTGAAGTTATGTGTCCCATAAGTCACCTTTGTTATTGCCAGATGACTTCATACAGTGTGCAGATTAGTTCCAGCATGCCAATTATGTTGTTATACAGTCTGGTGATACTGCATGCTGTGATGTAGAATGACGTGGGTTAAAACGCTGTAGAGATGACAGGTTTTAAAATGTTATGCACACTTTACCGTGTTTTGTTTTCTTTTGTTTTTTGATAAACCTATATGATTCAAGCAATTACATAACAAAAAACACATGCATTACAAAAACTGATTTATTTCTTTAACATTTGGTTACCAGGAAAGTCCAAATTGGGCAGAGTCCATTTTCAGTGGAGGCTAGGGGAGAAACTCGCAGCTACATAACAAAAAACACATCCACTACAACAAAGGATTTATTTAACATTTGTTTAGCGGGAAAGTCCAACTTGGATGCAGCCCATTTTCAGTGGAGGTGTGGGGAGAAATGCTTTAGATGCATGTATTTGGAATGCTGGAAGGAAACCCACATGAACACAGGGAGAACATGCAGACTCTACACAGAAGGCACCCCAGGCCAAGAATTGAACCAGAGAACCTCTTGCTGTAAGATGACAATACTAACTGCTGCACCACTGTGCCAATGCACTAGAGTGCACTTTTCTTCATAAGGAATTAAGTCCCTATAAAAGGAATCCATCATAGGTTCATAGGTAGGTACTAGGCTATCTGCCCAAAGGTATTTATAAGCCTAGCCAGAATGGGTTGGCTTTCGCCACCCCCTTAGATTAGTTCCATGTCTCTGTCCGGCAGAGCCACTGAAGTGATCCCCAGCATAAACTTTCTGCATAATCTTAATTTTCAATTATAAGTACTACTGTTAGCACTAAAATAGTTTGGAAGCAGGAAATATATGTTGACATAATAGCTTGAGCTGTGGAAATAACCCAAAGTTTAACTATATAAACCTTGTGAGATCTCTTTAAGCAATACTTAAGATATAGTTCTTGCATTTGATTTGTTTTCTCACAACTGTTACTTTGCGCTGTGGCACCCAAGTAGTGGCCGTAAAAGCCCCTCACACTAGATCACCTACCCAGCACTACCCATTACAAAACACAAAAATATTTCCACAGGGAGATTTTATATGAATGAAACCAGATGTTTCTGAAAAAAATTTATAAATTCTTAGGCATGATCAATTTAAATTTGTTTTGCTTCATTTTCTTCTCTCTCACACACACACACACACACACACACACACACACACACACACACGCACGCACACACACACACACACACACACACCAAAAGACCCATCATTGGGCTACTCCCTGCATCCAGACCCAGACAAGTATTATTTCACCAGCTCACTCATTTAAAACATTTGGTAAACATGATGTCACACAACATTACCAGCAGGCCACCTTACAACTGTTTATTAATTAAATGCTCACTATTTACTATTTCTTAACTGCTACTATTATTAGTATTTATGTTCATCTTATAACTCAACCCATCCATCCAGCCATCCTCCCCATTTGACTTCTGAATGGTGCTCTGATCAAGGAACTGCTCCAATGCAGTTTCTACCCACCTCATCTATCATGCTGCTACAGCTGCCAGTGGATAACTAGCTTAGGATTAGATGCAGGCTGTCAGCCATTCAGGTGAGCAAACAAGAAAAACATGCAAACTTTTGCAGGATGTATCCAGTTATAAATTGACATTCACATCCTTCCGTTTTTTGTTTATTTATTTTTTTAAGTTTCTCATTAGATATAGAAAAGGAGCAAACATTCAGCTTTACTGCAAAATACCCAGACACTTCACTGTAGCCTAAATAACAGCAGTATACCCCAAAACACAACTATTGTGACAGCAAGACTCTTATACGCTAATATTAATATTTATTTATTTAAAAATAATTCCATTTTCTATCTAAATTAATGTTTTCGTATCTGCAAATATGTGTGTTGTATATCAAATCCTTGTATCTGTAAATATGTTTTGTTCATGTCTTACGTGATCCTGTTCACCCAGTCTGTGCCTGTAAATGGTCCATTGAAATCAATGCAATACACTGGTAAACAAATATAAGTAAATTAATAAATAATAAATTGCTGTCAGCTGGCTTATTGAGTGATCTGAATTTCTTTTAATAATATTGTTATTTTGCTTACTGAGTGTTGTGTGTTTATAATATGGTTTAATTTATTCTGTACATGTACACACTAACTACCACACACACACACACACACACACACACACACACACACACACACACACACACACATATATATATATATATATATATATATATATATATATTTATATATGTATATATATATATATATATATCTTTCTATAGGTTCATAGGTGTTTCCTAGGCTAACAACCACAAGGACCTTTTCAAGCCTAGCCATGCATCCCAAAATCTCTGACAAATTCTGGTACCTTTGATAAGTGTATGCAGGAGCTTGGGAGATGAAACCTTTACAAGCAGGGGCCTGGTAGATGAACCATTTACAAGTTGCCTGTCAACATTAGTGACATGGGTACTAAGCCAGGGATGAATTTCCTATTCCCCATCCAATTGTCCAAGTTACACTTGAATTGGGTTAGGGAGGAACTCTGCTTCACATGGATGGGAAGCTTGTTCCAGAGAAGGGGTAGTCTTACATACCTGTCTCTCCAGCAGGTCCTAATTATATCACAGGCAAGGTTTAAGTCTTTAAAATGGGTAATTCTGGTGCTGTTTGTTTTGCTGATATGCAGGAGGTCCATCAGAGCTCATTCTGACAATGACCTGCATGGCAGGCATAGATCTCCTCTCAACAGCCTATAGGAGACAGAATACAGTGATAGGGCCTTGAGGCAGTTTGCATAGGACATTTTACTTACCCCCTGTATTCTTTTAGTGAGGAAATCTTCATTTTCCCTTTTCCTTAGATTTATGATTTCATAAGTAATTACCAGGCTAGCTTTCTTAATAGGCAGTTCTAAGTCTAGTCAGTTTCCCTACCAAAGGTGAGAATCAAACACTGTACTTTGTGTCTGTGAGTTAAACACCTTAACCATTATACCAACCCCCAATCATTAAATTTTGATACACACACACACACACGCACACACATACACACATTGTAGGTAATTTGTGTGGTCCTGTCACACTTGGGCTTCAAACCAGCCATTCTACCTTAAGAAGGTGCTTTACTGCACTCTTGTGCTAGAAGTGTACAGAGCTAACCCGTCTTGAGTTAGGATTGCTGTTGAAAGACTTATTGTTTGCTGTCCTGATTGGTAGTTAGCTTAAAACTTGTTTCTCTTTGCTCATATTTAAGCCAAGCATTTGCATAGTGCTGCTCTTTCTGTGCAGTGGTCAGCATTGCCCTTGTATAGATGCAAAAACCTGGAAGCTCAGTTTTCCCTAAACAGTTGTCAATGAAATCCTTCCAAGCTTTTCTGCTGCTTCAGGAGCAACTCAGTTGCACACTGAGCAGAGCTGATTTATTGATCAACCTTAGCATACACAAAGTATAGGCCCTCTTGTAGTCTTGGCGCTATCAGCACAGTCCTGTCAAATTAACCTATTCCATTCCCTAAAAAAACATACAGTAAGAGCCTGCTATCATGGACTGGTAGCTTCCCATCATCTCTCTGGGCAGCCTGATAGACATGGGCATCCTGAGGCAATGTAGCAATTATCTCACGTATACTGACAACCACTTACTCCTGAAACAAATAAATACTTTATGTGAGAGATGTAGTTACATTATGAAATTGGAGGTGACACTCACATAAGTCTAAATTGAATGCCAAATAGGTTGTCAGCACATACACACTTCCCACACTAAATAAGGACACGACACATAAACCCACATATGTGGAAGTACTCACTAGTAGTTTACCAAAAGATCAAAGGCCTCCCAAACAGAAACCACTTACACACACAACAATGAAAAAATACAATCACAACACATAATAACACACACAACAGTGTCTCAACAAATAAGCCCATAAGGCATAACACCACAAAACCTAATGTTTTGGTTATAGCTGACTCCATTATGTGACACACAGATGTTCACCTCACCAGGCTGGATAACACGCGGACTATGGTTAGCTGCCTGACATGTGCCAGGATTCGTCAAGTCATTCAAGCTCTCAAGTCACTCAACCACAAGTATCAGTATGACTACGTCAAAGTCTATATGGGGGTAAATGACTTGAGATGTACCTCATTGGCCTATGTGAAGACAGACATGACTGAAATTTCAGATTATGATTTATGATTACCTAATCAAATGAGACCTCCAAAGCAAACACACACACACACACACACACACACACACACACACACACACACACACACACACACACACACACACACACGCACACACATATCACAACCCACAGCACGAAGCATCACACATAGTACACACGTTTGTGTCTCACAGCCTCTAAGACCCAGCCACAAACCCAGCATACTAGTCATAGAAGACTATCATGAGACACACAGATGTGCCCCTCACCAGGCTAGACAAGGAGAAAGTCATAGTAAGTTGCTTGTCAGGTGCTAGAATCCACCATATCACACATGAACTCAAGTCTCTTAACAACAGGTACTGTTATGACTCTGTCATAGTCCATGCTGGTGGAATGACTTGAGATGTACCTCTCTGGGCTATATGAAGAGAGACATGACTGAGCTCACTGAATATGTGTCCCAGTCAAGTAAGTCCCTAGTCTTAAGCAGCATCCTACCTTCACCCAGAATGATGCCTCAGTACAAACAGAAAATAATTGACTTTATCAATTGGCTTAGTTTCTGGTGTCATTCCAAGGGGATCCATTACATGACAGCCTGGGAAGACATGATTGGCAGACCACAATGCTTTGCCAGAGATGGCCTTCATCTGTCTCCTTTGGGGTTCAGGCTTCTGGCAAAGACTCTTTCCTCCCCTAATGTGCCTTTTTTAGGCAAAGTCATGAGCACAAAATTACCGACATGAAAAATTCTTCCAAACGAAATTTAAAGGTCATGCTGCCAAACACTAGGAGTCTTTGCATGAAACTGCACTCATTGCAAGCATCCTTGCCCTGGAGGATGCTGACATTTGTGCAATCACTGAAACCTGGTTCAAAGCTATGGAGAGAACCTCAGCCTTACCAGGTTCCTCATCCTACCATACTTTCAGACCCCAAATGGAGGGCTACAAAGCCAAAGGAGGTGGAGTTTCAATATTTATCAAAGACATACACACCTCCAGGCTGGTCAAATGGTATGATGCTCAGGAGACAATCCAAGTGCAGTTAACTGTAGACAAAACACCTATTGAAATCATAGCTAGCTACAGTCACCCTCTACCCTGATACTGGGTGACTTTAACTACCCAACCATAGAGTGGAAGACCTATTCTAGCCCAAATAGGAATGTTCAGAGATTCCCCGACTTTGCCAATGCCAATGCATTGGATCAGCTGGTTGACACCCCTATGAGAGGTGAAAATATTCTGGACCAGGTCCTAACCAACATGAGTAGTCATTGTAATCACCTACAGGTGTCATCCTCCTTGGTAAGATCTGACCATAAAGCGATCACTTTTGAAGTGCAAAATTGGAAACAATCTCTCCATTGTCTAAACAAGCAAATAAGGTCACTTGTGAAATCCTCTAAAGCTAACTCTGAGTACAAATTGGCCACATCCACTAAGGACAATCATAAGGCCTTCTTCACATATGTCCGCAGTCTTAAAGGTAACACCCAAATCTGCTCTGAACTGGTGGTCAATAAAACCACATACACAAATGCCATAGATATAGCCAACCTGCTGGCAGACAGATTCAGTGAAAACCTCACCGCCCTGTCCCCCCATCATTAAACCAGGATATCCCTAGCACCTGCCCCCCCTCCCCTCATCACCAGGGAGCAGGTCTTTATTGCCCTCTCAAAGGCAAAAAATACAGTCTCTATGGGACCCGATATCCTTGGCTATACCCTACATGAACTCAGGCATGAGCTCTCAGCTCCATTAGGCACCAAAGTCTGAGCACTGGCTTCATCCCAGCTTAATGGAGGACAGCCACTGTCATTCCTCTACACAAAGGTGGAGCGACCACTGACCCAGGCAATTATGGGCTCATCAGCCTAACTAGCCTGATCTGTAAGGCCATGGAATGCATTATGGAATGCAATATCATGAACCTCCAAATGCTTGACCCCACATAGTTGGTTTTGTCAAAGGGAGATCATGCCTGTTAAACTTGGTTGACTTCTTCTTAGCAGTCACCAAAGCCACAGACGAGGGGAAGACAGTGCACACCACCTACCTTGACCTAGCCAAAGCCTTTGACACTATTTCCCACTCGGGCATAATAGATAAACTCTCCCAGCTAGGCAAAACCAGTATGTTGCCAGATGGGTAGCCAAATGGCTCACTGATAGAACCCACTCAGTCAAAATAGGGGGAAGCCACCTCTAGTAGTAGACCCATAATGAGCGGTTTACCCCAAGGATTGGTTTTGGGGTCTCTACTGTTTGGGATATACTTTTCTGAGGTACGAGCCAAAACCAGTGGTCTGTGGCTAACCATGTTTACAGATGACTGCAAGCTGGGTGCTCTCTTAAATTCTCCTAGTAATGTGAACATCCTCCAAGAGGGCCTTACCCAAACTAATGACTGGTGCCAGAAGCATGGCCTCAAACTGAATGCCAAGAAATGCATCATTACCTCCTTTGGGGAAAATGGCATCTCCACTAATTATCAGCTTAATAACAACATACTAACCGCACAATCAGTTGTGAGGGAATTGGACACCCAGGTTGACAGCAACCTGACTTTTGACCACCATGTTGCCTCCATTGTACAGAAGGCTTTCTACATGGCCCACCTCACAAATAAGGGTATTTCATCCAGGAACAAGGAGATCATAACATCTTTGTACTCCTCCCTTATCAGACCCATTATCGAGTACAATGCCCCCTTCAGCATATACCTTGTCAAGCACATGCAGCAACTGGAGAGACCAGGAAAATCCAGGGTCTGAAACACCTATCCTATACAGATAGGTTAAAATCCCAGTCCCTCTACTCAATCTCATACAGAGTGCTCATAGGTGACCTGTGTCTGGCATACAAGGCCATCTCAGACCCAGCCTTGATGGAGTTGCTACATAACTGTAAGTCAAACTCCACTCGCGCAACCAGCATGCAAGGCCTTATCCTAGTCTGTGACATTAATAGAAATTGTTGGCAGGATAGATTTGTGTCCCAAAGACTCCCCCATCTGTGGAATAGACTCCCTCTCCATGTCAAGCAGAGTACCTCTCTAGCTCTCTTTAAGAAGAACCTGGATGATTGGATGGGAAAGAGAAAACACACCCCTGGGATCCCACCTGTGCACTGCTGGACAGGAGAAATAGGTGCTGACTTTGAGGGAACATGGACAAAATTCTTGGCTAGCCTTATAAGGGCCTCCAGGCCAATAGCCTAGTATCATCCTATGAACATATGAACCTATGTGTCATAGGCAGGTATAGGCCTAGCCTTAAGCAGCATTCTACCTTCTTCAAGGATAATACCACAATACAAACAAAAATTATTGACTTTGACAACTGCCATAGCTTCTGATGTCAGTTCAAGGGAATCCAATATCTGTCAGCCTGGGAAGATATGGTCAGCAGGCCAAGCTGCTTTACCATAAACAGTCTCCACCTGCTTCCTCTAGGTTTTCGGATACTGGCAAACAGAGTAGCCACCCTACTGTGCCTTTTTAGGCAGTGTCAAAATAACCAACATCCCAACATAACAAAGTCCTCTTCAGATAAACTCAAGGTACTTAATGCTAGAAATCTAAACAGGAAACTGAACTCCCTGGAAGTACTCCTCACTTTGGAGGATGATAATGTCTGTGCAGTCACCGAGACATGGCTCAAAGGTGTGGAAAGCACCCTGGCCATGCAGGGCTACAATACCTTCCATACATTCAGACCACAAACTGAACATGAGAGAACCAAAGGAGGAGGTGTATAAGTACATCTCATGACTGGTCAAACAGTATAACTCCCTTGAGCTACTCCATGTTCAATGAACTATAGGCAAAGCCTCCTCCCATATCATAGCTAGCTATAAGTCCCCTATCATAAAACAGTAAAAGCATACCACATACCTGGACTTACTGGAGTCACTTGCCATACAGCCTAACACCTTACTTATGGGTGATTTTAATTATCTTACCACAGACTGGGAAAAATACATGACCAAAAACATGCTGGCTCAGAGGTTCTTGGACTTTCTCAATGGAAATCCTCTGGAACAGCTAGTCAGCACACCCACAAGAGGCTCAAATATCATGTACATAACACTTACTAACATGGGAGAGCAGTGCAGCCCCCCCCCCCCCGTTTGATGTCCTCCCTGGTATGGACCATAAACCAGATACCCCATCAAGTTAAAAAATGCTTAAGATTTTTTCTAAGACAAATTACCCCTACTAAGTGATGCTATAAAAAGTTTCAAAGCCCCTCAAATGCAGATAACACAGACTCCTTTGCAGAGGTGTACACCAATGCCCTGTATAACCACTTAAGCAGTTGTACAGAATCGCCTGTACCTGACCGGTTTAAAACCAGGTCTTGCTGAAAAAACCAAGCCACCCTGGTCAACCCCTAGTATAAACAGGCTATACTAATGTCCATCTGGCTCAGCAGAGGAAGAAATCCCTCTCTAGCTTAATAAAACAAATTAAACATCTTGTCAAGTCATCCAAAGCTAATTATGAAGCAAAAATAGCCTCCCTAGCTAAGGATAATCACAAGGCATTCATTAACTACATCAGATCTCTAAAAGGGAATATCCAGATATGTGCTGAACTAGTTTTGGATGGCACCACTCATACTGTACCAGAGGTAACAGCCAACCTGCTAGCTGATAGCTTTGAAGCAAACTTCACCCTGCTGTCTCCTCCAGTCATCCTCCATGTATGCCTGCCGGCATTCCTCAGCCTATTATCTCAAAATAGCACGTCATTTCGATGCTCTCAAAGGCCAAAAACATGACATTAATGAGACCAGACAACATCGCAGGTTGCTTTTTAAACAACAAGCATGACCTAGCAGACCCTTTTGGATCCCTGTTTAACCACATCCTGAGAACTGGCTATGTTCCGGCAGAATGGATGACAGCAACAGTAATCCCTCTGCACAAAGGGGGACCATCAACCGACCCTGGGGATTATAGACTCATAAGCTTTTCTAGCCTCACCTGCAAGGTCATGGAAAGAATCATTATGGACCTTATTAACAAGGACATAGGTAATCTCCAAACTCTGGACTCATCCCAGTTCGGATTCGTTAAAGGTAGATCATACCTGTTAAACATGGCAGTCTTCTTCGAGAAAGTCACCAAGGACCTGGCCGAGGGAAAGACATGCATACCACCTATCTTGACCATGCCAAGGCAGGTCTATATTATATCATTGAAGTCTTAAATCTTCAAATGTTATAATATCAAACCCATTTGGTCAAAAGACCATGAAATTGAACAGTCAGAAAAGTGAATTTTTTTCCCAGGGAAAACATTTGCTGTTCCGACAAACATACACACAACACAAGAACACCAAAATAAATAATCCACACACATACACTTCACAAAACCCTACACTAAACCATACATACACTACTAGCGATCCACTTACCTTAACCCAACCCTAACCCTAAGGTCCCTAACTATTGCACACTCACCTTACCCGCTCCCTAACCCTAAAGTCCCTATCGCACACTCACCTTACCCACTCCCTAACCCTAAAGTCCCTATCGCACACTCACCTTACCCGCTCCCTAACCCTGAGGTCCCTATCCCACACTCACCTTCGTTCACACACTTACCTTAACCTGGTCCGTAACCTTTGCTCCACAGTCGAGGAAATAGTGAAGCTGCAGAAACGGCCCACCAAATACTTTCCCTAGGAAAGTATTCAATATTCTTCAGCTTCGCTATTTTCAGCGTTCGGTGCATAGGGTTCAATATTATAACATTCAAAGTTTTAAGACTTCGATGTTATAATATAGACCTGGCTAAGGCATTTGACACAATCCTCCATGCAGGTATTATATTGAAACTCTCCCAATTCGGAATTAACTCCTACATTACCAGATGGGTAGCCAGCTTGCTCACTGACAGGACACGTACTTGTTAGAGTATGCTCAACAAAATATTAAGGTTGAAAGTAATTCTGCTACAAATATGTAACATAAATAAGATATAAAATAAAGCTTATTTAAATATAGAAATAGAGTTTAGCAATATGTTATTAGCATCCATACTAAATGACTGTGGCTTGAAATGTAAGGCATTTTCTTACTGGACATGTCTCCTACAGAATCAGCAAAAATGTACAGACTTAAAAACAGGATGTATGGTCAGTAAAAGCAAAGATATGAAAAACAGGATGTATGCAGCTTCCTTAAAGAATGGACAACAGGGCATGTTTCTATCATATGACACTAAGCAAGAAAGTTTGAATGATCAAGTCAGCATTTGTATGTGTTTTACTACAAGGTGTTTCCTTAAAAAAACAATACCAGTACAGGATGAAAACATGTTTTTCAGTAAACACCAGCAAACAGATGTTCTGATACAAAGTCCAAAATAGAATACCAAGAGAAAAACAGGATTTGAACTGCGTGACTAGAACAGTATAAAGAGACTATAGCAGATAACATTGTTAGAGACTTTTTCGTATTGTATCTCTCACATCATCCATGCTGTTTGAGCAGTAAAGTAGAACAGTAACAAAAGCTGCAACAGTGGTTCATGTGATTTGTTATAAAAAGTCTTTTATTGATTACTGTTTTTAAAGTGACAGAGTTTTAGGTGCTGCATCAGTATACACTCTGCAAGTTTCTGTGGGCGACAGACTGTGAATGCAATTATAACTAAACTTTGATTTCAGCAAAACCCAGCCAGCAGGACTGAGTGTCTTACAAAGACTTTGGATACATCACCACAAGCAGCACCTTATCATTAATTTTTCAATACTGTCAAAGTGGGTGACTTCACCTCTAGCAAAAGACCAGTCAACAGTAAGGTACCACAGGGATCTGTGCTGGGCCCCTTAATGTTTGGAATTTATTTTTCAGAAATCTAAGCAAACATGGACTGCTTGTGGCTAACCATGTTGACTGACAATTACAAATTAGGAGCAATCATTGAATTCCCCAATGACATTAATAACACAGGCAAATTATTGGTGCCAGAGCCATGGATTAAAGCTAAATGCAAAGAAAATGCATTATTATTCCTTTTGGGAAAGCTAACATCCCTCCTAATTACATTATAGACAGCATCCCCCTAAGCACAGACCCAGTGGTACGTGATTTGGGTACTCAGGTTGATAGCAATCTGAACTTTGACCAACACATATCCACAGTACTAAGGAAATCCTTCTATGTGGCACATCTTATAAGTGACAGCATCATATCTAAATCTAATGATGTTATAATTCCATTATACTTGGCCCTCATCAGATGCTCCCTTCTGCATGTACCTCACTAGACACCTGCAACAACTGGCGAGACCACAGAGACTTCTCACCAAGAAATTACAAAGTCTTACATTAAAAGACTGAAATCCCTGTCACTGTATGCTGTATCCTACAGGTTGCTAAGGGGTGACCTATGCCTGGCTTACATGGCAGTCTGACCTGGCCATGATGGAAATGTGACACATTCCTAAATCAAACTGCAGAAGGGTCACTCGCGCCAGGGATCCTAACCTAGCCTTTGACAAGAACACGTCATGCTGATAGATATATTCTGAGCTTCCAATTCATGTGAAACAGAGCCCCTCCATGACTCTCTTCAAACACAACCTAGATCAATGGATGGGTGACTACAAATTCACTCCTGGGGTAGTGCCAATATCCCTCCTGGGCAGAAGAAGTTGGTATTAACTACAATAGACCCTTACCTTTGTGAACTTCACTCTCCTAACCACCCACAATTGGGGCAACTCAGGATAAATATGGCTAGGCTTGAAAGGATTCTAGGACCATCAGTCTAGAAACTTCTTATGAACCTATATTAAGATAGTCGTACACACACACACACACACATACACACACACACACACACACACACACACACACACACACACACACACACACACACACACACACACACACACACACACACACAAAAAGTTGGAACCAACCATAGTAATGACCAGAAATTGCTCTTAATCTTCACAAATATTATTCCTGGGTTTATTTTATGGATAATTCATTTTATTTTTCTAAGAATCATATATCTATGCCCCTGACCAGCTTTGATGGCATAGGGGGCATAAAGCCCTGACAAGAACCCAGATGAAGATGCGAGTGAGCAGGTGCTGCCAGCTTGCCATCCTGGGGGAGGAATTTGAGTCTAGTTCACCACTTGGGTGATATTTACTAGGAGCTACAGGTGTTGCACCTGAGGAGCATAAGGCAATGAGGACACACTAAAAATGTGCTCATGTATGTAACCAAGGGATTGAGTAGGAAAGATGGGGGTGCCCATCCTGGGGTGGAGGGAGCACACTTGGATGTACCTTGTGGTTGACATATGGCAGAGACCGAGGGCATGCAGAGGAGGTATTGTTCTAAAGGAAAATGAGCAAGGGGCACTGACCAAGTGATTCCAGAGGTAGAATGATACCCCGGCATATTCCCATTACACTTCTGTTCCCAGATGTTAAAGGGTGCACACAAGGGGAATGGATGTTTGGACATAAAAAGAAAAACAATCCTCAGCGGCAATATGATGCTGCACCAGGAATCCCATGGGTCATAGCAAGTCCTAGGGAAGTAAGGAGTGCCCAGTAAACCTTTAGCTGAGGAGAGTTTCTCTGGCAACCAGTGTTCAGCTATAAGGGGATAAAAAAAGAAAAATGTTTTTCAGTAAAGACCCGTTTGAATATTGGGCAGGACCAGTGTTTTAAAGTGACAAATTTCCCCCCTTTCTTGTATGTCTGTGCCCACACGTGTTAATAAAACTGATGCAGTAATAAAGGATCTAGCTTATTCTTAAAGGCAAAATATAAATCTCAATCCTACTAAAATTATATGCTCCTAAATAGGGGATTTTTTAATATGAACAGTTTCTATAGCATACCTGTTTAAGCTAAGGTATTATTTTGTTGTGATTTGTATCTGAATTTAATTTGCTTGCTGTTAGTTGCAGAATTAGACTCTGTATTGTGTAACAGGTCTTAAGAAAGGCCTACTATAGTATAATACATTTGCCATTTTGGTGTTGATATTCCTGTAAGCTAAGGTACTCTATAAGCTTTATGTGTGAAGTTTGGAAATGCATTGTGTAAGGTATACCAAGCTTGTCTTACCAGCTATACTGAGAAATGTAGATTTCTGAAACAGAAGCTGTGCATCTGCCAAGATTGCTAAGTGAATGGTACTGTGAAATAAGTCATTCATTGCACTGCTTTTCATTACATCATTTATTTGAACATACAGTGAATGTCTCAGCAGGCACTGCCACTGGCAGTTAGTGCAGACACTTAAAGCTCCCAGCAGTAAATGAGCTCCTTCTTATATCCAGCTTACAGGGTTTGATTCATTTCACATTTATTTGCCTACTGTTTGACTCTGAACAAGATACTTAACCTGATAGTGCATCAGGATTGCCCCTGCAAGGTGGCAATTTGTCCAATGGGCGTACCCAATAAACAAGTAAGTAAAATACAAAAAAAAAACAATAAAATAAAATAAAATAAAGCAGTAAGGGGAGTTGCTGTAGGTAAGGTGCATAGGGAAATGACACCATCTACCTTATCACAAAGTACTGGAGGAAAAAAGTAGGTCTTATGCTCAGAGTTTTTTAAGTTCTGTGTTCAAGCGAGAAGCATTTGCAGAATCTGGAAAACATTTAGGGAATGTATACTGTGCACACTTACTGATAAATTATAACAGAAAGCTGTTTACAAAGAGAGTGTTTCATACAGAGGATATGCAGCATTGAAAGCGAAACACAAATTATTTGAAATACTACTGAAAATGCTTGAGGAAGAGTAAAATAGATGTACATTAGAGTAGGGGTTACAGCTATGAAGAGCTAGCAATATTTGATGCATAATCTGAGGCAAAGGCCTACTATTTCCACCAGCTAATGACACAAATCCAAGCATGTTACTTCATTGTGTAGTATTACCATCACCCCTGACAGTTGGTGCATTGCTTAATGAGTTTACATGGTCAGCAAATGTACAATATAAAATGTTAACAGGTGGATGGACTGGTCTGTTGACCCTTTTCAGTCACAACCTGGACTCAAAGAGCAGAACAAAACATTTGAAATGATTTTATAAAATTCAGTAGCAATATATACAAATTGATTACAATATGACAAAGAAGGGCTTTAGGACAGCTGGAAGAATTAGAAAAAAATTTCAGCTAAGATATGTCAAATATATGCATATGTATAAATTGCAATATAAATAGGTAAGCACTAAGCTAGCAGTTCTTGTCAGCCATTTTAAGCATAGCCATTTTCCCTTGCAAAGGTGATAATCAAACCATGTACCCTGTTTTTGTGAGGTAAACACCTTAACCATTATACCAACCCTCAAACTCAGCACAAAAGTATTATAAGCATATGTTTAGTGGGAGCACAACAGGATCTCACTGAGCATACATTTACACATTCTGCTGTTTACTCACTATTTACCTGTACTACGTTAGTGCTTGCAAGTACACACAGTCCTTTTGGAGCAGGTGGCACATGTACAAGAGGGCTGCACATGGTGTGATGTAGTGTTACTAAGAACAGCACAAAGGAATAAACAAAACACTTCAATGTTCATTGTCTAGCCTCGTCTTCTTCTTGCTCCTAAAACCATGCTGTAATTACTGTGATGTCCCCACTCTGGGCCAGTAATCAAGTAACCTGAATCCTCACCAGTGACACTGGAGACTGACGTTCAATTGTAATACAAATGGATACACTCAGCATTTCCAAATGCAGGCCTCTCTGCATCAAGCACAATTTCCCTTAAAAGCACACAGGGAACACATTCAGCAGGGGTCTGAGTTTCTTTCTCTATCTCTCCCAGGTCCCCAATAAGGTTCTGCACTGGCACAGCTGTAAGGTTAAATCCTAAGCCAAGTGTCCAAGCCAAGTACTCCAGCACCCTCTCTGTGAAACCAGTGCTTCGTGTCCCTGCTCCAAGTAGTTGACACAAACATTCTTTGACATTTAATTTTCACACACACACACGCACACCTGGGAAAGGCTGGCACAGGTTACCAGCTCTACCAACTTTGCCCAGACTATAAGGTAGATTCACAGCCACCAGTCAGTTACTATAAGGCTCTAAACCAAAACACTTGCTCCGAGAACAATAAAGGTAGTCCTGAACCATACAATACGATGCAAGGTAAGCAGCCAAGGATAACCAAAACTGAAAGCTTTAATAAATCCAAGACAACTCCACAGTGTACAGAATGTCAACTAAGCGCTTTCGTCTCCTATTCGGAGACTTCTTCAGAGTCGATTAAAATAGACGAAAAACATCACTTATATACAAAAACATCACTTATATACAAAAACAACAACAAAAAGTGGGCTGGCATAAATACATTAATTAATTAATTGATTGATTTGTAAGACCATTTCATAAAAAGGCTACATTCCTTAGTAGCTGTGTATGTGCTGACAATATCTAATCAAATAGTACCAAAAGGTAACAAAAACATATTGTTCAAACTGGGGTTCAGGACACCTTAACGTATAAAAATTTTTGCTGCTGATCCCAAGAAAAATAGAAAAGGAAAAATAGTGAACCAATAAGAAATTCACACAGTTACAGAAAAACAGTATTTAACTAATCTGACTATATTTTCCTAACTGATTTAAAGAATGTCTCTCCCTGGTCACTTACTAGAACAAGGCAAGATGAAGTAGGTGAGGGAGCTTTCTATGTCAGAAGACTTCTATCTCACCTAGTATTAAAACATGATTTCTGTACAGAATGACATCACATACATCTGGTCATCTGACTTCTGGTTCCCATGCAACTCCCTATTGCTAGAAACCACCAGGATTTAGCACCTACAAGTCAATAATACACACACAAAAGCTTTGCACTGATCTGGTGCAGCTTCTGGAAGTCATAAAACAATTACAAACTTCTGTTCCTTCTACACAGACTAACAAACAGTGCTTCTTACAGACATTGTGTCTCTGGCTTCATTCAAAACTGAGATATCATCTTTATGGCCTAAGCCCAGTAATTTATTGTTCTTACTATTTCTCTAAGTCAGGTGGATTGAGATTAACCTCTTTTCTTCCAGTATTCTCTGTTACTATATATACATTTAAACAGTTACAATAATTCATGTACATTTCTTTTCTACCCAGCAGGGCACACTGTTGATACATTTTTATTGCAAGCAACTTTACAAATACATTTTTCAACACAAGCATCTGTACAAATCAGTTTGATAAACAAATGACATATAATTCTTTGCAACATTCCAGCTAGTTGTGCTTGCATATGTTACACATCCACTGCCCTACTTCTCCTGGCATAGCTGGCAATACCTCACAACATCACAATTACATTCATATAAATATATTAATGTATACATAGCATAAAGAATGGAAACAAATACAAAACTAAGGAATGAGGAACTACAGATTCTGGAATAACCTCTGAAGAAAGAATGTGTAGTTGTCTAATGCATACTCTGTTTCTGCATTGCATTTTTTTGTTATTGACAATTGCATTTGAATGAATGCATCAACATAATGCATGTAACTAGGATACCAGCCTTGTGTGTAATTTGTTATTAACACTGTAATGGGTGATTGTAAGTAGTTGATATCTTTTTATTTGCAATCAGCATTGTAGTATTTTATATAATACTCCTTCTGTGCATTACTGAGATTTCTGAGTTGGTATATTTAGGTAGTAGGGAGTGTGGAGAATGTAAGGTGGAGCCACCCTACCAAAATGCTTTAAGAATGAAATACAGATTTTGACTGCTGCACTGTGAGACTGATAATGATCGCACTTCTGAGCCTCCATCTTTGGGTTTAGCTTCAGACTTAACATATGAATTTCTTACATATTGAATGCTAAACTGTGACAGTAAAGGGAAAAGCCTATATCCATGTTACTTATATTATGGTCAAGATTTAGTGCATCCATTTTATTACTCCTCTTGTTCTTTGTTCCTTTTGCACACACAAATTGGTCTAGTGACTTGTTAAGAATGCATCCAAGTAGAGATTATATAAAACATCTTTGCTATTAATTTGCTTAAGGTTTGCCATGATTATGTTCCCAAGTTAAAGAGTATTTCATACACTCATGAAATGGATGGTTGGTATTACACACTGACAATAAAATGAATAAAGGCTGACAGCAAGAAATAGCAGATGCCAATTTAATAATGTTAGCGCTTTCATTTCGTATAGTAACAAAACTTCCTCAGACAACGACATTGTTAAGAAAAACTGTAGATGGTGGAGCTGTTAAACAAGATATAACTGAAATGTAAATTATATACTGCACTAAGCTCTGAACCCTGAATAGTAATGTGTAAAGTTTCAAAGTGTGTTCCATCCAGCATTGCCTTGTATTAACCTTTGCTTTCCAGATTGTAGTAATCCAAAGGATTAATGCACAGTACAATAACCATCTGTCATGCATGCATCACAGGATTACAAGTTCAGACTGTCTAACCAAGAGACTATTAGGCAGAAACCAGTAAAACAACAAGCAGCAGTTCCCCAATAGCTCAGTGTAATGTGAAATCACTTAGTTGTGAATTTTGCACACTCAGACATGGTTCGAATCCAGGGAGTGGTACTAAGATATGTGCATATCTACACACAAGGAATCAGGAATAAATGTAAAAACAGTCAGGTAGTGTTAACAGATATTTTCTCCACAGGTTTTACAGGTAAGGAAATGTTGGTAGTAGCTGTATAAAGGGTATATTTCATAGTATCATCATAAAAGGGTTCTCATCCAGGAAAAAAGCGGTCATTGTTCCCCTCTACTCGACACTCACTAGACCCGTTATAGAGTACAATGCCCCTTTTGGAATGTACCTCACAAGATATCTGCAGCAGCTGGAAAGGGCACAGAAGTACCTCACAAAGAGGATTACTGGCCTCAAACAAATGCCCTACACTGACCGCCTCAAAAAGCTCCAGCTTTACTCCGTAGCATATCGCCTACTCCGAGGTGATCTCTGCCTAACATATAAAGCTATGTCAAACCCAGAGCTGTTGGACATGCTACACCTAAAGAAATCCCAATCCCTCAGAGCTACATGCTCTAGGGACCTAAACCTTGTCAACACAATAAACAGGACATGCTGGAGGGATAGATTCCTGTCCCAGAGACTTCCCATACTCTGGAAGAGGCTACCCATCTATGTCAAGCAATGTTCTTCATTAGCACTCTTCAAGAAAAATCTTGATGAGTGGATGGGAAATAGGAAATACACCCCGGGGATCACTTCTGTGTCTCTGCTCGACAGTGGCACAGGAAAATAAGTTTGTTGGGTGGTGTAAGCCAGGAAACCTTGTTGGCTAGGCTTATGTAGGCCCTTGGGCCGATAGCCTAGTAGCTACCTATGAACCTATGAACCTATACTAATAAACCATGTACAACTGTTCAACTGCCCACCACATGCCTGCAAGTGACAGCAGGATAGGTACATACAACATGCACTCTTCCCGATACATGTCTCTCAAGTGTCACGCTGTCTCAGCTAGTGGTCACTGTTGCCAATAACCCTGGACACAGATAGGAAACCAGATGAAGTATGCCAGTAGCACACTCACATAACAGCAGTTCACGGTACCCCTCCTGTGCCAGATATGTAACCCTGACATGTATGGGTCCCCTCTAGGCATGTACCCAGAGTTGTCACAGTTTGCCCCATACCATTCCAGGCTGACAGTGTAATAGGTATGTTTGTGCTACAGAAGCTATGGGCCATAGGCAGATGTAAAGTGAGGGCAGACCCATAGAGTATTGAACAGTACTGTTGTGGAAAATAGAAGCATAAACAGTTGTTAATGGACCTTTTGTTTCTCCCCCCACCCCTCATCTGGATCAATACTAAAATTCATATACTATGGGTATGTTATACTCCAAACCTAATGTTGGGACTTGTGTTCTATTATTTTTCACATATTTGATTGGTTGCATGTTAACATACCTTGTTTGGATAGGGGAACACCTACTAGTTCCCCTATCCAAAGTAATTGTATGTCTATAATTGTTACTTTCTAACACCTTTTTCAGATTTGTTCCTGTTTTATAAACGAAGTTAGGATGGTCACCTACTTTGTGTACTAAGTCCTTGTTGTGCTTTAGCATCTTCCAATTTCTCTGAATGAGGTCCTTAACTTCCCTTATAATGTTACTGTGTTGAAGAACCATAGCTCTTTTAAAAGCTTGTTCACTGAAGTGTCGGAAGAAATTATAAATGGTCGTGCAACTAGATTTTCTCCTATTTTGGGGAAACCATTGGTAACTGTAAAAGGTCATGAAGTGGATAGTGAACAAGCTTTTAAAAAAGCTATGGTTCTTCAACACAGTAACATTATAAGGACCTCATTCAGAGAAATTGGAAGGTGTTCAAAAGTAACAGTTATAGACGTACAATTACTTTGGATACGGGAACTAGTAGGCGTGGTAGCTGTGGTTATTGTAGATACATTTTGGATGAATTACCTATCACCTTAAAAAATTACGGCAACAGTAGGATTTATTTAAAGAAGGGTAATTGTCATACTAAGGGTATTGTGTACATTGCCCTGTGTAGAGACTGTCCTAGTTTCTACATAGATAAGTCAGAGAGAGCATTGAACAAACGAATTTACGAACATTTATACAACATAAAAAAAGGGAATATTAATAATGCATTAAGTAAACATTTACAAATGGAGCCTAAACACACTGGCTTTCATTTTGGGATTCTTGAACAAGTACCTATTGACCCTAAAGGGGGAGATTGAGAGAATTGGCTATGTTGTAGGGAGACCTATTGGCAAATTAGATTGAATGCCACCCACCCCCCAGGACTAAATGAGCATATTTCTATTAAGCCTTATTTGATTAAAAAAGCGGAAGATTTATCAAAATAATTATTTAAAACAATTACTGAAACAATTATTAAAGTAATATTTTGATTGTATTGTTTTACATAATTTTAAAGTATTTTAAACTTTTGATACCTTTTTCTTTTTCTTTTTTAGATAGAACTGTTATTTTGTGTTAGGTCACACTATTTTGATTTAAAGTTTTATCAAGTTCATTAATGTTTGGTAAACAAAGTGAATTTATTTGTGTTTTTAAACTTGACAGTTGTAAAAATGTGCGTGGTCACTTTAAATTTAGGTCAGACTGGTTTTGGCACCTTTTTTCAAAATGAGGTTATTTAAAGATGGCTGATTGAACAGTTGCACTGTTTTTACACTTGAAAAAGCCCTACAATTGAGTTAGGGTGAAAGCGCTTGTGGAATTTATACAATAAACATTTTATGGACTTGCAACCTGTGTGCTGACAAGATCGTTTTATTGGATTAGTGGTTTTGTTTCTACGATCTTTTTCCACTTTTTTTACTTTTGTTTTGTGTTGTGGAGGTCGGCGTACAGAGTATGGCAGTCTTTAATGGAGAATTATCATTTGAGGAAGAGTTTGGGCAGCCTGAGGTCGAAAATGTGATTCTTTCACAGAAGGAGGTAGCGGCAGCTATTTTGGGACTTAGTGCAGAAATGCAGAGTCTAAAGACAGACTTGGCCCGTATTTTGGAAGTGTTTTCACCTCCTGATGGTTCTATTCCATGTGCGCAGGTTCAGAAGGAGGTAGACAGTCAAGTTCCCATCCAGGCGAACACCGGTGATTTGGGGGCACAGGTTGGAACACTTCATGAGTTTACCTCGGTTCCACATAAGGGATGTGGAACCAACTATTTTTCCCAAAGGTTTGAACAAACATTGGGTGATGACCATAGGAGGGGAGAGTCTACTGTTGCCACCAGTGGACTTACTAGTATTTTGGACGTTGAAAATGTTCAACAAGGTGTACGTGTACACCAAGGTACTGTTACTCAGATTGATAAAGTTATTAGCAATGAATCAGGGCATTTTCATAATGTTAGAGAATGGTTTGATTATGTACAAAGTAAAGGAGATTTTTTTAATAATTATTCCTGCCACCAAAACAAGTCTAAATGGGCAGGTCATTCCCTTATAGTGTCTTCTTTAAAAGATGGAATTAGGGATTTGGAAAACAAATTGTATAAAATAAAATGTGTTAACATTGACATTGCATATTTAGAAGAATGTTTAGCAAAAAAAGTTGTCCCACAAGGGTTATATGTGTGTAAATACCCTGAAGGTTTTACTTATGATTTGGACATGCTTAATGAATTTAATAGTGTGTTCGATGAATGTGGTTTTAAAATTTTAAAGCTGATGGTAAAATTTGCTAAAATGAAGGTGGATATGATATTAAAGGAAGCAGAGAAATTGGATGAAGCTATTAGAGAGGACTTGTTATTTGAATTTAACAAAGAAAGTTATGATAACAGTTTTTACAGGATTGAAAGAAAATGTGAAGAAATATATGAAAGAAAAAAAAAGAAAATTAGAAAGGGATTTGAAACAATACAGTGAAAATAGGGCTTATGTGTTTAAAGGGAGAATTTACAGGAATAGTTTATACAAACAATTTGATCCTACAGTAGTAAGGGACTTGACCAAATCTAAAACAGCTGAACAATCTAAAATAGGTGAAAAATTTGTCAACAATAGACAAATTGCTGTGGATGTTTTGCACCATAATCCAACCACCCCAGTGATTAATATTTCTACACCTAACCCCACCACTGTGGAAGCTGACAAAGATGTGGTAGTTACCACCGACACGACTGAGGGAGGGGAAGAAAAAGAATTGAATGAACAGGATTTTTCTGGGGGAAAGGGAAGAGGAAAGAACCAAGTGAAAACAACAACAAAAAAGAAAGGAAAAGTGTAATGATTAACTTGGACAAAAGAGGAAATAGGGAAATAGTTATTGACTCTGACAAAGTGACTTATTCCTACAATGGTTTTAAAATCTTTAACCTAAATGGGATTGAGATTAATGAAGAACATTTTCACCTTTTTGAAAAAGGTTTTAAATTTGTTCCAACAGTTAGATTTGATGTTTGTGACACTCTTATAGAGTTAAAACTGTACACTAGAAAATTAAATTTTGCATTAATGTTTGAGCAGACCAATGGCTATGATACAACTAGCTTTAGAAAGGCTAGTACATTTAACCCTCCTCTCCACCCGGCTTTACAGGTGTTTGAAGAGACATGTGCATCAGATTTATACAAATTGAGTGTAGATAAAAAAATTAAGAAAAAGTTTTTATTTAAGGCTAATTTGACCACAAGGGAAAAACACATCTTGGAGGACTTACTCAATGACAGGGGGATTCGAATTATGAAACCCGACAAGGGGGGTGGTATGGTCTTGGTCAACACTTTTGACTATTCTAGTAAAATTTTGAACATCCTGGGGGACGCTGATGTTTATATTCCAGTTTCTATGAACGAGATCAACATCTCTTACAGGAAAATAGATCTAGCAATAGAAGAATTTATTATGGAAGGTAGACTGGACGAAAAGATTGGTACCATGTTGACCATTAAGAAACCAAGACTAGTGACTTTCTTTGGAATTCCAAAGATTCATAAAAGTACAACTGACCCTCCATATAGGCCAATTGTGTCAGGGAAGGGATCTAAAACATATGCTATTGCATCTTTTTTGGACCATACACTTAAACATATTTTTGATCAGTATGAGCACATGTTGAAGGATTCTTGGGATTTTCTACGTGGTTTGACACTGCAGTCTTATGAAGGTGAGGTGTACTTTTTAACCATTGATGTGGTTGATTTATTTACCTGTATTCCAATTGACGAGTGTTTAGATTACTTTTGGCTAATTTTGAAGGACAGAAAGTCTACCTTGAGCTTTGATATTGACTTGTTGATAGAACTAATGAGATTTTTTTCAAAATGAGGTTATTTAAAGATGGCTGATTGAACAGTTACACTGTTTTTACACTTGAAAAAGCCCTGCAATTGAGTTAGGGTGAAAGCGCTTGTGGAATTTATACAATAAACATTTTATGGACTTGCAACCTGTGTGCTGACAAGATCGTTTTATTGGATTAGTGGTTTTGTTTCTACGATCTTTTTCCACTTTTTTTACTTTTAATCTTGAAATGTGTTGTTCATGACTAACCAAAATATTTTTTTTAAAACCTCAACACCATAGCAAGTTTGGGAAGGAAGATCCTGGTGGATCTACCTGTCCTGCCTCATCTGGCCATGGCACCAGGCCCCAGCACTTCTGGAACCCAACATGGGGCTTCCTCCTCTGCTGGTCCTGCACCATCTTTGGGTGGAACTGTCTCAGGAGATGGGCCCCATCCCCACCCTGACAGTGGGTGTGGACAGCAGTCTGTCACCCACAGTCAGTTCTGGGGTTTGGTGCGCAGCATCATCCAAGCAGAGTTGGGTGGGCAGCTGTGCCAGATTGAGGGCCACCTGGTGCACCTCTAGGGCAGGTCACCCCTCTTGTCCAGCCCCCAGCACAGCCACCTTCAGGGCCATGAAGAAGCAGTGGTGACTGCCCATGGGTGGGGACCTCAGTCGCACTGTATCCATTTGGGGGCTCATGGGCTTTGGATTCCCAACCACCCTCCCTGTCAAAGGTGTTTACCCCCCTCATGTGTCATATACTGCCCCTGTCTGCTGTCTTGTCTGTCTTGTTTGTCTGCACCTGCAACCTATCCCACCCAACCTACCCCCCAAACATACCTACCTCCCCAAACAGCCCTTCCCCAACATACCACTCTCACCTTAAAAAAAGAAAGACATCTGTCCCACAAAAAAATTGCCCCATACATAGCTGTACATTTCATCCCCATGTACAGTGAAACTAAGCAATCAACCTTCAGATTACTCTGCAAATGTCTATCACCAATACCCCTCCCTGTGAGGTGTGAAGCTGTAAATTCCAAATTCTACACATATAATTCACACCCGTTGCTGCCAAAGAAATGTAGAGCTATGATCCTTTCCTACACCCATCCTGCACATCCATAGCTACTTTTCATAATATTTTACCCTCTGCTTGCCCCCATTTCACCACTTTCCTATCACCATTTTTTCTTTTCTTTAAAGAAAATTAGAGAGGGTGTAAGAGGGAGTAAGCAGTGCTAACCATCTCTTAGCAATGCTTAGCACCTCGCAAAACCATGTAAACCCGCATACAACTGCTTAAAGGTGCCTTAATCACTCTGTCTCCATCAGCTCTTTTTCTGCCCGGCAACAAAATAATCAGCCCTGCCCAGTCTCAAACCCAGGATGCCGTGCACTATAATCACAGCACCATACCACTATAGCATCTGAACTACAGGAATTGATAATGCTTTTACAAACATATCATTCATTCTGGTCATTTAACATTAATGAAAAAAAAAAAGCAATCACTTCCTAGTCTGGAACCCATAACCCTGTGTACACCAATCACAGCAATATACCTCTACACCATCTGCACTGTAGAAATTTGCAATGTTTTTACAAACATATCATGCACAACAGTCATTCAACATAAGGAGGAATTATATATCCGTAGTGCTTTTATATACATATATATGTACATATACATACCAATATCTGTGTGTGTGTGTGTGTGTGTGTGTGTGTGTGTGTGTGTGTGTGTGTGTGTGTGTGTGTGTGTGTGTGTGTGTGTGTGTGTGTATATATATATATATATATATATATATATATATATATATATATATATATATTCATACAGAGATATATAGACAGATAACCAACCTCTTACTGCAACAAATCTGCAAAAAGCCCAACAAATGGGGGGTTAAAGGGCAAACAATAGTCACATTTTTAAATATGGCTGTCATACATGGATAAGTCTGCTAGAGTGACATTGTGTGCTTTGACATATAATGCCAGACAGATTCCAGGTTTGAAACACAAATGAATGCCAGAATTTACTGATGTCAATGCTCACATAATTCCAGTGATTTCTCAGAAACCCACAACTGTTGTGGCCAACAGAAAAACCATATGAGCCACACATCAAGACAGTGTCTAGACATCTGGACAGTGGCGAGGTATGACCGCAATCATGTAACAGAATGGAAAAACCCATGACAGGTGCCAACCATGTCAACCAGCACCTTCTGAACCACAGTAAGACCAACACGACACTAACTCAAATCACTTCTGGGCAATTACTCATGTTTATCCAAATATATCATGCACTACAGGGATGGAACTGTAGCGACAAACAGATAGTGGTGCATAAATGTCCACCCACAACCATTTGCATTACAGTCACAGCAACATACAAGTACCCCAAATGAACTCTAGAGTAGAATGACTGAATGAACATATTCTGATTCCCAGTCACACAATACACTGACATATACTGGCCCAACTCACAGTGTACTGGGAATCCTGAGGTGTTACAGGACCTTTCTCAGTCTGCCCCTACAAACATACACACCTAATAGACCAGCAGCCATAGCAGCATGCAGTCAGATAGAAAAAGGATCTGTGATACACACATCCGCTACTCTCCCTACCCTGGCAAACATCTACACATAACACAATCTTGGCAGTCGCTTCACAGTGGCTAGACATACATAACTCTCATATGTACAGATTTCCACAGAATGTCCAGGGTGTAAGACTGTATTCATGGCCACTGCCGCATACCACCCCCCAGGAGTCTGCTAAGTCAATGGGATGATACCTTGAGGGCAGTCAATAAATAATGGTATCACATACCTCTGACCCTCTTACTGCAAGACATCTGGACAAACATGACATATTTGGGGACAGGGGGCCGGAAAGAGGGACATATCTCACATAATGGTGTCACAAACTGAAACAGCTGACAGTGTTACAGGCTTTGTTGTAGCATAACATCCCTGTAGGATATGATATCTGAAACACCAATGCATATCAACAGTTACTGACTACAATCTTCACATTTTCCTACTGCTTCCAGAAAAACAGACATTGTCTGAGGAACAGACCAAACATTAACAGGTGAACCTCTGGGCAGTCTGTGGATATCAGGACAGTTGAGAGGTATATCAGAGACATATCACTGTCAGATGTTGTCACACAGAAAATGCATGTCCAGATGAACCCTATTAAACTAGCAACCCTCTATGTGTATAACAGCACTACTGACTTACAATCTGAACCCAATTCTGGACCTTTGTTCCCCATGTTGCTGGGCTCTCTCCACATGTCCTCTCCTGAGAGGTATTCCCACTTACTGTCTGTAAAGCTGTACCCTCCACATCTCCATAATGTCCCCCACACAGGCAAGGAAAATTGGCAAGGCACACATGAAGGCCATAATTATAGCACTGTGTTGCTATGGCATTGGTAAATGGAAAGACAACACAGCTGCTCTGGATGGAAGTAGCAAGTGGGAGACATTGATTGCTGCACAGGCCATCACCTACTCATGAGCAGTACCTACAAAAGGCAAGCTGCTACCTATGCAACACAGGTCTCAACCCATCTACACAAAGACAGGCTGCGACTACACAAACCTAACCATTTGCATTGTCATGAGGGAACTCCTGGGCACTATAACAGGTATGTCAATCATGTAAGCATGTAATGGAATGCAGAAAGGGGGATGCAATGATGTCAAATGGGACATTAAACACT
Organism: Protopterus annectens; assembly: GCF_019279795.1. NCBI lineage: Eukaryota > Metazoa > Chordata > Ceratodontiformes > Protopteridae > Protopterus > Protopterus annectens. The sequence continues at coordinate 711,536,641 of NC_056735.1, forward strand.
AAGCTGCAACAAAACCTGCAGGACTCACATGCTGCTGTCCAGCACCTATGGCCATTTCTGCTTGCCCTGCCTGCATTGACATAGAGTACATCTCTGCTGCCTGAGTCACCCCAGCAAAAGTCAGCTCATGTATGACTACTAATAGAGTCTCTGTTGAACAATACTGAGTGTGTCACTGGTAGGCCAGCTACCTGGGATGTTGTAATTATTGATATGTCAACTGTGAATTCTACTCTAATATATATGCTTGTCTTACAAATGTAAGGGATGTACATAGGGTATGTGCATTCTACACGACAGGTGCAGATGTGTGTGTTGAATGGTATGTGATATACTGAGCCCATACCTGACAACTGTCCAGAGTTTGCAGACTGACCACATGTCTGCCTCATATCTGTAGTCAATGCCTCAGACAGTTGTGTATTGTCTGGCACATCACTAGCAACCCATTACAGACTGAAGTCATAGCATATTAGCATACATTTAATTGTCAGATGTCATATCCTGCCGAGTAGATCTGTGATTGTGACACCATCTTTGCTGGCAAATAAGTGAGTTTCAGCTATATTCATAAAGTGACACTATTTACTGGTCTTTGTCCTCCACTGATGTGTACTTTTGTACAGATGGCTTGCTCTAACAGGAGCTAGGTGTCTTGCCATGACACCCATGTCAATGCAAGCATACCTTGTCCTGTAGGATACTGACATTTGTGCAGTCACTGACATCTACTTTCTAGCTGAGGAGAGCACACCAGTCTTGCCAGGTCACTCATACCATCATACGTTTAGACCTCAAATGAAGGCCTGCAAAGCCACATGAGGTGTTGTGTTTAACATTAGCATACACATACACACCTCCAGGATGGCCAAACAGTATGTTGCATGGGTGACATCCTGAGTGCAGTTAACAGTTGACAAAACACCTACTCAAATCATAGCTAGCTACAGACCTCCAACCATGACTATGGACACCCACCACGCCTATTGGGACCTGCTGGAATCTGTAAGGTTCAATCATCTACCCTTCTCCTGGGTGACTTCAAATACCCAACTATAGTGTGCCTGATCTATGCCACCTGAACATGAATGCACATAGATTCCTCGGCTTTGTCAATGGCAATGCAGTGGATCAGCCAGTCAACACTCCTACAATAGGTGGGAATCACATGTACCTGGTCATAACCAACATGAGTAGCCACTGTAGCACTCCTACAGTGCCATCCCCCCTTGGTAATATCTGACCACATAGCCATCACTGTTCAGGTCACCACCTACCCTGCCCCCCACCCCCCTTTACAGTGTCAAGCAGAATGAAGTGTACACAAATGACTATAAATGCCCTCAAAGTAGGAAGAAGTAGCTGTACAGCCAATGTCCCATTTGTTGGAACTAGCAGCAGTGTCCAGGCCCACACCACAACACTATGTGGGCACCCACATAGCTGTAAGGACTCAGCTGTACCTGACAGGACAACATTATCTCCCTCAAAGTAGGGTAAACACCTGTGGTGGACAGAAGCAATACACAAATACCATAATAGGTGAAAACAATTGCTGGACGGGCCAAGAAGAAACAGGTGCCTCATTTGAAGCAATGTCACCTTGTCTGTACAAGCAAATAAGGGCACAGGTGATGTACCCTAAGGCTGTCTTTGAGTGCAAATCAGATACATCCACCAAGGCAAATCACTAGGCCTTCCACACATGTGTCTGCAATTCCAGAGGCAACACACAAATCTGCTCTGTAGTGGTGGTCAGTAACACCACATGTACATATGGCATAGATATAGTTAACCGGCTACAGACAGGTGAAATGTAAACACCACCGCCCTGTCCCCCCAGTGGTACACATGTGCATGTACAGCACCTGCCTTCCTCCCCTGATCATCAGGAAGCAGGTGTGTAATGCCCTCTCAAAGGCAACACACAGAGGTCTCCATAGGCATGATACCATAAATGGCTGCCTCCCACATGAACACAGGCATGGGCTTTCAGATCCATTCTGCACTATAGTCAACCACAGCCTGAGCACTGGTATCGTCCCATCTGCACAGAGGATAGCCGCTATCACCCCTATACACAAAGGTGGAGCAATCCATCAACCCAGCTAATCCACTGTCACCCCTATACACAAAGGTGGAGCAATCCATCAACCCAGCCAATATGATGCACATCAGCCTAACTAGCCTGCTCTGCAAGGGCATGGGAGGCAATATCAAGGACATTATGAACAGAGACATTTGCAACATCAAAATGCTTGGAACCACACACCATGGTATTGTCAAACGGAGATCAAGTCTGTGAAACTTGGTTGACCTCTCTGCAGTAGTCAACAAATAAAGGGATGAGGGGAAGAGTGCAAACAATGCCTACCTTCCCCTAGCCCAGTTCTCTCACACTAATCCCCAGGTGGACAAGCTACATAAGCCTACACAGCTAGGCACCAACCTGTAAGTTATCAGATTGGTAGCTAACTGGCTCAATGATAGTAGCCACTCAGTCAAAGTAGTAGAACCCACCTCTAATTGTAGATTCATCCCCAACGGTGTACCCCAAGGATTGGTCTGGGGACCTCTACTGTTTGAGATATATGTATCTGAGGTACAGTGTAATAGCCATGGTCTGTGGCTGACCAGGTGTATGGATGCTTGCAAGCTGCCTACTGTTTTACATCCCCTTACTGATAAGGCCATCCCCCAAGAGACACTCACCCAATTACTGACCGGTACATGAAGCATTACTGCAAATGGAATGCCAGAAGAGCCATCACTCCCCCTGCTATGGCAGATGTCATCCACACTAAGTATGACAGTAATAATGTACTGAGCATGCAATCAGGTGTGAGGCGACTTGTGCACTGAGGATGGTAGCAACCTGACAGTTTCTCACCATGTGGGCACCATTGTACAGAAGGCCGTCTACATGGCCCACCTCACAAATATGGGTATGCCATAGGTAGGCCATAGGTAGTTGTAAAGTGAGGGCAGACCTCTAGAGTATAGAGCAAAACTGTTGTAAAAATAGAGGCCTTTACAGTTGTTAATGGACTTTTCTTCTCTCCCCCCACCCGTCATGTGCATCACTAATTATTATTCATATACTACCGGTATGTTTTTACCAAACATAATGTTAGGACATGTGTTACATTATTGTTCATATAATTAGTCAGTTGCATGATAACATACCTTGTTCAAATACCATTGTTGGTGGACTGTTGCCAACATTGTTACTGGCATGCTGTTAAAATTCTTACTGTTATTTCAGTTATGCATGTGTTCTGTTTTCTATCCAACTGTTTCACATTTGTTGTTTTGGGTTAATTGAACACCCATGCATGCCTTTAAATCTAATATTGAAATGTTTTATTCATGACTAACCAATATATCTTGGAAAACCTCAACACCATAGCACGTTTGGGAAGGCTGATCCCAATGGATCCACCTGTCCTGCCCCATCTGGCCATGGCTCCAGTCCCCAGCACATCTGGGACCCACTATGGAACTTCATCTCCTACAGGCCCTGCACCACCTGGGAGCAGGAGTGGAGATGAGCCCAATATCTGCTGTCAGTCCTGGGGTATGGTGTGCAGTGTCATCTGCTCTGAATTGGGTGGCCAGCTGCGCCAGATGGAGGGCCAGCTGGTGCACCTTGAGTAGCAGGCTGCCCCTCCTGTCCAGCCCCCAGCACAGCCACCATCTGGGCTATGAAGGTGCAGTTGTGACTGCCTGCAGGTGGGATATGTCAGTTCCACCATATCCATATGGGGGCTCATGGGCCTCTGATTCCCAAACACCCTCCCCATCCAAGGTGTTTATCCCCCACATGTGTCATACACCACCCCTGTCTGCTATCCTGTCTGTCTTTTCTATCTCCCTACCCAAACTACCTTCCCAGATGTACCTAAAATCCTTCCCCAACATTCCACTCTCACCTTAACAAAGAAAAAAAGGGCATCTGTCCCCAAAACAATTTTCGCCCCATACATAGCTGTCCATTTCGCACAGGTGTCCACTGGGCACAAGTAATGTGGTCCAATTGGCTTGACAACACATTTCTGTTGTCCTAACCCCTCTCTCTGGGGTTTGAGTGTCCAAGTTTACCTCCAAATTCCATACAAATGCACAGCTGTTGCTGTATAAGAAATGGACAGCTATGGACCTTCCCTACACCCATCCTGCACATCCCTAGCTACCTTTCATATTGTTTTTCCCTTTGCATGCCCTTTTCTCACCACTTTCCTATAACCCCTTCTTCTTTTCTTTTAAAGGAATTAGTGCAGATGTAAGCAGGAGTAAGTGACTTTGTGTGATGCTAAGTGAAGCTAAAATGGATTAAGCATCTATACGGTAAACCATATGCTGGCATCGCTTAGCATCACGCAAATCCATGCAAACCCACTTAAAGCCACTTAAAACTGATTTAATCATTCTATCTCCATCAGCCACTGTTCTGCCTAGCAACAAAATAATCAGCGCTGCCAAGTCTCAAACACAGCACCCTGCACACTATAGTCAGATCAATGTACCACTACACCATTTGAGCTATAGGAATTTCTGATGCTTTTTCAAACATATCATGCAGTAGAGCCAATCAACAATAGGGAAAAAGCTCTGTGGAATCACTCAGGTTTTTTATATATACATATATATATATATATATATATATATATATATATATATATATATATATATACATACATATGTATGTATAGAGATACATATATATGAAAAATATATTAAATTATGTATATAACATATAGTGCAGTGATACCTCAGAACCATACTTCTCAACCTCTTAGTGCAAGACATCTGGGCAAAGGCTGTCAAAATGGGGGGACAATGGGCCAAACATAGGGACGTACTTTAAATATTTCCATTAGAAATGTAGACAGTTGCAGGAGTAACAGGATTTGTTTCAGCATACATTTTCTGAAGGATATGAGGTCTGACACTGAAATGTATTTCATCATTTACTGACAGGACTCCTCAGATCATCACAGTGATTTACCAGAGAAATATGAATAATTTGTGGAACACACCAAAAATATGAGCAATAAACCTAGACATTTTGAAACAATCCAGCCAGTTGCCAGGTATGCTCAGAACCCCTTAGTGCAATGAATTTGGACCAAGCCTGACAAAATGAGGGGAGAAAGCCATGAACATAGGGACATATCTGAAATACTTGAGTAGATAAGCTGAGACAGTTGTTGCAGTAACACTGTCTGTGCTAACATATATTGACTGAAATAGCACATGTCCAAGACTCAATTTCTTTTCATTAGTTAGTGACTTAAATCCTCACATCATTCCACTGATTTGTCACAAATACACAACACTTATGGGGACCAGACCAAAGATATGAGCCAGACAACTGGACATCCTACGAATATCCGGACATAACATGACATTAGGGAAACCACACTGAGCTGGTAAGCATGTCACCAAGCACCATCCACACTGCAGTCAGACTGACACAATATACCCCAAATCAGCTATGGGAAATTACACATGCATTTGCAAATATATCAGGCACTACAGGGATTTAACAGTAGTGAAAAACAGACACCGGTGTGAAAGTGCATACCCACAACCAATTTCACCACAGTCACAGTGACATACCGGGAAGCCAAATGAACACTAGAGTATAACGACTGTGTGAACAAAAATATCATGTTTGCCACTCACATACTACCCCTACATATACTGGCCCAATTCACAGTATAGTAGGAATCCTGAGGTGGTACAGGACATGTCTCAGTCTGCCCCTACAAATATATACAGCCGATAGACCACCAGAAACTGGAGCAGTATGCACAGTCAGGTAGTAAAGGGGCCATGACACTAGCATCTACCCCCTCCATACACAGCCCAACTAACATTTACACAGTACACATTACACTGCTACACAATCCTGACAGTCTAACAATTGCCAGACATACACAGACCTTTCAACTGTACAGATTCCCACATAATATCCAGGCTTTGTCCTCATATATATGGCCTCTACCTCACAGCATGTCTGGCATTCTGCTACATCACTGGGATAATATCAGGAATGAAGGCTGTTGTTCACACACCTCCATGATGTCCTCCTCACAGGCAAGGAAAAGGGGCAACACCCACATGAAATACTCAATTATAGGAGTGTGTTGTCATGCCATTGGCTATAGGAATAACAACACAGCTGTTCTACATGCAGTTAGCAAGTGGGGGACACCATTTGGTGCACAGGCCATCAGCTGCTCATGAGCATTACCCACAAAAGGCAAGCTGTTGCCTATGCCAAACAGATGTATACCCGACATCTCTGAGAGAGAGAGAGAGAGAGAGAGACAAACAAAAACAAACAGAAATCGGAAGCAAACCAGCTATACTTGGGGAAAAAAAGGTATGTCAACAAGTAATCATGTAATGGAATGCAATAGGGGGTATGTAATAATGAGAAACAGGAAATTTAACAGATATGTCTCAACAAGACTTGCTCTACTGATATATTGCTGATCAGCACCTATGGCCATAGCACCTGGGTCTGTCTGCAGTGACATAGATCACAGCTCACTCCCCTGAGTCACCCCAGGAAAGGATGGCTCACATATGACTACTACTGGTGTATCTATTGAACAATACTGACTGTGACACTGCTAGGCCAGCTAGTGGGTTGTTATAAATATCCATATGTTACTTGTGAATACACCAGCTAGTGGGTTGTCATAAATATCCATATGTTACTTGTGAATACAACTATGATACACATTTGTCTCACAAATCTAAGAGACCTATACAGGATATTTACATAGTAAACTACTGTCGCAGACATGTGTGTTGAACTGCATGTGATATACTGAGCTCATACCATTCAACTGTCCAGTGTTATGCACACTGACAATATGTGTGTCTCATATTTGTAGTCATTTATTCATAGAGTTGTGTTATGTCTGGCAAATCACTGGCAAATCTGTGAAGACTGACATTAGAACATAAAAGCATACATATGAGTGTCGAACATCCCCCAGGGTATTTCTTTGAATGCAAAGCCTACTGTACTATCAACTGACTTAAGTGTGTTACAATATTAATAAAGTGTCACTAATTTTGGGCCATTATCCCCATTTATGTGTGTTGTCCTCCAGATGTCCTGCTTTAAAAGGTGGAGAAGTATGAATGAGCAGCAAGAGTGTAAATACAGTGTGTCATACTGACATAGACCAGAAATGTATATCAGGTATTACCTGTGCACATATATGTATGAGTAGGTGTAGCTGGAAGCCTCTAAACAACAGACATGAGATGCAAAATGTCAGGTAAATAAGCTATACATGTTGTACACTTGTGTAATCTTAATGTCTGTGCATCCAACAGACAATTTTCTACAGCTACTGGTTGTTACACTGCTCAGACACAGACATGGGTACTAGAATAAGCATGATTATCAAGTTGAAAATGGAGAGTTGTCCAACTGTGTTATGACTTTGTGTCCATGCCCACTACAAACAGCTATATGAGCATCTATATAGCTGTATGGACTTAGCAATACCTGACTTGTAAAACTTGCCTCCACCAAGGTAGAGTAATCTCCTTTGCTGGACAGCAGCAATACACAAACCACATAATCCATTGTTATATTGGCTGTGCAAGCCCAAGTAGGAGCAGGCATCAACTTGGATGCAGGTCAACCTGTGTCTGAACAAGCATATGGGGTCACAGATGAATTACTGTAAGGCTAACTATGAGTACATATTGGACACATCCACCAAGGCCAATCACAAGGTCATCTTCACACATCTCTTCAGTCTCAGAGGTAACAACCCAACCTATCCTGTACTGGTAGTCAGTCACACCACATACACACAGAGCATAGCTATAGCCAACCCTCTGCAGACAGGTTAAGAGAAAACATCACCCTCCCATCCCACCATCAGTATAGGTGGATATGCACAGCACCCACACCCCTCCCCTTATCATCAGGGAGCAGGTCCATAATGCCTAATCAAAGGTAACAAATGTAAGTCTCTGTGGAAGCTGATAACATCCCTGTCTGTATCCTGCATGAACACAGGCATATGCCCCCAGCTCCATTACACACTACAGGCAAGCAAAGCCTGAGCACCATTGACATCCCATCTGCAAGGAAGATGGCCACTATCATCCCTCTACACAAAGGTGAATGATGAATGGTGGATTATGCAATTTACTGGCCCTCATTGGAGGGAACATGACACAGCAGCACCAGGAGTGCAATGCAAGCTCATACTGTGCTGATCCATGACAGGGGTATGATGTGGTCGCAAGTGGTGGCTAATGCTAGTTAATGTTGATGTGCAGGTTATGTAAATAACGCTGACCAATGTATGAGGTCCTGTGATGTGTTTCCCTGTTTATATCTTCCATGTGACATGCAGCGTGCAAGGCAGCCAGCATACACTGCAGCTGAAACTGCGGCCATCACCGAGATGATAATCAACCACCATGGGGTGATGTTTGGCCATGGCCAACAGAATCTGTGGGAGTGGACCACCCTGTGGGATGAGCTTGTCCACAGAGTAAACAACTTAGGCCACCATGGACACACATACAATCAGGCCAGGCATCGGGTAACTGACCTGATACGCCATGCCCAACAGAGGGCTGCTGCCATGGCCAGTGACAGTTCCACCACAAGTGCTATGCAGGCCCCACTTACACCAACAGAGGAGCTCCTTGCCAACATTGGGGCAGCCACCACATGTCAGCAAAGCCAACACACACAAGTGTGGAGGTGGGTGGCACCCAGACAACAGGTGAGGAGAGTCCAGGTAAGACCCAGTGCACATCAATTTAATAATGTAGCAGTCATAATGGCTTCTGTAGAGTATCTAGATGCATATGTCAGGTCAAACTGCATTTTTGGGTGGGGTTTTGTAATGTACAAAAGTGCACATCTATGGTGAAGAACAGCAAATTGTGTAGTATCAATGCTTACACTGTACATGTGCAAAAAAGTATCATTCATCCTGTACCAATGGCACATGTGAGTCTGCTGACAATACCTCTCCCCCACGACTACATAGGTACTTCTGGTCTGGATGTGGGACAGTAGCCTGAGGCCAGTGAGTATGCTATTGTTCTGTTGTGGCTCACCAATACCCCAGGCATGTTAAGGTCATGCATTTTACCATCCACACAACTGTTACTCTTAGCCATATTGCAAAATGTGCATATTCACTTGTGGTGGGGTTAACTGCATTGCATCAGAGTGGTCATCACAGGGGGCCTATTTGCAGGAGGTGTAACATATCCCTAGCATACCTCACAACTTGTCATTGCATGAAATATGGACAAAAACAGACAAAATGGGGGGACAAAGGAACAAACCTAGGGACATATTTGAAAAGTAGTCTTATACAGTGCATATAAAAACTGTACACACCCCTGTTAAAATGCCAGGTATTTGTGACATACAAAAATGAGACCACAATAAAACATTTCACAACCCTTCTCACTTTTAATGTGACCTATAACCTGTACAATGCAATTGATAAACAAACAAACCTGTTAGGGGAACAAGTATGAAAAATAAAACTCATACAATAAGCTAGATGCATAAGCGTGCACAGCCTGAAGCTAATACTTCGTTGAAGCAGCTTTTCATATAATTATAGCATTACGTCTTCTTGGGTACACACTTGCCATCAATTACAGAAACTTTTTGATTAACAACGAATAATGGTCAGCTGTCCTACTACGCTTTTCCAAACATTTACTCAGTTTCCAGCTACAGCAACAGCCATGGTTCACAGAAAGCTTACAAAGCTTCAAAGGGATCCCATTGTGAAAAGGTATCAGCCCAGAGAAGGGTACAAAAACATTTCCACAGCATTGCATATACCATGGAACACGGTGAATACAGCCATCAAAAGGTTGAGAAGATATGGGACAACAGTGACATTGCGAATAAGTGGACATCCCTCCAAATTTGATGAGAAGACAAGACTGAAAGTGGTCAGGAAGGCTGCCAGGATACCTACAGCAATACTAAAGTAGTTGCAGGAATCTCTGGAAAGTACTGGTGGTGTACTACATGTGACAACAATCTCCAGTAGTCTCCATATGTCTTGCCTGTGGGGTAGGGTTGGAAGATGGAAGCATTTTCTCACACCAACCAATATTCAGGCCTGACTAAATTCTGAAAAACAATACATCAAGTCCCCAAAAGCATGTGGGAAAATGTGTTATGGTGTAATGAGACCATGGTTGAACTTTTTGTCCACAATTCCAAAAGGTTTGTTTGGCGCAATAACAACACTGTGCATCACCAAAAGAACACCATCCCCACAGTGAAGCATGGTGATGGCACTGTCCTGCTTTGGGGTTGCTGTTCATAAGCTGGAACTGGGGCTTTAGCCAAGTTGGAGAGGAATATGAACAGTTCCAAAAACCAGTCCCTTTTGGGCCAAATTCTTCAGGTGTCTCAAACCATACCTCCAAATCAACAAAAGAATGGCTTTACTAGAAGACATTCAACATTTTGGACTGGCCCTGCCAGATCCCACCTACATCCAATAGGAAATCTGTGGAGTGACCTGAAGAGGGCTGTGCACAAGAGATGCCCTCACAATCTGACAGAATTGGAGGGATTTTGCAAGGGAGAGTGTGCAAATATTCCCAGGTCAAGATGTACCATGCTGATAAACACCTTCTCAAGAGGACTGTATGATGTAATTAAATCAAAAGGTGCTTAACAAAGTAATAGTTTAAGGGTGAGTATACACTCATGCAACCAGCCTATTGTATGCATTTCATTTACTATATGTTACCCCTAACTGATGTGTATGTTTTTCAATTGGATTGCACAGGTTATAGGTCACATTAAAGGTGGGAATGTTATAACATGATTTCTGTAATCTCATGTTATATATCACAAAAACCTGGCATGTTATCAGGGGTGTGTGCACTTACTATATCCACTGAAAACTTAGAAAGATGTTAGAGTAACCAGCTTTGTTTTCACATACATTTACTGCAGGTTATGAAGTTTGCAACTCACATTATGTCATTAATTAGTGCTGCCAATCCACAGATCATCCCAGTAACGTATCAGACTAACACAGGATTTATGAGGGACAGCCCAAAAATATGAGCCACACATCTAGACATTCAGTGAAACTCTGTACAGTTGAGAGGTATGCTCTGTAGGAGTTGCCACAGTGCTATACAGTTGAACAGTAATAATGTGTACATGAGTGCAGTGTGTGCTAGGTGAAGGGCCATCACCTACTAACACTACTCACGGATCCCAGAGGTGTATATTAGTAGTAACATTAAGTGGAAAGGACTGTACTGCATGATGTTGAGAGCCTGTCCAGAGTGAGTATGTTGTGGTCTGACTGTGTGTTGTGAATGTCACCAGTTTGCTGTTGTGAGGTATGTGTAATGCCTTTGTGCCACCTCACCTGTATGTGTCTGTGTGCGTGTGTCGGTGTGTGCATGTGTGTGTGTGTGTGTGTGTGTGTGTGTGTGTGTGTGTGTGTGTGTGTGTGTGTGTGTGTGTGTGTGTGTGTGTGTGTGTGTGTGTGTGTGTTGGTGTGTGCATGTGTGCATGTGTGTGCATGTGTGTGCGTGTGTGTGTGTGTCTGTGTGTGTCTGTGTGTGCGTGTGTGTGCGTGAATGTGTGTGTGTGTACCAGCAAACCTTATAGTGCAGGTATTAATTTCCATATGTTATCTTCCTTTCACAGATGGACATGGTGGCCATGGTCCCTCCCGCTCAGAATCTGATGTAATTGACTCTGCAGACACTGACCATGATGGTGGTCCTAGTGAGGCACAGGTGGGGTTGTCAGCGGCTGAATCTGTGCCATCGGTTGGAGTCCTACAGTCATCCAAATGTCCCCACACACAGTCACAATACCCACACATACCCTGTCCTCAGCAGCTACAGATAATGGAGAGTTGGTGGGTGATGGCATGGAACAGGTTAGTGTGGTGACTATGGCAAGTGTCAGTGTAGAACACACAACGGCCAGCAAATAATGTCCCAAATATATTTATTAACAAAATCACATAGGATATAAATATATATCCCAAGCTCCAAACCAGTTTCGGTTACCCCTTCTTCAGTGGAGCACAAAAATTAATAGTTAAACAGAGAGAGCCAACAGGAACACATGATACTATTTATAGTATCTGTTAAACAAAAACTATCCAATCAGAGTATAGTATTATGGTCTAATAAGACCTTAAATGCCAAAAAGGTACATATATACATTCAAAAATTGAAATAAAAATAAAAATAAAAATAAAAACCAAAATCAAAATAACCTACACATTATTCTGATTAGGTTAAATAAACATGTGACTCTACGTGATGATTCTATGTGCTATCTATAAAATATGTGCGTGTGTGGACACTCATTGATCAACAAGGTACAGTAAATATATGAATAAGTTAAAGATGGTCATTAATGCCTGGGGGAAATAGTGCACCCAAGTGTATAATCCAATATTTCTCCTTTTGTGTCAAAATATTCTCCCATCCTTGTTGGTGGCTTCTATCACCAACAATCCGATCTATGATAGTAAACCTAAATTTGGCCGTAGGATGTTTAACTGTGTGTTGGTAGAGGGCATTAGTGATTTTCTTATTTCTAATGTTACTTCTGTGTTCCCCAATCCTAATTCTTAATGGCCGAGAAGTTTTCCCTACATAAAAAGCGGAGCATTGGCAGGTGGCAAGATATATGACCCAACTCATGGAACAATTCCCAAAAAACTTTAAATCATATACCTTGCTGGTGTTAGCACTACTGAACGATTTTGTTTTATTTATTTCACTACATGACATACAATGCCCGCAAGGGAAAGTGCCAATCAATTCTTTACCCGTCATTGTTAATTGTTTATATCTGGCACCTCCACTTCCATGATGTTTATAATGTGAGAAAATGGAACTTAAAGTTTTGCCCCTTCTGTAAGAAAATTGGCAATGTGTCCCAAGATGTTGTCTGAGAATCTCATTAGCCATCAGGATGTTCCAATTTCTTTCCACAATTCCTCTGATGATCTGATTATTTCTCCCATACGTGGTAACTAATCTCAGGACCTTATCCCCTTTTTTATTCTGACGGTCCTGGTATTCGAGAAGCTGATTCCTAGTTAAATTATCAGATCAATATTTGGCAGATCTAATGTCAAACTCTGTATACCCTCTATCAAGGAATCTATTCACGAGATCTGAACTGGCTAGCTCATAATCCTCCTTACTGGAATTAATTATTTTGATGCAATGAAACTGAGATTTAGGGATGTTCCGGACAGTGTGGCGGGGATGCATACTTGAGGCATGTAGCAACGTATTATATTCAGGATATTTCCTGTATATTTTAGTGCCTAGTGTATTATCAGGCTTCCTATAAACATTGACATCTAAAAATTCAATAGTAGTCATGTTGCTGTTAACTGTGAATTCAATGCCCCAAATATTACTGTTCAGATAATCCACAAATTCTTTAAGATATTCCATATCTGCCCGCCACACCATCCAACAATCATCAAGATATCTTCGCCAGATATCCATTTCCACAATGTAAATGTTATGAGATGTATCATATATAAGATATTCCTCCAAATAGGCCATAAAAAGGTCTGCATATATAGGGGCAAATGATGCCCCCATTGCAGTGCCTTGTAATTGCCAATAGCATTCACCTTGGAAAAAGAATATGTTTTTATTCAGAACATGCTCACACATGCAAATCAAAAGTGTATTAAATCCAGGAGGATATAAATTAGATTTTTCAAGCCAAAACTGAAGTGCTTGAAGACCAGCCCAATGTGGAATACTGGTATATAATGATGTTACATCTAATGTACAAAGCAGCCAGTCAGATTCAATCTCAGTCTCTGCTATGATTTGTAAAAATTGTGTTGTATCCTTGATTCTAGCTCTCACATGGACAAGCAATGGTTTCAAGTGTTCTGTCAAAAAGACTGATAGGGGTTCAGTAAGTGAACCATGACCTGACACTATAGGTCGGCCAGGTGGGGAGGTCAAAGATTTGTGTATTTTAGGAAGTAAATTTAATATCTGTTTGTTTGGATCCTTGACCGTCAAGTGTTTGACAATGGTAGTGGATAAAATACCATTCTCTACTGCACTACCCAAGAAATTATCAATCTCTTTTTTGAAGGTAGGAGTGGGATCAATATCCATTTTCATATAGCATTTTTTATCAGCTAGTTGTCGTAATCCTTCCTGTGTGTAGTAATCCATGTCCAAAACCACTACCGCCCCACCTTTATCTGCCTTAAGAATCGCTATATCGTTGTTATTTTTCAATTCGTCAAGCACCTGTCTTTCAGTTTCATGAATATTATCTTTGAGAATATTGAAACCATATGGTGGAAAATGTAAGTCCCTAAGTACAGCCTGTTGAAAAGCTGTAACATGGGTATTAGCAGGAGGTTGGAATGTAGATTTAAGAAATCTAAACTCAGTAGATCTTTGAGCAGTATTATTACCATTTTCAGAAAAGAATATCTTTAAGTTCAGACAGCGACAAAATTCCAAAACATCATTGACTGTTTGATATTGATCACAAAAGAAGCCAGGTACAAATCCTAAGCCTTTATTTAGGATTGTTTCTTGTTCCAGAGTGAGCTCAACTTTAGACAAATTAAGGACATTATGAAATGCAGTGTCATTTATTTTAGAAATGCTTGGACTATTCCATCCATTGATTCCAAATCTGGACCTATTATGGTGTTTCCTCCCCCCGCGTCGTTTCTTCGTACCCCAAAAGGGGTAGGTATATTACTTCTTTTTTTGTAAGGTGAGTGATCAGATGTGATACCCTCAATGTCAGTGGGAGAAGACTCATCACCCGAGGTACTGGTATATGCATGCTCCTTATTTTTAAGAATGGGTCTGGGTCGTTTCCTTGATCTGGCACCGCCCCTACCCGTAGTCATATCCTTAAATCTGACTGACTTTTGTAATTCAAAAGGGCATCCCCTAGCATAGTCATTGACGTCCCGATTGAACTTTTTGATTTTCCTTTCTTTCGTCAGTTTATCATACTGGGTCATTTCCCTGGATAAATTGGCTACCAATGTACCGTAGTTGCTATTAGATTCAAATTGTTTGCAAATAATGCTAAGATCTTTAATCTCAGCAATATTTAAATCTATAGTCCTTTCATAATAATCTGACAATATTTGTACAAACCTCATAGATCCTTCTTGAGCTGCCTCAAACCATTCATTGGTCAACCTCTCTTCAGATCTGCTGACCATGGGTTTTAACTTAATTTTGAGTCCCCTTGGGACAAGTTTTTTGTAGGAATAGGCCTTAAAAAGCCATAAGTGCCAAATATTAGCTCTTAGCCCTTTTAGGGCTTTCTCTAAATTAAAGAAGGCAGATTGGCATCCATTTATTGAAGAGGCAGCCTGTTGATCATTGTTATTATTGCTTGAGATAGATTCCAGTCCAAACACCTGGATATCCTCCCTATCAGCACACATACCCTGTAAAATATTGTCCAGATTCATATTGCCACAATGAACCGACCCAGTATAACAAAGTAGGGGTGGTGCGATGCCAGAACCAAGAAAAGGAACCCAGTAAAATGACCTACCCAAACGATGATAGGATTAATATTAAATCCAATTGGTTATTAAATACCAGTATCTCAGGAGAATGGTGTATGCCAAATATGTATGTTAAACCTGGAATATTTCGAAAGCCAAATGTGTTCCTGAATCACTAAACCGTGTTCCACCCAAAAAGGGCTGTATGAAGGAAATCCTGTCTTCACTACATAAAAATGTAATGGATATAGAATCTAATGACATAAGTCTATTAGCAAAAGCAACAGGTCAATAATACCAATTGTTAGAACAATGATAGTATCCAACCCTATGTTAAGGAAAAATATCCTTAAAAGCCCAAAAAGGCAAAAATCCACTAAACTGTATGTGGAATATAATTGGTCTAATCAATAGTATTATAGAAGAACGTTCAACCCATAAATAGTGGTTAAACCGGCCTTAATAAATAGCTTTATAATACCAATATTATGACCAATGTCTTAGTATACCACAAAATTTATGTGTCTACAAAAATAGTGAAACATAAACCTTAAATAAAAAGAACACATTAAGGAAATTCCTTCATGAGTGATAAAGCCCCTTAGACATCATAGGCATTACATATAAAGGAGCCCCCTAGTTGTATAACATAACAAAATGAATATTGTCATCAAACTATTAGCTAGCTAAATAGCGTTTCAAAAATGGCAAAAAGTAAACATACAATAGTTGGTTAAACAGTTTGTGTAAAAATGCCCTATATATCAACCAATTATGTTAAGGAGGAATATCCTAAAAAAATCACAAAAAGGCAAAAATCCACTAATCAGTATGTGGAATACCAAATAATTGGTCTGATCAATAATATTCAATAATTAAACCAGCCTTTGTAAATAGCTGTATAATACCAATATCAAAATCATCACCAGTATCCTAATATGCCACAAAATGTGTCTGTCCACTAAAATAGTGAAACATAAACCTTAAGTAAAAGGAACACCTTAAGGAAATCCCTACATGAATCAAAAAAACTTTAGATATATAGGGGCCCCTTAGTTGTATGACATGGAAAAAAGAAAGTTGCCAACAAGCTATAAGCTAACTGGATGGCGTTTACAAAAAATGGCATGAAATAAACATGCAATAGTTGTATTAACAGTTACACAAAAATGCCCTATATATCAACCAGTATTGTATAATGTGAAACACATAAGCTTAATCCCTATATGTCTTGATACATCCAGTTTAAATAATCTAGGCCCATATTATAATAGAAACCAACAGAGGAAAAATGCTCATAGAAACAAGTTTAACATACAATTGTCTAATGAAATATATGCACTACTGTCATAGTATCCTAGTGCATAAAACCCCAAAAAATCCAGGATATACTTCCATAGAATTAGCGACCATAGATGCTAAGCACCAACCACCTTAATGTCCCTCTAAAGTTCTGTAAATGCCAAAAGGTGGATCCACAGTCCAGGTAATTCGAATCGTACATAAGCCAAAAAAACAGCTGTACGTAGAAGAATGCAAGTTCGAATGGTAATGTAACCAAGACGTAAGCCTCAATCACATAGTCAATTTCCACTCCCAATATGAAACCAGTTGACCACAAAATGGTATTGGCCTAAAAGCGCTGCCACATGATATTACACACACATTTATGAATTATCAAAAATAACAATTAGGCACTACACATTTAGTGGGAATGTGAAAATGTACTAAATCAGTCTCATATTCTTCCGTTCATCACGCCCAACATGGTACCATTCCAATAAACCACTGTGCTGAGACCTTATGATTCGTACAATCTTGTTTACGAAAATAGTGGTGTGATCTGCTAAACACAGTTACATCCAACGATCAAATCGACCAAGCCCCAAAGATGAAAAGATGTCCCAATATAACACAATGTAGGCTTTGAAAATAAAAAAATAACACTTTTTCGGCAAACGACTAAGTGTATCCCCATTAAAGTACCTGAGATAGTAAAGTGTCCAATTCAGACAAAACCAAGTCCAAAATTCCAAATACTGGATACCAAACGTGAAATTAAAACTTGTGTCCTCGTTCGCTTGGCCCAAAATGGTGGATATGATCCAAAAATACGCCACACCAACTTCCGAACCTAATATTCATACACCAACACGTAGATGAGCCACGAATAAATGCATATACTGCAAAAACTCTGATTGAATGTAAAAAACAGAATACAAATGTTCGTTGGCGTCTCTCATGACTTGGAATTAGATCCCCAGAGTGAAGAGTCTTCTCCCACCGACAACTGGAACAAATGGCTCCCAGAGAGGTACAATTCACGTACAAGCAACACCAAACCTCTCACGTAAAGCTTTGCTCGGCCAACCAAACTTCCAAAACACACAACGGCCAGCAAATAATGTCCCAAATATATTTATTAACAAAATCACATAGGATATAAATATATATCCCAAGCTCCAAACCGGTTTCGGTTACCCCTTCTTCAGTGGAGCACAAAAATTAATAGTTAAACAGAGAGAGCCAACAGGAACACATGATACTATTTATAGTATCTGTTAAACAAAAACTATCCAATCAGAGTATAGTATTATGGTCTAATAAGACCTTAAATGCCAAAAAGGTACATATATACATTCAAAAATTGAAATAAAAATAAAAATAAAAATAAAAATAAAAACCAAAATCAAAATAACCTACACATTATTCTGATTAGGTTAAATAAACATGTGACTCTACGTGATGAGTAGAAGCATGGTGATGGCACTGTCCTGCTTTGGGGTTGCTGTTCATAAGCTGGAACTGGGGCTTTAGCCAAGTTGGAGAGGAATATGAACAGTTCCAAAAACCAGTCCCTTTTGGGTCAAATTCTTCAGGTGTCTGCTAGAAAGCTGTAGATGGAGAGGAATTCCTCCTTTCCACACAACAATGACTCAAACCATACCTCCAAATCAACAAAAGAATGGCTTTACTAGAAGACATTCAAAATTTTGGACTGGCCCAGCCAGATCCCACCTACATCCAATAGGAAATCTGTGGAGTGACCTGAAGAGGGCTGTGCACAAGAGATGCCCTCACAATCTGACAGAGTTGGAGGGCTTTTGCAAGGGAGAGTGTGCAAATATTCCCAGGTCAAGATGTGCCATGCTGATAAACACCTTCCCAAGAGGACTGAATGATGTGATTAAATCAAAAGGTGCTTAACAAAGTAATAGTTTAAGGGTGAGTATACACTCATGCAACCAGCCTATTGTATGCATTTCATTTACTATATGTTACCCCTAACTGATGTGTATGTTTTTCAATTGGATTGCACAGGTTATAGGTCACATTAAAGGTGGGAATGTTATAACATGATTTCTGTAATCTCATGTTATATATCACAAAAACCTGGCATGTTATCAGGGGTGTGTGCACTTACTATATCCACTGAAAACTTAGAAAGATGTTAGAGTGACCAGCTTTGTTTTCACATACATTTACTGCAGGTTATGAAGTTTGCAACTCACATTATGTCATTAATTAGTGCTGCCAATCCACAGATCATCCCAGTAATGTATCAGACTAACACAGGATTTATGAGGGACAGCCCAAAAATATGAGCCACACATCTAGACATTCAGTGAAACTCTGTACAGTTGAGAGGTATGCTCTGTAGGAGTTGCCACAGTGTTATACAGTTGAACAGTAATAATGTGTACATGAGTGCAGTGTGTGCTAGGTGAAGGGCCATCACCTACTAACACTACTCACGTATCCCAGAGGTGTATATTAGTAGTAACATTAAGTGGAAAGGACTGTACTGCATGATGTTGAGAGCCTGTCCAGAGTGTGTATGTTGTGGTCTGACTGTGTGTTGTGAATGTCACCAGTTGGCTGTTGTGAGGTATGTGTAATGCCTTTGTGCCACCTCACCTGCATGTGTCTGTGTGCGTGTGTCGGTGTGTGCATGTGTGTGTGTGTGTGTGTGTGTGTGTGTGTGTGTGTGTGTGTGTGTGTGTGTGTGTGTGTGTGTGTGCGTGTGTGTCTGTGTGAGTGTGTGTGTGTGTGTGTGTCTGTGTGTGTCTGTGTGTGCGTGTGTGTGCGTGAATGTGTGTGTGTGTACCAGCAAACCTTATAGTGCAGGTATTAATTTCCATATGTTATCTTCCTCTCACAGATGGACATGGTGGCCATGGTCCCTCCCGCTCAGAATCTGATGTAAGTGTCTCTGCAGACTCTGACCATGATGGTGGTCCTAGTGAGGCACAGGTGGGGTTGTCAGGGGCTGAATCTGTGCCATCGGTTGGAGTCCTACAGTCGTTCAAATGTCCCCACACACAGTCACAATACCCACACATACCCTGTCCCCAGCAGCCACAGATAATGGACAGTTGGTGGGTGATGGCATGGGACAGGTTAGTGTGGTGACTATGGCAAGTGTCAGTGTAAACACTAGCCATAGCCAGAGTGCAGGCGAG
The DNA here is from genome assembly GCF_019279795.1 of Protopterus annectens. NCBI lineage: Eukaryota > Metazoa > Chordata > Ceratodontiformes > Protopteridae > Protopterus > Protopterus annectens. Next base: position 711,556,670 of record NC_056735.1, read on the forward strand.
GTCCCACACAGGTGGGTGGACAGGGGTGCTCGAAGAAGGACTGCTGCCCATCCAGCCACTGTTGCAAGTGCCACAGCAGTTGTCACCAGGCAAATGTTTTGGCCTGTCATGGATGCACAGGCACATAGTGAATGCAACACCAGAAAAATACTCAGGGTCTTGGATGCAACTCTTCCTGACTTATGTGACAACATACATGACCTTGTTGAGGCCACATGTCAAAATACTGAGATCATGAATAAACTGAGGAGTGAGACCTTAGCAATCCCCGACCATTGAATGCCTGTGCTACAGCATGTGGTGGGAGATGGGCATCTGCCACGTGGATGTAGGTCAGCATCAGCATCAGCTGAGAGTCTATGTGGCCATGCACCTTCGCACTCCCATTGTGGCAGTCCCACCAGCACTACTGAATGGTTGGTGCTGTCCACACCACAATGGAGCAGGCATGGGCACGTGGTCCTGGTCAGTCCTGTCAGGGACACAGATCTAGAAGACAGCAGTCACCATCAGGGTGTAGTACTGCATCTGGCCATGGGCCTGGTGGTGCCAGTGAGACCCCAGGCAGGACCAGTTCACGTGTCCATGGCCAGAGATGGTAAACTGTACACCCTGCCATGTATGGTCCACAGCTGTCCAACATACTCCTGTGTAGGGCAGCCACATGGTGTGACTGTGTGCATACAAACACACACACACGCATCACCATCACAGCCAGGTCACCTCCAGACACACACACACACACACACACACACACACACACACACACACACACACACACACACACACACACACACACACACACACACACACACACACACACACACACACACACATACCACCTCTGCATGGCCTATTCATAGAACACCCTCAAACACACACACACACACACACACACACACACACACACACACACACACACACACACACACACACACACACACACACACACACACACACACACACACACACACACACACACACACACACACACACACATGATGTCAACCATATGGCTCAGCCTAGGCCTCTGGCAAACCCACACTAGACCCTGTGCATATGATGATACCTGTGCCACATCCCTGTCATCCAACACCAATACAGGGACATGCTAATATGGTTCTGATGCACAGGGTGAATTAAGTATAGTTTAGCTATGTAATGGTGTGTAAGGTGCTGTCAGCTGGCATTTGTAATGAGCACACTTCAGAGTGTGTGGACATTTTCAGCCATGATGCATTACTGGTGTTAGTAATGTTGACTGAATGTAGTCTCACATGCTGTATTCTGTTTGTGTTCTAAATGTCTGTGTGCCAGCAGGAGGTGGCCCTGCAGAAATTGGCAATGAGGGGTATGGCAGAGTGGTAACACATTGACCGTGTCAGAGCCAAGGTACAGCTGTATATGTACACATTTACCAGGTCTGTGTAACAGTTATTGCATGTGCCACAGAGCTTATAGGGCTGAGGGATATATACAGGTAAGTCTATGGTGGCTGAGGTCAGCAGCCCTTGTGAAGTGGACAATGGTAAGTGTAGTGGGTGGAACACACCTCAGATTGGTAAAGCCCTTACCCCCAGAGGATATTGTGTTGACCAAACTCACAGAGAATACTGTTCCCACACACACAGTCACACACACACACACACACACACACACACACACACACACACACACACACACACACAGGATCACAGTTGCTAGTGTTTGGTTTGGAACCCCTACCCATCAAATTAGTGGTACTACAGTGCTATGCAGTTATCAAGATTAAAACCCCTACCTATCTGGCATGGAATTAATAGTGTGACGACTGTTCCACGGTACCTGTAAAGTGAATAACATCATGTGTCCTTGTGAGGTATGGTAATGGGGTGTGTACTGGATGTGGAAGTACTCATTCAACTGTCACCTACAAGTCAATACACTCACAAACACTGCTATACACACCAATGTACACACAATTGCCAGTACTGACATTAGCAGCCCTGCCTATCATGTTATTCATTCCATAATGTTACATAACTGTGCACATGGCAGGGGGCTTATAGGGCTGATGAGTGTCCACAAATACCTCTACAGTGGATGTGAATGGCAGCCTTTGTAAAGTGGACCTTGGGACATGTACTGGGAGTACCATGGTCTAAAATTGCAAACCATGGCCACCCAATGGATATAGTTCTCACTCAAACACACAGGATACTGTTCTTACATACACATCCACACACACTACCTTTCCAGGACTGAGATTAGAACTCCTACTTATGGCTAATACAGTGCTATGCATTTATCACATGCACCACAAAGCTTACACGGTGAAGAGAGTCCCAAGGTAATTCCAAGGTGAACAACATCACCATCCCTTGTAAAGTATGGCAATGAGTGATTTAATGGGTGAGAATGGATCCAAAATACTCAAACTTACAGTTATGCACACCTACACACACAAATACACTCATACACACATTTGCCAGGACTGAGATAAGCAGCCCTCCATATCTTGTTAGTCAGTCCATACTGTTACATAGTTCCTGCATGCAGCATGGGAATTATTGGGCTGAAGAGTGTTAACAGATACCTCTATCATTCATGAAGACAGAGGGCCTTGTATAGTGGACCTTGAGACCTGTACTGGGAGTGCCATGGCCTAAAAATGTAAAACCCACCCCCCAATGGATATAGTTCTCACTCTGATGCATACACAGGATACAGTTGTTGCACACACACACACACACACACACACACACACACACACACACACACACACACACACACACACACACACACACACATTTGCTAGCACTGAGATTAGAACTCCTACCTATCTAATTATTGCTAATACAGTGTTATGCATTTATTACATGCACCACAGAGCTTATAGTGTGAAGAGTGTCCCACAGTTCTTCTAAGGTGAACAGCATCACCAGCCCTTGTAAAGTATGGCAATGGGCAGTGTACTGGAAGTATGAGGCCTCGAAATGCTGTATTCTACAAATATATACACTTACAAACACACACACATTTTCCAGGACTTAAATTAGAACTCCTACTTATTTAGTCATTGGTACTATAGTGTTATGCAGTTACCGCATGCACCACAGAGTTTATAGGGTGAAGAGTGTCCCAAGGTACCTATATAGTGAATAACATCACCAGCCCTTGTAAAGTATGGCAATGGTGAGAAGGGCCTCAAACTACTTTCACCCACATGTTTATACACTCACAAATACTTTTATACACACTAATGCGCACACACACACACACACACACACACACACACACACACACACACACACACACACACACACATGTTTGCCAGTACTGAGATCCATAGGTTCATAGGTGTGTACAAGGTGAATGGCCAATGAGCCTTTACAAGCCTAGCCCATGGAATACCCTGGCATCATGCCACCTGACGATAGTCCCCAGTGTGTCTAACAAGTATAGCCACTGGAGTGATCCCTGGGTGGGATTTCTATTCCCCATCCACTCATCCAGATTTCGCTTGAAGAGGGCCAGTGAGGTGCTCTGCTTCACATGTATGTGAAGTCTATTCCATAGCATGGGCAGTCTCTGGGTTATGAACCTGTCCCTCCAGCATGTTCTGTTGATTGTGGAAATGGGCTTGGGGTCTCTGGGGCATGTGGTGTGGACGGGTTGGGTTTTTTATATGTAGCAGTCCTGACAGAGCTCAGTCAGACATGGCTTTGTAAGTCAGGCAGAGATCTCCTCTAAGTAGCCAATATGAGACAGAGAGTAGTTGGAGTTATTGGAGTCTGTCCATATAGGCCAAGTCTTTAAGGCCTAGGATCCTCTTTGTGAGGTACATTTGCAGCATCTCCAGTTGTTGCAGGTGTCCAGAGAGGTACATGCCAAATGGGTCATTGTATTCCTTGAGTGGCCTAATGAGGGGAGAGTAGAGGGAAACAATGACCTCTTACTTCCTGGATGCAACACCCTTAGTAATGAGATGTGCCACATAGAAGGACTTCCTGAATACAGTGGCACTGTATTGGCCAACAGAGAGCTAGCTGTCAACCTGTGTTCCCAGTTTTCTTATAACGACGTCAGTGTTCAGTGGACTACCATCAATGTGGTAATTCATGGGATCCATGTTGTTCCAAAGGAGATGTCATCACATTTTCTGGCATTGAGCTAAAGTCCAGGTTTCTGACACCAGCCATAGTTCTCAGTGAGGCCTTTGTGCAGGTTGCCAGCATCACGTGGGGAGGTAATAATAGCATCCACCTTGCAGTCATCTGTGAACATTGTCATCCAGAGTCCCTTCGTGTTGGGCTGGACTTCAGAGGTGTAGATCCCGAACATGAGGGGACCCAGGCCCAAACCATGTGGGACTTCAATCGTGACTGGTCAGCAGTCTGACATGGAGTCCGCTGCTTTCACACCATGGGTTCTATATGTGAGCCAGTTTGCAAGCCACCTAGTGATATAGGGGCTGATGCCTAGCTGAGTGTGTTTGTCTATGATTCCTGAGTGAGGAATGGTATCCAAGGATTAGAAGGCCCACCTATTTTGTTATTTATTCTATACTGTTACATAGTTATTGCATGTGGCACAGAGCTTATAGGGCTGCAGAGTGTCTACAGCTACCTCTACAGTGGATGACAACAGTGGGCCTTGTAAAGTGGACATTGAGATGTGTACAGGGTGGGCAACAGCAAAAATTGCAAAACCCACCCCTCAGTGGATATAGTTTTCATACAAACACATTCCACCCAGGATATTGTTTTTGCACATACACACACACACACACACACACACACACACACACACACACACACACACACACATTTAGCAGGACTGAGATTAAAACCCCTACCTACCTAGTTACTGCTACTACAGTGTTATGCATTTATCGCACATGCCACGGAGCTTATAGGATGAGGGGTCTCCCAAGGTACTTCTAAGGTGAGGAACATCTCTGGCCCTTGTAAAGTATGGCAATGGGTGATGTACTGGATGAGAGAAACCACAAAATACTTTAATCTACACATATACACACTTGCCCACACAAATTTGCCAGGACTGAGATTAGAGCCCTGCCTAACTCGATATTTGTACTACAGTATTATGCAATTATCACACATGCCACAGAGTTTCTAGGGCTGTGGGTTGCCCAAAGGTACTTCTAAGGTGACTGACATCAGCAGGACTGTTAAAGTGGTGCAATGGGAACTGTACTGGATGTGAATGGGCTCAAAATCTTTAACCTACAGACACACACACACACTTTTACATTTGCCAGGACTGAGATAAGAACCCCTGCCTAACTAGTTATTTGTTCTATAGTGTTACACAATTATTGCACATGCCACAGAGCCTGTAGGGCTGTGGGCTGCCCAAAGGTTCTGCTAAGGTGACTGACAGCAGGACTTGTAAAGTGGAAAAATGGGGAGTGTACTGAGTGTGAACGGGCTCAAAATCTTTAACCTACAGACACACACACTTTTACATTTGTCAGGACTGAAATTATTATCGCACACACCACAGAGCTTGTAGTGCTGTGGACTACCCAAAGGTACTTCTAATGTTACTGACATCAGCAGGACTGCTAAAGTGGGGCATTGGGAAGTGTACTGGTTGTGAACTGGCTCAAAATCTTTAACCTACAGACACACACACAAACACCCACACTTTTACATTTGCCAGGACTGAGATTAGAACCCCTACCTAAATAAGTTATTTGTACTATAGTGTTATGCAGTTAACACACATGCTATAGAGCTTACAGGACTGAAGCCAGTTCAAAGGTACTTCTAAGGTGGATGACAGAGCTTGTCACACACAAACACTTTTACATTTGCTAGGCTGAGATTAGAAGTTATGTAGTTATCACACACCACAGCCCAACAGTACTTCTACAGTGAATGACATCAGCAAATCTTGTGATGTACACACACACACACACACACACACACACACACACACACACACACACACACACACACACATCACACATGCTATAGAGCTTACAGGACTGAAGCCAGTTCAAAGGTACTTCTAAGGTGAATGACATTAGCAGATGTTGTAAGGTAGGGCAATGGGAAGTGTACTGGGTGGGTAAGGCATCATAATACTTAGACCTACAGACACACACACACACACACACACACACACACACACACACACACACACACACACACACACACACACACACACACAAAGGTAGGTGATGTGATATTCCAACCTCCACCTTAGTACTATCAGACAATGAATCTCATCTTCCTGCTGGCACATCCCAGTGGTTACAACTGGTATGCAATTGTCTGCAGCAGGAGATCACGCTATGCTATTCAGGGTATTCCTGTGTATGACTCACTGTCTGTGTGTGTCTCCCTGTGTGTCTCACTCTATCAGTGTCTGTCCCTCTCTTCCCCATGTCTATGCGTGTGTATGCTTGACATATTTAATATGTTGCCCATATATATATATATATATATATATATATATATATATATATATATATATATATAAAATGCAGATATACCACATATGTGCCACCTACAGCTGGCTGTGGACAATCCTGTCTGATGGGTGTGTGTGGAGACAGTTAGGTTTACATATCTGTGTGTATGCAAAGACATTTGCACAATACAGAGATATATAGTCCAATGTGGTTTCAGACATGGGCTTCACTTCTCTAAGTGTAGGACCATGTTCAGTATGACTTTCAATAGTAAGTGTGGGAATCCATTCCAGGGATAGTTGTATTCCATTCCAGGGTGTTGTGTGCTACAGCCATACCTTGCAACCTGTTTGTGCAAGATATCTGGAGATAGGCTGCCAATATGGGGAAACAATGGGCCATAGGAGGGTACTGTAACTATTGCTCTTATCAATGTATGAGTTGCATGAGTTACAGGGATTGTTTTAGCAGACATGTTCTGACATATGTAATGTTTGACACTGTACTGTATTGTGTCATTACCTACTGACAGATATAATCTGATCACCACAGTTATTTCCCAGAGAAGTACAAAATAGATGGTGGAAAGACCTATATTTTGCGGTAAAGGCTAGACATTCTTGCACAATTCAGCCAGTTGGGAGGTGTGGCTACAGCCGATTGACTGATAAAGCTGTGTAAAAGGCCCAGCACCTTGGTGATATGCTGGCTGGGGATCTCCTGGTTGTGCAGAATTCTTTTTGCCTGAAAGGTTAAATCCTGGTGTGGCCATACCTGTCAACTGTACAGATTCTCACAGATTATCGAGATTCATGTCTCATATATCTGGTCAGTTTCTCTTAACATTTTGTGGTTTGCTAGCACATTTTTGCAAATCACTCAGGGTTGCAGTTAGGGAATACTGACAGAACATTACACTTTCAGACTTCACACCCTTCATGACATCCATGCTACTACACACCCCCTCTATTATTCTATTAACTTTCTAACATTATGAGAGCAATATTTCAAATATGTCCCTATAGTTGGGCCTTTATCCCAGCATTATGTATGGCTTTGTCCAGATTTCCTCCTCTACGAGGTTGAGAGGTATGTTAGCGGCAGAGCCTTACATTTGCATTTTGTTGACTGTGTTTTGTTTGTAGTATGGACCCCATGACATTCCCTACAAAGGAACTATGGGTGAGACATGGGCCTTTGCTAGAGGCCTGTAGGCCATGTGAGACTGATGCAGACCATCTGTAGCAAAAGCGGTGCATTCTGTCACTCATATATTCCCAGGCTGCCAGGCAGTGGACCCCCCCGGGGTGACAATGGTAAGTGACAGAATGCACTGCTGTGCTGCTATGCGCCATACCTCTCTACATATGTGAGCCAGACATCTGGACAAAGCCACGAGTAATCGGGTGACAAAGGGCTAAATATATGGACCATTGTAACTAATGGCCATACAAACCTGGAAGGGTGATACAATAACAGATTTTGCATTAACATGCATTTTTCTATAGGGTATGAAGTCTGAGACACTTCAATCCATCAATATTTTCTGACTTTTGACTTCCGTGTTTTGCGAATGATTTGCCAGACAACCACTATTTCAGAATAAAGAAACAACATATATGATGCAAACCTGTGTACATTCTGCAAAAGGTATGTACAGTTGTGAGGTATGGTAGGCACTATGTAGGTTAATCCAACCTGTGTACTGTTCATATGTGTAGCCCCTTGTACATGATCTGTCCAGCTTCCCAGCAGTAATGGATAATAACATCTGGACAGCGTGTACAATCTCACTGTAGGTGTGGCTGACATGTAAAATAGTTGGCATTGCATTTCAAGGAACATGGCCCTGTCTACCACAGTACTGTAGCTAGGCCACTAGGACACAACAGCCATGAGAAGTTGCTGGCCACATCCTGACAGTATTCCTCACACATATGCATAGCTCATTAACCCCTGCATATTGTGGACATGCAGCAAGTTATCATGTTGATTGGGACAGCCCTGGCAATATGCGCTCTGCTGCTATTATCCTACCAAACGTACATGTTACTGCATTTCTATGGGAATATGGGTGTGACGGGGCACACCTGTCAACAGTACACATTTGCACAGACTGTGCTGATATTGGCTTTACATTTCTGTTCCATTTAGCACAGGTTTGTGCCCTGTCTTGGAGAATAGAGGCATATCCCTAGAGACCACAGGTTAGCTTGTAATGCCAGACAATTTAGTTTCAGACTTCATACCCTTCAGAGTCTTACTGCAAATGCAAAGTCACCTGTGATATCACTGTGTAAGTCTGTAGGGGGGTACTCCATCATTGTTGCCATTTGTTTGCCTTTGCTGGACATTCCTTTATGGTTTTCTATGGCTGACTTGCTGTATGAGTTTGAGGGTGGGTATGGGATCCCCACAGTGACATCCATGCATGTGACCTATGATCTCCCCCTTAGTTTTCCCCCCACATATACTGCAGTGGGATTTGTCACCTTAAATGATACTGCATAGTGTGGGGAAACCAGTATTGTGCAGACATTTCCTGGAGTCCCACATAGCTGTCAGTTGCCTGCTGCTATCCCAGTAGGCCACCCCATTCCCTTGCATGCATGCAGCATTACCATAGATATGCTACCAAGCCATACTAATCCATTAATTTATTGTTAAGAAGACTGAGTTATCTTGTGCCTGTGGCAGTTGTAAGGACAGTGCTTGAGGGATGCCTATGTTGGATGCACACAGTACTGCACAAATAAATGAAAAGTGCCAAAAGGAAACCAAAAATCACAAAATAGGCACTCAGGAAGCAACCCAACTCTCGAAAGCAATTTATTCAGCAGCTCAAAGTAAAAATTGCATCCACATAAACGTTCCACTTGTAGATGCATTTTCGTCCTCTCTTGACTGCATCAGATAAAACAATCAATTAAAATCAAAGCCATTTATATAGTTTCCTCATTAAACCATCAACCAAACGCAAATTACATTCAATAAGACAAATTCATATAATATAACACCAACTAAATAAATAAATTTCCTATCTAATAGTATGCAACTACATTTACCTAAATATGTTAACATTTAAATACATAATTATTATTAAATATTTAAATTCATTTACTATAATAAAACTTATTTAAAAGACATAATAAAATAATACATAAATAATTCACATTATACAACAACCCTCCATTAATATTCAAAGACGTGCATGCTGATTGGTCAGCCTGCACATTGTAAATCAGAGTTATAGTAATGGAAAAAGGTCCAGTCGCCTGGACTTTTTCCATTACTATAACTCTTTATTTTACAGCAACGGAGAACGCAAGATCTTAAAGCTGTCTCGCTATGTTAAACTCCTTTAACGTAGAGAGACAGTTTGTAAAAAGCAACGGAGATCTTGCTTTCTCCGTTGCTTTTTTCAAAACTGTCTCGCTATGTTAAATGGGTTTAACATAGCGAGACAGCTTTAAAAAAAGCAACGGAGATTCTCCATTGCTTTTTTTAAAGCTGTCTTGCTATGTTAAACCCATTTAACATAGCAAAGCAGTTTGTAAAAAGCAACGGAGATCTTGCTTTCTCCATTGCTTTTGCCCACAGCTCTGATGTACTGCATAGGCATGCGCAGTACATCAGAACTGCCGCAGAATACCAGACAGCTGTGGAAGGGCAGCAAGGAGGCATTATACAATGCCATTATTTAAGAAAAGTTATTATTTTTTTTCTTAAATAATGTCATTGTATGATAGCAATAACCCACTTCTGGGTGTGGGTAATGCTGGATTTACCCACGGTTGACTTTGTTTGGCCACTTGGGCTTCGCCCTCGTGACCAAACCACACCAACCGTGGATAAATCCAGCATTACCCACACCCAGGTGTGGGTTATTGCTATATTATACCAGTGGCAATCAGTACTCCATCTGGTGGACATAAAAATTATTGCAATTCAAAGTTTAGCAGCTCTGATTTTTAAGACAGGAGCTAGTGACAAATTTTCATTCATGCCAGGGAATCTATTGGCTTCCAACATTATTTGCCAATATAATTCTCTATTTTCTATATGTAATTCCCACAAACCTCCTCTTATATCTTTAGTCACTATTTCTATCACAAAAAAAGAAAATGCTGCCTTATGACATATTAGGCTATGTCTATAAAGGGCATTAGTGTTATTTTTATAGGAGTTCATATATTCTTCTTCGGAGCTTCCTCTCCATTTTCCCCACATAGAAGCCACTGCATGCCCTGCATAGCACTAAATAAATAATTCCACTACTATCACATGTAGCATATTCCCTACTTTTTAGCACTCTGTTCCCAGCTAATAATTTTGCCTTCTCTCCATTATATATATAAGGGCATTGTGAACAGTGGCCACATTTAAAAGTACCTTTCTTACAACGTCCAAATGGATGTGCCCCTTTGTTATTCCTTTCAATAATGTTTTTAATATTCAAACCTTTTTTAAAAATACATTTAAAAAGGGTATCAAAGATATCTACATCAAATGTTGCAGAAAACCTTCCCCATACTTCTATCATTTTCATTTCCTTAGCATTCCCACTGTAATTGGTCACAAACACCCATTCAAATATCTTACTTATAGCCTCATTTTTATTAGATATATTTATCTCACTGCTATCCTTTTCTAATATGGGGGCAAATATTTCCATTCTACCTATAGTTACTTCCTTTTTTACTTCTATTAATTCTAATGGGTATCCTCTCTGTAAGAACATTTGCTCTAGGAACTTACTTTCAGTGAAAAAATCGATATTTTCTGAAGACATTCAGCTCCCCCTAACAAATTGTCCTTTAACCAAACTACGTTTCGGCTAAAAGGGTGTGAGCTAGTGAATAAAACATATGAATTTCCATAGGTATCTTTCCTATATACTGCAGATTTAGAACTTCCAGCATTTATTATATTTTGAATTAAAGATATATTTTTTCTCTCATACTGAGAGAACAATATTAGCATATTTGGGTGCACATCGTGCACCCATTGATACTCCTTGAATCTGCTGGAAAAATTCTCCTTTAAAATGTACAAAGTTATTAGTCAGAACAAGGTCCATCAAGCTTAAACATAATCTAAAGTCAGTATGGCTTAATACTCCTGCATCAACCATAGCTTCTTCCAACCAAAGCAATCCTACATCATGTGGGATTGAAGAAAATAGATCATCAATATCTATAGTAATAAACATAATTCTTTCGTCATAGATATCAGGCCTCATCTGGATGTACACAGTACACTTCCTATACAGGGCAAGTTATAGGTAATGTGATGTGTGTGTCATCCATTTTACTGTGTTGGCAAGTCAGAGAGAGGTGTCAGTCCCTGGGTCCCTAAAGTGTCAGTGTGTGTGCTATGCATTGCCTCTTTGTCAAGGCCTGGGCATTCTGGGCATGCCTCCATCTGCCTATGGGAGCAGGCTCAGGGGCATCCTCTTCTGAGTCCCTCTGTGCCTGTGGGGACCTTGGCAATGGTGGGGGGCTGTGTGGCCCTTCCCCATGTTGTTCCTGCTACAGCTGTTTCCACAGGATCATACTGTTTAGCATGGCATATACTATGAACATGTGTGCACATGTGGCTGGAGAGTACTGCAAGGCTCCACCAGATATGTCAAGGCAGCAGAACCATGACTTGAGCATCCCAAATACATGCACTATAATTATCCTGGTTTGTGTGTGTGCTTCATTATGGTGTTCTTGAGTGGGTGTATGTGTGCATTTTTGATGGGTGTCATCATCCAAACCTCCAGTGCATAACCAGCATTCCCCACCAGATGGCCATACGAGGTGTCCCCACTGGCAAATGCCTGGTACAGCTGTGACAAATGCCAAATGTGGGAGTCGTGATAGCTTCCAGGGCTGCCAGCACACATATTCATGATAATGCCCTGGGCATTGCACACAACCTGTCAGTTGATGGAAGAGAAGCCCTTGTGGTTTATGTAGACCCTACCCTGTTCACCAGGTGGTGCTTTGAAGTGGATGTGAGTGCAGTCTATTGCACCCAGTACCTACGGGTATTCTGCTACATAGTGGAAGAGACACATATTGCTGGTCCTCTTCTTACAGGTATTGGGGAAGTAGATGTGCTCACTGGCATGTGGTAGGATGGCATCCAAGAACTGATGAAGTACCCTGGATGTGGATGCCTGTGAGATCCCCATGATGTCCCCAATAGATCTTTGGAAAGTACCTGTAGCTAATATTCTTAATGCTACATATACCTTGGTATCCACTGGGATGGGTTCTACTCTGTTGGCTCTGGGTCTGAATTGAGGCCAGCACAGCTCGATGATTTGCTGAAGTATCTCTCTGTCCACCCCACAGAGCTCTACTATCTCCAGATCATGTAGCCCCTGATAAGTTACTCTGGGTCTGAACACTCTTTTCCTCCTTCTCGGTCTGTGGCGGTTGCCAGCATTATCCTCTTCAGCCTCTAGTACATACTGATGGATCAAAGCAATGGTAGCCCCAATGGTGCAGAGTCTGTGTGAAAAACAAGACTGTAAGATGTTTGCATAGTTTATACCGTTGTGCTGCAGATGCTGCCTGCATGATTGGCTGACTATGATGCATTCCACCTGCCAGCTATGTTATTTGTACTTGATTGCTTTTATTCTATTTCCCTTTTTTTTTTTCCTTTTTTCCTTCCCATTTCTGCCCCTTTTAAGCCCTGAAGCACTCTGCGCAAACCAGGTGCCCAAATGTAAACAGTCCTGCTATTTCTGGGGTTGTTTTTTGTTTTAGACCCGGTGTGTGCCATGCAGACCCATTTAGCTAAGGTAAACAAGGAGTAATGGCCCTCTCCTGGACACAAGCATGCTCTTCATTTCATGGAATAAGTCAATACAGCCTCAGACATACCCCCTTGCTTAGCTGTGCTTAGCTAAGCTCATCTGGGAGCCGTGGAGCTCGAATGTGCATACATCAAGCATGACACACCCACTTTTCATGTCTGCTGCTCCTCCTGTTCACACCACTGTCTTATAGCACCTACACGGTTAGATGTAGTTTGGCACTTTGCTTCTTTTTGTGATTCAGTAAATTTCCCTCATTAGCATACCCCACTGCCTTAGTCCCTAGTTACAGCACTACACCAGAGCCTTTCCCCTTAGCAACCACTGTTCCCTACTATTGTTTTGATTCTGCATGTCATAGACTATAATGGCAAAATACAGATTTCACTTAGAATTGACTTTATACATTTTTTTCTTGATTTTTGGCACAATCTCGTTTGAGCGCCGCTGCCCTATGCTTAAACAACAGAGATCGGCCAAAAAAAACCTTCGATTTTTATACTTTTGCAACACTTTTCCATGTCAATGGCCATATATTTGGCCATTGGCATACCTAAGAATTAGAATACATGCTTTAACTTGAACTGTCATGCCACCGTTTTGATTTTTGCAGAAATGTATTCGGTTAGTAGACAAATGCATTTCTGCATGCTACACTATTCTTCCATAGATGCCTGCCTGCTTACTGGATCACTAATTGACCTAATTTGCATGGTTTTCAACAGCAAATCAGGTCATTAGCATAATCCAGTTGTGTCCGTGGCAGAATAGTGTTAGCAGGCTCGTACACATCACCAGGCTTGTTTACTGGATCGCTCAGCTGCCATATTCCATGCAGGAATGGCTACACTATTCCTGCACTGAAATTTTAGCTTATTAAATCCTAGGGATGGTCTTCATGGCAGCCATTTCTTACCCTGAGTGCTCTATTTCAGATGGCAATAAGTCTTCATTTGTTATGGCTGACAGTTCAATACTGTTTGTTAGTTTCTCTAAATTTACCTAAAATGATACATAAAATTTATAAAATGCATCAGAAGATTGGCCTACTGTATAAAGCTGAAGCCTGTATGTTCTCTAATACCACAACCACACTTCTTCACTTCCTACTGTAAACAATGCACACATATGCCAATCTGCCATATGCTACTGTCCACAAATGTGAAGTCACACACAGTGAAATTTCAAAATTTGCCCAATCACTTCTCATTATTCATATTGTTTTACTACCCTTCATTCTCAGTCTTTGCTTACATTTTCAAAGCATGTCTTATAAATACAGATGCTCACAGATGTCTATAAAAGTTTATATGTCCTTTACTTATGGAAAATTGTAATTGTACTCCTGTCCCAACTCTGTGATTGCCCAGTTTCTTGACCAAAGAGAATTTACTTTCTTTATCCATGTGGTAAAGCTCTAGAAGAGCCTTCAGTCAGCAATGTAGCAATTATCCACATTTCTACTTTTAATCTCACATTAAGATCTGCTTCCAATTTAGCTGAACATTTGGTTGTGAGGTGACAGGGCCTTGTTCCACTTTACCTGTTTTTCATTTTTACCCTTTTCTTTCCCTTCCCTCATGACCCTCTACATCTATTTCCCATTAACCCTATCCGTCTTAAAGCTGTCTCTCCTACCCCCTCCATTTCATCTCTTTCTCCTTTTCTCCTTACCTGTCTTGCTTAATTTCACACCTCGTGTCTTACCATATTCCCTCCTCTATAATTCTCACTTCTCCTTCCTCCAGTTCCCTTCTTGTATAAATGCTTCCGTCACTGGGTTTCTAGTGTCAGTCTACACTCCCTTCTCTGTAAACTTTCTTCACTGTTGTATACACTTCCATTTGACTGTAATATTTCAGGCATTGCATATTTTATGGAATTTGTTTATTTGACCACATTTTGATTTATTTTTAACAATATACATGAATCTGTTGACCTCAGCTTGTTAAAACTATTCAGTGCCTACTTGTTCACCCTCCTGCTATTGATGTTAATTGTTTACAAATGTTAAGATGGTATGAGGAAGCAACCTAATTTCACAATATCTATAGCAGAAGTTTTTAATTTTTAAGAAAATGCACCATGAAAAACTCATTGGTGCAATGTGTTACCACTTTCATGACTTGCAGCATTATGAGTCAATGTGAAACCAATTTTTCTCCATTATGTCACTGATTTTAAGTCTATCATTTTTTTTGGTTTTGTATATTATGTTATTCTATAAGCATTGCTTCTTACAAGGATTTTTTTCCAGGCATCTGTTTTCAAACACAAATGTATTTGCAAAGCTCATTTGGAAGTGTTGACTAACTTTTAGGTAAAGACTGACTTGCCATCTTTATGATTCAGAAGGAAGAAAGAAGACCAGACTGTGACCTGGATTCAATTAGTAGGCACACAGACCTTGGCTATGTTTGGTCAGCAGGGAGCTAAGGATAGAACAGATTTTGCCATGTCACCTATCTCAGTGGAGGGGAAGGTATCTTTTGGTTTACAGTCCCTGTTGGAGACCAGGGGTTCTAGTGTTGAGCAAACAAAGAGAAAATACACTGGCAGATAATTTGCAGACAAAGTCCTACATAGATGCCATTGCACTATGTGGGCATAGAAAAAGCCTCCAACTGATGTCCAAATAGTGCCATAATGGGTCACACTTATCTCTTCTCCACTTAGGCTCCAAATCTTCCGTAAAAAAGGGCCATGCTTAGTCAGACAACAATTGTCTGAGTAACTAATCAGTCAAATTTATTAGGGACACTAGTTGCAGGAGATTAGGGAGGAATTCCAGGGCATAACAAATGGAGACAAAAGTGACAGAAATCAAAAACAATGAACATGACATGGCTTAATATTCATTTATTCATAGATGGGAAAGATACATTTGTCAGACTGACAATAGATTGTTTTGAGATCAACCAAGTATGTCTTACGTTCAGTATGAAAACAAAAAGTCATAACAAACTACTTGAGCCAAAAAACAAGAAGTATAATGGGGGGTATCTTTTTCCCTCAAGGGACAAAAGGATTTTCGACTGGAATCTGCATGCTTAATAAAGGATTTTTGACTGGAGTCTGTGTGCTTAATAAAGAATTTTCGACTGGAGTCTGTGTGCTTAATAAAGAATTTTGGACTGGAGTCTGTGTGCTTAATAATGGATTTTTGACTGGAAACAGACTGTTTACCCTGCTTGGATTACTTTTTAATACTTAGTAATTTTTTATTATTTTTTTAGCTTAGGATGAGTTTAAGTTCGCTACTTCTACTACCATTATCTGATCTTATTAATATACAGTGATTAACTAGATATATATGAACTGAAATTCTTCTACACAGAGAAGTTACTTACACTGTTTTGTTTTTGGACCCACTATACTTATTTAGTGGGTTATTTGAGACTTTGGGGATACCACGGAGATTACTAGTTTTTTCATCTAGTCATTTACTGACAGACTGTTAACTACAACAACTGTAGATTTCTCCAGAGGATCACAGCACATCAGTATTTCTCCTTAACTATGTAACCTTTAAGGCAGAGGAATCCCACTGTTGATTAAAATACTTTGGGCATGCACGGATTTTAGCCTCCTATATAGGAGGTGTGGGAGCACCGTACCACCATTCCCCCACATACAAAAGAAACAAATACAAAACAGAAATACTTTTTATAAACAATTGGACAAATCGATAAAAGAATAACATTTCCATCAAAAATCCTTTTTGTCAGATGTATTTAAATATTCTACTTCCAGTATGCAAATTGTTCCATTACTGTGATATTTCAAAGCTGTAAAATTAGACATGTAAGCTAATCAGTAATATTTTGAGTTTTTTCAGAAAGATGTAGCATATAAAATAAATAAAAAAACAAGATATTTTCATATAAAAAAAGAACAGAAGGCATTTTACTTTTTTGCCTACTACAAACCAATTAAATAAAAATGCTCATTTTAGATTAGTACTCTAATCATTTATTCCCTATTATAATTGTCTAGTTTATACATTACACTGGTCTCATAAATAGAGAAATATTACTAGAAATTAGATATCACAAAAATCCTTAGTTTAATACTTAATAAGATGTTTATCCAATAGCATTAATCTTTATTTTGGAGCACAGTAAATTCACAGAAATGTAATTTTTTTTTAATTTGTAATAATCATTTTATTATGAATAATATTACTTTGACATAAAATCATTGGTAAATCATTTTTATAATCAGATGCCAACCAAGACACTCAGAAATATGCAATGGAGAAATACAGTACATTACTGGGAAAGCAGAGGGATGCGGGCATTAGACTTTTACCTCACAATACTCTCACCTGTTCTCTGTAAGTGTCTGGTTTATACTCCTGTGAGTCTTAATGTTTACTTAGCAAGTTGTAAGCTCTTCTTCAAATTAAATACATCTAGGCAAATCTTATGTAGCTCCCACTGTATTTCATTGTAGAAGTACTAGACTGTACCTTTTCATTAGATCACAAGGTGGAGCTGTTTCGGGAATATAAAAGACAATTTTAAAAGTGAAAGAGGGGACTGAGATACTAAATGAAGGAGGGAAGACTGAAACTGTGAGCTGAAGGGAAAAGGGCCTTGCAGCATGACTGGATTTTCTTCTCTGTTGTTTTGGGACAGGGAAGTGAAGTAGCAGTTTGTGTCTGTTTGTTGCTGAAATCCTGGATGATGGCATTTTGTGGCAGAAAAGAAGTCTAAAACCAGTAGTTCCATGCCTGTTTATGATTCAGCAAGAAAAGGAGTTCCTTTGGGCCTAGTACAGAAAAGCCATAGATGATTACCAGAGTTCTGGCAGGTGATTTTTCTACTTTTCTCATCAGAGGAACCACAGTGCCTGGTCACTAGAATAATATTGATGGAGTGGTGAGAGGCTCTGGCCGTCTTTTTACATTTATATAAGCTTGTGCCCCCTTTAAATGCTTTGTGGATTACAAATAACTGGGATCCATATGAGCTCCAACTTGCACCCCATCATGCCGGCAGCAAGACTGTAAGTAGTCACTGCCTAGTGAACAGTGTATAATAATGTGTTTTATAGTTAGTCTGTTTGGAATTGATTAAGGGGGTTGAGGGTGTTAGTACTGCTCAATGACATTGCATTTTCTCATACCTGCATTGTTGTATTATAACTCTTTTATTGCTTAATGACATTGCATTTTTTCCCGTGTTTGCATTGCTGCATTATAAAGCTTTACTGCTCATTGATATTGCCTTTTTTGTGCATGTTTGAATGTCAAGACCTTCTTCTGTTGAGTTCTGGGGAGGAGGATGAATGTATGTTTTCATTGCATGCATATTCTCACCTTGCTTTATTGCTAACTGGTGCACTGTTGAAATAATTTGTTTGGGGTTGTGCTATTGCGTTTTTAACTAGATTGTCACCTAGAATAAAATCTGTCAATCTTGCCACCTTGGTGTGTTGGGCCTATAGGGTGTCACCAGTATCAGGTAGGAAGGAATCCATATCTACTTCAGCTACACCTGCAGGTGCTCTATATTTGGGGGCTCATCCAGGATTGTCTGTACTGCCTTGGACTCCACCCTATTCCCCTGTACATGTGGAAAACAATTCCAGCAGAAACATGAACCCAGAAGCTGCAGCTTCACTGCCCATAAATACTATAGGACCTGAAGTGTTGAATGCTTTGGGAAGTATTGTAGAAAATGCTTAAAGCCTGCACAGCCATTCACTGGGTTTGGCTACCGCAAATTGTGTTTCTTTTCTGGCAAACAACCCACACCTCAGGGAGAGGAAGATTTTGAATCCTGGATGAATCAGGCTTCACAAGCTCTAGAGGAGTGGGATATTCCACTCATATCCTTCGTTGCATTCAGAGAAAGACTCTGCCAACCAGAGCTGTCTCATTGGGTCAAATGTAAACTAGTGGACCCATGGAAATGGTCTGTATAGATTTTCTGTGCATTTAGCCGGATGAAGGCGGGATCAGTAATGTGCTGGTGGTGACAGACCATTATACCAGATAAGCTCAAGCATTTTCCACTTGTGATCAGAAAGCTATTACTGTGGTGAAACTACTAGTTGAGAAGTTCTTTGTACACTATGACCTGCCAAAAAGGATACACTCTGATCAAGGACGTGATTTTGAGAGTAAGCTTGTCCATGAACTACTCACCCTATTGGGAGTCCAGAAAAGCCGCACCACTCCTTATCATCCTCAAGGGGATCCTCAGCCTGAGCGTTTCAACAGAACTTTACTAGACATGTTGGGGACACTATCTGCTGAGAAGAAGAGTCAATGGAGTAGGCATGTAGTCACAGTGGTGCATGCGTACAACAGTACTAAAAATGATGCTACAGGATTCTCGCCTTACTTCCTAATGTTTGGAAGAGAAGCTCGTCTTCCTGTTGACATCACCTTTGGAGCCACAGCTGATGACACACCAGTGCGGTCTCATGGCAGTTATATGGAGAGACTCAAGAGGAACCTCAGACAGGCTTATCAGCTTGCTGAAAAATCAACAGGACAAAGACATCAGCAAAACAAGGCTCGCTATGACAAAAAAGTAAAGGTGCATGACCTGCAGCCAGGGGACAGAGTTCTTTTGAGAAATTTGGGACTACAAGGAAAGCATTAACTTGCTGACCGCTGGGGATCTGAGATTTACATAATTTGTTCTCAGCTACTTAATATCCCTGTCTACCAAGTTTGCCCTGAGGGGAAAGAAGGACCCATTAAAACCTGGAACCACAACAACTTAATGCCCTTGGAAAAATCAGTGAGACTCATGAACCCGGAACCTAGAATGGCTCAGTGGAAGCCTAACTCAAGGTGATCCAGTAGGCAAATCAGAGAGGAACTATCCTTTCCAATGTTCAAGAGCCAATACTTCCTCCTGCTGAAGGAGAGGAGGACAATGATGATGACTGGGGTTTCAGTGGGCTTTTTTATGAGGATGTTCAAGACCCTGTGGGCTGTAATCTCAATGTAAATGCACCGGAATTCATTCCTTGTCATTTTGAATAGCATAGACCTAACAATAGTCTAAGTAATGTTTTTGTACCTCTTGCAGAACCTGATACTGATGGAGGCCCTGCTATGCAAACTTCAGAAAATAGTGCTGAGGACAGTCTTACCATTATGGAAAATGAAGGTGAAGTTATACAAGAGGAGATCTTAGAAGTAGACAATATGCCTACTGAAGATCTGGACATTGAATGCGATGTGAGTGACAAACCTTCCGAGCAAAATTCCTTAGCTGTCTCTTCTGAACCAAAAGTGCAGAGACTGATTCGGCCCCTGCAGAGACTTACATATAACAGTTTGGGACATAGTACACAGGAACCTGTGACCACAGCTCATCAGAGAGTCTGCACCCATAATCCCTATGCCTCCTTCTCCAGTGGTGACACCCCTTCCCAAATTACATATAAGGCTGATTACCCTTGGTAGAATGTACCTTTTGAATGCAAAAATATTGTTCAGTTGATGGGGCATTAGTGAGTGTAAATATTTTGCTGCTAATCTACAGTTGACTTGGGGGGGACCCAAGATTTTCAAGTGAGGGGAGAGTGTAGCTCCCACTGTATTTCATTGTAAAAGTACTAGACTGTAGTTTTTCATTAGACCAAAAGGTGGAGCTGTTTCAGGAATATAAAAGACAATTTCGAAAGTGAAAGAGGGGACTGAGATACTAGCTGAAGGAGGGAAGACAAACTGTGAGCTGAAGGGAAAAGGACCTTGCAGCATGACTGGATTTTCTTCTCTGGTGCTTTGGGACAGGGAAGTGAAGTAGCAGCTTGTGTCTGTTTGTTGCTGAAATCCTGGATGATGGTATTTTGTGGAATAAGGAAAGAAGGCTGAAACCAGTAGTTCCATGCCTGTTTATGATTCAGCAAGAAAAGGAGTTCCTTTGGGCCTAGTACAGAGAAACTATAGATGATTACCAGAGTTCTGGCAGGTGATTTTTCTACTTTTCTCATCAGAGGAACCATGGTGCCTGGTCACTAGGATAATCTTGACGGAGTGGTGAGAGGCTCTGGCCGTCTTTTTACATTTTTATAAGATTTTGCCCCCCCTTAAATGCTTTGTGGATTACAAATAACTGGGATCCATATGAGCTCCAACTTGGGCCCATCATGCCGGAAACAAGATTGTAAGTAGTCACTGGCCAGTGAGCAGGGTATAATAGAGTGTTTTATAGTTAGGCTGTTTAGAATTGATCAAGGGGGTTGAGGGTGTTAGTACTGCTCAATGACATTGCATTTTCTCATATCTGTATTGTTGCATTATAAATCTTCATTGTTCAATAACATTGCCTTTTGCTCATGTTAGTACTGCTGCCTTCAAGAATTTTGCTGCTCAGTGACATTCCATTTTCTCATATCTGTATTGTTGTATTATGACTTTTTTATTGCTTAATGACATTGCATTTTTCCCCTTGTTTGTATTGCTGCATTATAAAGCTTTACTGCTCATTGATATTGCCGTCTTTGTGCATGTTTGAATGTCAAGACCATCTTCTGTTGAGTTCTGGGGAAGAGGTTGAATGTATGTTTTCATTGCATGCTATTCTCACCTTGCTTTATTGCTAACTGGTGCACTATTGAAATAATTTGTTTGGGGTTGTGCTATTGCGTTTTTAACTAGATTGTCACCTAGAATAAAATCTGTCAATCTTGCCACCTTGGTGTGTTGGGCCTATAGGGGTGTCACCAGAGTCAGGTAAGAAGGAACCCATATATACTTTAGCTACACCTGCGGGTGCGCCACACTTAAAAAAAGAGATCAGTTGTAATAAAGATCTATATCATTTGCTGTCTCAGTGGTAATTCTTTTAGAACCATGTAAGTTTTCAAGCTACCTAAATGAACCCTATATAAATAATATCAAGCACTTTTGCTATAAAAGCACTACAAAAAATGTAGACTATGTTTGTAAAAACATAAACCACAAACCTAGTGTATCAGAGAGTGTCTTTATATTTATGATACGTATAACATGTTTGGAATCCTAAAATTTCATGCCTGTCAATATTCTGCTATGAGCTGCTGATTCCCTAAAGTATAATATAATGTTTGCTGTACTCAGGCTATATGATGGTGACTTACTGTTCAGGTAGAAAGTTCGAATCTAAGTTTCATATGTAGTCTCTTTGCTGCCATGTTATGATGCATAAGGAGTTGTCTTTCTATCAAAGCAAAATTATCTGAGTCTATATTACATTTTAAGTTATAGCTTTATTACTGCT
>NC_056735.1:711584140-711658723 GCF_019279795.1 Protopterus annectens
CCGTAAATAGACTTTGTGCTGGATGAATGGAAAACAGAAACAGTCATTCCCTAGCACAAAAGTGGGTCTTCAACAGGCCTGGGTAGTTATATACCTATAAGCCTGATCAGTTTCCTCTGTAAGGCTATGGAAAGAATAATTAACACTGATATGTTCAGCTTCCTCCCCAGTTGAGCTTCAGGCTACTATACAAAAAGTCTTCTCAGCAGCCGAAAACTGGTTCCACCAATATTGCCTCTTATTGAATCCCAAAAAGACTAAATTATTACTTTTCACACCTTCACAAAAGTCATCTTCTTTTACATTCAATATAACTTCTAACAACGGCACTATAATATCCCCTGACCCTACTACCAAACTTCTTGATGTCACAATAGACCACAATCTCAACTTTGATTCCCATATTAACTTAACCATCAAGTCAGTCAATAGAAAACTTGGATCTCTCTATAAGCTTAAACCCTACCTTACAACCTTAGCCAGAAGTACTATAGCACAAACACTCCTGCTCTCTACCCTTCTTTATGCCTCACCGATTTTTACATACTTATCTAAATCTAATTTCAATAAACTAGCAACAGCATATAACAATATAGCCAGATTTGCAACAGGAGCCCCTTTTCGTACCCATCATTGCTCTAATCTTAAACAACTAGGCTGGCTAGAACTACAAAATCAAATTTTACTACAGCAGCTAACCATCACCCACAAAATCTTCTATGACCCTTCTAATACTACTATACTTAGCTTCCTTATTACTCCTTATAAAAACATCTCTTCCTTACGCTCTGCCACCAAGCTTCTAGCAGACTCCTATAAATCCAACAACAAAGCTGGGGACAGTCTGTTCTCCAACTGTATTGTACCTGTCTGGAACAAGCTTCCCAGTGAACTTACTGCAATTACCTCTTTACCTACTTTCAAGAAGCATCTAAAAACTTTGCTTAATTCCCTATGGCTCTGCCCTTGTACTAACCCTGACTAAACTTTTTTTCTCTGCTACCTTTTCCTAGACTCTCTAATCTTTACTAGCTTTCTACAGTACTTTTGTTTTTCTATTCTCTAATTATCAATTTCACTGAGAAAAAAAAAAGGCACCTATTTGAATTTCGAGTCGAGAATCCTTAGTTATGAATCTGTCTCATAGACCATTAACCAGGTCTGAAGAAGAAGTCCTTAATAAAGGACTCACATTCATACCTAGTAGAAACAGTGACATTACAGAGTCCATATTAGACATTAGGATGTATATACGGAATGTGCAATTGAAGTTGGACTTTGGTAGTGATGAAACACCAAACCCTATTACAAATAACATCAATGTTTTTAAACCAGTTAGTACTTATCAACCAGTGCTACACCCTATTTTAGACACTTTCTCCAACTTAGTAGAGAATGACTTATATAAATATTATGATAAGAATTTGAAACATAGAGCAAAACACCAGAAAAACAATATAAGCTTTCAGCAGAGAGCAGCACTTACTAAATTAAGGAAGGACCAATCTGTTATCATAAGACCAGCTGATAAGGGAGGTCCTATTGTATTGTTGGATACTGAGGATTACTTAGAGAAGATGAAACTGATGTTGAATGATAATACTTTTTATCTGATGATAGATATGGAAAATATAACCAGCAAAGTATTTCAAGTCTATGATATGTTAGATGATTTGGTGAAAAGTTTCACCATAACATCTAATTTGTTTAAATACTTGAAAGTGAGCAACCCGCTGATTCCAATTATACAAGGCCTCCCGAAAGTTCATAAATCTATGCATAATCCATCTATGCGACCAATTGTTGCAGGCCAAGGGTGGCTCACTGAACCGTTTTTGTTTTTTGTGGAATATTATTTGAGACCGGTAGTTGAAAGGAATCCGTTTATATTAAAAGATAGTAAACAATTTTTGTTGGAACTATATGACTTTACTAGAACATTGCATGACAATGATTCTTATATTTTAGTGACATTGGATGTATAAAGCCTATTCACGGTCATACCGAATGAAGTAGGAGTGATCGGTGTACAAAGGTACCTAGATATGAATACAAATCTAGATGGAAGATTTATAGATCTATTGGCTTTGTTCTTAGAAACAGTGTTGGATAATAATGTTTTTATTTTTAATGATGAAACATACATTCAGAAAGATGGCGTAGCTATGGGCACTTCGTGTGCCAATAGCTACGCCAACATAGTCATGGCTGAGTGGGAATGCAACTCCCTATTTTCTTTAAGTGAATTCCAACAATATGTTGGATTTTATAGGAGGTTTGTAGATGACCTCTTCCTAATTTGGAAGGGGGACGAGTTACAATTAGCAGAATTTGTAACAACGATGAACAATTTGACACATTTTCTTAATTTTACATCCAGTTCCTCTAGAACACACATTTCCTTTCTGGATGTTGACATCATTAGACTTCAAAATGGTTTGTTAAATACGTCAGTCCACAGGAAAGCATGTTACAGGAACACATTATTGCATAGGGGTAGCATGCATCCCAGACACGTATTCGACAATGTTGTGAAAGGGCAGCTTATGAGAGCTTCAAGACTAAACCCATCAGACGAAGGGTTTAAGAATAAAACATCTAGCCTCAGATCTAGATTAGTCCAGAGGTGCTACAGTGAAAGGAATATTGACAGACTTATTTCAGTAGTAAATGATTTGAGGACTTCTAGAGCACGTTCTTACTTTTCAGAGAGGGACTATAATGTAGATTTGAGTCATTGTTCTAACTTTAATAAGTTAAGTATACCAATACATTTCACTAGTGATATTAATGACTTGAAAGTCATTATTGAAAATCGTTGGGAGACACTTCTCCTGGACAGTGATATAAGTAGTATAGTAGGTGATAGACCCAAGTTTTCCTATAAGAACAAAAGGAATCTTAAGCAGTTACTTTGTCATCATCCAATGAATGTATGTGATTCTAGACTTAACACTGATATCTATAACACCATTCCATGTGAGCATTGTAATCAATGTAAGTCCATAGACAAGAATGTTATTTTCAAACATCCTGTGATGGGCAGAGAGTTTTCCTTTTATACAAGAACAAATTGTCACAGTACCAACGTGGTATACCTTGCGACATGCCAACTCTGCCCAGTGTTTTACATTGGTAAAACCTGTAGACAATTCAGAGAACGCATTAGAGAGCATCTCTATCAAATGCGTACAGGTTCTGAAAATAATGCACTGGCTAAGCATTGTAATGTCATGGGCAGTACACACACGTTTAGTTTCCGAGTTATACAAGCTATAAGACCGAATATTAGAGGAGGAGACTTGGACAGTTTTACCCAAGAGTGTGAATTACGTTGGATTATACATTGCAGAGCAGACCAATATCCTGGACTAAATGATAAAGTGAATTTAAAGCCAATATTAAAGAAAAGAAGACTCCCCAAACCTAAATAGGAATAGCGTCATACGCTTCTAGTAGTAATAGGTATATTACGACAGTTTATTTTTATTTTATTCTATTTATTAATATACCTTTCTTACTTTTGTAAGTTTGGGAAGTTTTTTATAGCTAGAATATGTCTAACAGATGGTATATGCGATGTTAAATTTATCTTTAATTATTGTTTTTGTGCAAATGTATGCAGTTAGTGACAGTACCTTGGTATTTTACTGATAAGCGCAACTAGGTTTGATGTGATTGTATACGTTCGCTATGCACCAACCTACTTTTTGTGTCTTGTTATTCTAAAAGTTAATAGATGGTATATGTGATGTAAAGATTTTAAAATTGTTTTTAATTATTGTTTTTGTGCAAATGTATGCAGTTAGGGACAGTACCTTGTTATTTTAGTAATAAGTGCAATTAGGTTTGATATGCTTGTATACGTTCGCTATGCACCAAGCTACTTTTTGTGTCTAGTTATTCTAAAAGTTAATTAGAAAATACTTTCTTTATTTTTGCAAGTTTTAGGAAGTCTATCAGATGACTCATCATAGTTAGATGGTAGTTGTATTATAAAGAATTATAAAATTGTTTTTAACTACTGTTTCTGTGCAAACGTATGCAGTTAGGGATAGCACTTTGTATTTTATATGATAAGTGAGACTAGGCTTGATCTAATTGTATACTCTCGCTATGCACCAAGATATTTTTGTGTTTTGCTACTTTAAAAGTTAATAGATAACACAGACGTCAGTCAATTCAATCATTTTGCATTAATATATAAAATCAATGATGTACGTGAGTGTTGCAGTCTGAAGAAGCCTGATGGTGAAAGTGCTTACTCTGTGTCCAAATAAAAGAAGTTTCATTTTGTAATACAGTGTCATATGGGGTTCTATTCTGTTCGTAGTTGAATTTCGTAAACTGCCATTTCAGTTCCTGTCCAGTTGTTAAAGTTTATGCACTTTTTGTTGTTTTTTGACAGGAACGGACCTCCTGTTGTGGCTATATACTTTTTATTATTGCTGTGGCTTATATTAATTATATACTACTGTCCATTTGTAAATGTTTCCTTTTGTATAACAAGTGTTGTATCTAATGTGTTTTTGTGGAGTTTTTCTCCCCGGGCCTCTACTGAAAATGGACATGTATCCAGCTAGACTAGCCCGGTCAACAAATGTAAAATAAAATAAATAATAAAATAAAATTATAGAATGAATATATAAGAATATAGATATACAGACTTTTGACCCAACTCAATTTGAATTCATCAGAGGCAGCTCCTGTTTACTTAACCTGGTTGACTTCTTCAAAAACACTGCCAAAGTAATGGGTGAGGGCAAAGCAGTGCACACCACTTATTTAGACCTTGTTAAAGAGTTCAACACTACACCATACCCAAGTATCAAAGATAAACTCTGCCAGCTAAATGTCAATTCCATTTCGATAACTGGATAGCAAATTGGCTAACAAACTGAACCCAAGAAGTTAGGGTGGGTGGCTATACCTCCTCCAAAAGACGTGCCACTAATAGCTTCCTAATTAAGACTGGTCATATGACTTGCTGAAGTCCAGATACTTAATGTGTCCCAGGGTTCAGTTCTTGGACCACTTCTCTTTGGCATTTACTTCTTGGAGATAAAGCTATTGTTAAGAGATTGAGGCCAACCAAGGTTGCAGATGACTACAAACTTGGTGCCATTATAAATTATTCAGAGGACACTGAGATGCTCTAAGAGTGTTGGTTCTAAACAAATAGCTGGTGTCAAAAGCTTGGACTAAATCAAGAATGATTCTCCTTGTAGCTATCACATTGGCAACACGTCCCTGAAAACTGACTTCATATTTAAGGAAATGGGAACCAATGCTGACAATGAACTGTCTTTGATCACCTCATATGCACGGTTGTAAAGACGTACTTTTTCATTGCATAGCTTATATCTAATGGTATTGTGGCCAATCCAAAGATGTAACTGTTCCACTTTACTCCGCACTCATTTGACCAATCATTAAGTATAATGCCCCTTCCAGTATGTACCTGTACAAACACATGTCACAGTTGGAATGACCACATGCTTTCTCACTAAAAAAAAAAATCAGCAACTTCTGTTGTCCCTCTTCTCAGTATTATACAGGCTACTGAGAAGTAGCCACCTCCTTGCCTATAGAACTTCAACAAACTCTATTATGTCGGACCTATTACACATTCACAAGTCCGATGGTATCACAAACACCTGCTCAAGGAATCTCAAACTCTTTTGCAAAATAAATAGAACATATTAAAGGGAGAGGCTCATATACTGCATCTATGGAACCATCCTCTACTCCACATAAAGCAGAGTGTTTTCCCTTACTCTAGTCAAATGTAATTTGGATTGGTGTATGGGTAACCACAAGTTCAGTCCTAGTTTAGTACCCCTGTCCCACAAGGATAGGGGAAACATGCAAATGTCCTAACATATCCTTGTTTGGCCTATCTGTGGGTTATTTGTATGCAACATATCAGGGCTAAAAACTACCATGGGTATGTAAAGGTGGGCTTTGATCCTACAGAATCAGATCATAACCTAGTTAGTACTGTACCTATGAACTTATAAATCTGTTACTCCTAATTAAATAAAGGGAAACAATTTGAAAATATCCATGAATCACACTTATTTACTGTGTGGTGTGTAAAGACAGAACTTGGCATGATCCCATTCAAAATTTCAGAGCAAACAGAGAAAATATCTCAGATTTTAAATATACATTCCAAATTCATCATCCTAAAATAGTGTTACTATTGTATGATATACAAACGTTGCTGCAAAACCTGTTTGGAACATGTCTATTTCATTTCAAAGTGTACAAATATTTGATCGAAGAATACCACAAGTGCTACTGTAGCTGCAGAGTATTGATAAGTATTTTTGCTAGCTATGCAGTTCCAGAGACTGCCATTTCTGACCATGATCTGGAGTTTAGTAGTCAAGAGTTCAGAACTTTTGCATGAGACTGGGAATTCGAACATGTTGAAAGCAGCCTGAGATATCCTTGGATCAACAGTCAGGTAGAAAGGATTACACAAACAGTTAAACCTTGTAGTAATAGTGGTAAAGCAGATTGATATTTTTACATATGCAGTGTAGAAACGGTCTGCTTCAATGGATAGATCGTTTACCAGTCCAGTTGCTTGTGAGTAGAAGACTTAGAAACAAACTGCCACTGCTTTACTAACACCTAGCCTAAGCATTGTCAGTGGTGCAGCAGGTGACATTCTCATCTTTGTGCAGCAGGCTCTACGTTTACTACATGACACTATACAACAGCATACTGCACTCCTGACTTTGTATCTTCAGCTGAGATGTCAAACCGAGGTATCAAAAAGACAAATCAGCTTCACAGCACCAAGTATAAGAAGTATAAAATGGTTTTAATATAAATATTCAAGTTTTCCACGACAAAGCTTTCAGATAAAAATCCTTCATCAGTGTTAGAGATTCTGTACCATATACATTCTTTTATATAACATTAAAATAATCACATGACACAACCCAACCTATCCTATAAAAGGCAACACAGAGGTCCGGTTACATGAAGCAAATCTTTCAAGAAAGAGTGAGTCCTGTTAATGTCTCTCTAGTTGCTTCAGAGAATGCTACAGGTAATGACTTTGATATAGAGTCTTGTTCGCCTCTTTGTGAACATATTGGTATGTTTTTGCCATCAAATGACATTAAACATAAATATATAATAAATAATGGTCTGAATAGAGGTAGGACTTTATTTGCAGAGGTTGTAGCCTGCCATTTGGCTCGGACTGAGGTTCTTACCTCATGTGAATCGCAGTTATGTCCTACTCGAACTTTAAATATTAACAATGATTCGAGTGTGGATTATGTTAGTTTAAATTATAAATGTGTATCTGATGCCGTTAATGTTGATGAAGAGTAAAATGAAAATGATGAGTTATTAACTAATACTTTTGCTACTAATGAAGTTTCTCATGCTATTTCACATATAAATGATATGCAGATGAAGGAAATTGGGAATAGGACTGAAATACTGGATTCTAATGACATTTATGAGAGTAATGATCCTTATAGATCAGAAGTATGTATTAATGAAAGTATTAATGTGAATAATAACTCAACGGATCGAAGTGCCATATACTTAGGTAATGGCTCTGTCATGAATTTATCTGACATAGAACTTGGATCAGCTGCTATTTCATTACTTGAACATGGTATAAAGTTTATTCCTTCGAATGTTAGCAATATTATAGATGATTTAACTGAGTTAAAAATATTTGTTCGAAATTTAAGCCTGAAATTGATTTTTAAGAATACTACTAGTGATGTGCCAATAGGTTTAAAGAAATCAAGTACCTTTATACCTATTAATGACCCTATGCTTACAGCATTTCATGATATCTGTGATAAGCAAATACATGAATTATATAATAATGCTTTTATGCAAATGTATAATTTGTCTGTTAATGAAATTGTAGTTCTGCATGACTTACAGTCAAATGAAAATATTATAATTAAGGAAGCTGATAAGGGTGGCTGTATAGTGATTATGAATTTAACTGATTATATTGATGGTATGGGTGAATTATTAGTGGATGTGGACACATTTAAACCTATACAAAATGTTGATGTTGGGAAACGTATTAGTAAATTGAATATTGACATTTATGAATTACAAATTAATGATATAATGCTAGATATTTTTAATTTCCTGATTGTACCTAGTCCTACTATTCTGGTTTTATATGGACTACCCAAAATTCATAAATCCCTTCTACATCCTCCAATGAGACCAATTGTCTCAGGTAGAGGGTGGATTACTGAACCTATTTTTGTCTGCCTGCAGGATGTTCTTAAATATTTCCAATGCTTTGTACAAAGTTTTATCAAGGTTACTGGGCATTTTCTAAACTTATTATACCAATGGTATGAGACAAATATCGAAAGGGATGTTCTATTTGTAACTCTGGACATAAAATCCCTTTTTACTTGTATTCCCCAATGAATATGGGATAAATAGTATAAGAAGAACTTTATGTAAATATGGTAATTTTACAGGTAGGCAGGTTGAAACTTTCTGTGAGCTACTGGAGATATCCCTTGAGAATAATATATTTATGTTTAATAAACAGATCTACCATCAACAACTGGGTGTAGCTATGGGTAGTCCAGTGGCTAACACATATGCTAACTTGACTCTTGGTAATTGGGAGGAAGAATTTGTTTTTAATGATAGACAAAAATACATATAAATCCAACATTCTTTTTTTACAAACATTTTGTAGACAATGTCTTTATTGTATGGCATGGTAGTAAAGAATTATTAAGTAATTTTGTGAATTTTTTTGAATCAAACTACTACTTTTTTGACTTTTGAAATGAAATGCTCAAAATCAGATATTAATTATTTAGATGTTAGAATTCAATTGCAAGGAAAAGATATAACTACTAGTATATAGAAGAAAGATGTGCATACCAATAAATACTTACATAAAAAAGTATGCATGCTGGGCATACTTTCAAAGGTATTATAAAGAGTCAATATATTAGGGTCAATAGACTTAATACTGATGTTAGTACATGCATTGAGCAAATGAATGAAATGACTAAAGAATTTAGGGATAGGGGATATGGTATGACACAACTATCCATTCTTGGAGAAGAAGTATTGCATCAGAGAGGAAATGAAATTAAGCCCTACTTCTCGAAAGATGGCTATGTCGCTAATAGGGAATGGAATAATAATATATCTGGTTGCATGAGATATATACCATTACATATAGTAGAAGTAGCAAACCTACTGAAGATATTATTAGAAATAATTGGGGTATACTAAGAGCTTTACCTGGATTGAATGACATAATTCCTGAAACTCCTTTATTTATATATAAAAATTGTGGTAATCTTAAACAACGATTATGTTACAAAGATTTCTCATTAAACAGAAAAGTAACAAATATTCCCAATAAGAAAGGTACATTTTCCTGCTTTAACTGCTCGTGCTGCTCTGATTTATGCTCTTCTAATACCTATATTCATCCCATCAATAAGAAAAAATGTTACTTTAGATGTTGGGCAATCTGTAATACAACTTTTATAATTTATTTGGCCACATGTACATCATGTATGGCATTTTATGTAGGAAAATCTACTTGTAAACTTAAAAATCGAATTATAGAACATAAATCTGATATCAGAAGGGGTATACTAACAAATGCATTATCCAAACATGTAGACGAAGAGGGATTGACACATAGTTTTGTCTTTAGGGTCATAGATGTGTTAGAACCAAGCTTAAGGAAAGGTGATACTAAGCTGGAAAAGAAGGAATATGATTGGATTATTCGACTTCATGAGGACTGTCCACCTGGAATTAATAAACTAGTCTCTATTAAACCAATTTTGAAATATAAACAACACTATATAAAGTTTGATAAAATGGAATGATTGCTTCTGTTATTTTATTATTATTTTTATTGAATGGTGATGAATTAATGATATGTATCTTTATTAATTAATATTTTTATATGATAGGTTGGGTTGTGTCATGTGATTATTTTAATGTTATATAAAAGAATGTATATGGTAGAGAATCTCTAACACTGATGAAGGATTTTTATCTGAAAGCTTTGTCATGGAAAACTTAAATATTTATATTAAAACCATTTTATACTTCTTATACTTGGTGTTGTGAAGCTGTTTTTTTTTCTTTTTGATACTTGGATGTTTTACAGCTTCGCTTTATCTCAGTGGTGCCTTTTTCTGTTTATGTTAAACCGAGGTTCCATCTGCTCGAACTAGTGGTAGCTCTGCTAGATGTACAACATTCTTCAGCACCTGTCAAAAAAGTAGAAGTTAACCAAAATGACAAAGACCAATTCCAGCAAAATTCCACCACCAGCAAGATAGTCCAGGAATGAAAAATGCAGGCCAAGAAGAGCTTTCAGTAGTTTAATAAAACATAGCAAAATTGACAAGTTTGAGCACTTTCTTATAAAAATGCATCATCAGAATCTGTTACAAAAGCACAAATGCCAAGTTTAAATACCACTCCCTATAATCACATGACAGTTTGCATCATCAATGCACTCACGTGTAGAAAAAAGCATGCCTTAAAGCAACATGTTACAAATTAAAACTTAAAAAAATATTTTATCTGCTAGCTTTCAAATATAAAATGAAAATAAAAATAGTCCTTGCCCAACAAAAAAGTTATATATATATATATATATATATATATATATATATATATATATATATATATATATATATATAGTATGTTGAAATGCACAGAACAACAGCACGTAGCTATACAGTATAAGATTTAAGTTTTAAAACACAAAATATAGACACCCCTTCATTGAGATCAGGAGGATTAGTAGCATTTAGTCTAAACTGCCAATGCAGTTCTCTTTCTTTCAATTTATCCTCCCATGGTCCCCCTATAAGGTCTTGTAACACTTGTTCCAAAACAAAAAAAATGGCAGACTGTGACTGGGGTACTCTATAATGTGTTTAGCAAGGGCATTTTTACTATCCAGTTTTCTGATATCAGCTTTCTGTTCATATATACGCTCTTTGGTTTTCCTCTTTGTTTTGCCTACAGAAAAACTTTTACACAGTTGACATACAGCAGCATAAACCACCCCCATACTGTTGTAGTTACAAAAATTCCTAGATCTAATTGTCATTTGGTTTAACATCAGGTTATCACCTTCCAGTATGTCATTACAATAATTGCAAAACCCACATTTATAGATGCCAGCCCCTTTGTTGCTGCATCCATATTCACAATGGACAGATGTGTGCTCAAGATCATTTTTAATGGTCTTGCCCCTTCTAAAGACCATGGTTGGATGATTCCCTATTTTGTCTCTGAATTTTTTAAACAAAGAAAAAAATCTGCCAGTTTTTGATCAAAATAACCCTAATCTGACGGGCTTCATTGCAAAACTCTGTAACAAAACCTTTTTGCATAATAGGCTCATCCACTTGTCTCCTAGAAAATGCACCTGTAGCCAAAATGGAGGTGGGGTGTATAAGGGGTACTATAGCTCCCTTCATTCTTTTCTCTATGATATTATCCTGAATAGTGGCAACTATGCCATCAGGGTACCCCCTCTTGAGTAACATGTGCCACAGTGTCTCACATTCTTCTACGAAATGGTTGTGAGAGGAAACCATTCTGGCCACTCTGATATATTGACCTTTGATGATTCCTATTTTTTGATGGAGAGGGTGTTTGCTCTCAAAATGTAATAAGTTGCTGCTGTATGTGGGTTTTCTATAATTTTTTCTAGCCCATTGTTCATTCTGATAATCTTTAAAAATAGTAACATCCAAATAATGCCTTAATTAGGATCATATCCAGGCTCTGCCTTTTCTAATACTGTACTGCACCAGCTGACAGAATGCATGATTGTCCAAGTCTTCAGCCAACTGTCACTCCAGCTCTGCCATGGCACTCCTGATATCCTAGTCTGTTCCTGTCAGATTCAGATCCTGAGTAAAAACTTACTTCTCATATTCCATCACCAAACTCACTCTTTTATTCCTCTCCCAAAGTCATGCAGACTCCTCCAGTGCTGCTTTTTGGGATTGATAAAGTGTAGTAATGCAGCCATTCCCTTTCCTACATTTACACAACAAGGTAAGGCACTTACCTTAGGATCTGACCATCACTGTCCTCTCAACTCTTCACGATCCCCCTTATGTAAGTCACCAACATCCCTCCTTCCCTTCCTTCCCCCTAGTCTGTCCTTCCTAAACAATATACACTCTGACAACTCCATACCACATTCTTCTCCTTGTCACTATCCATATCCCTGTGATACAAACAGTAACCACCCTCTCTTCCTGTCGCATCTTCACAAGCTTGATTCTTGTGTTATTTATAGTGCATAACAATACCATCCATCCATTATACATGTCAACATTGTTTATTGCTCTGGTTTGATGTTTGCCCATTTCTCCCATCATATGTCTATACTACAAACATCAGCATCTCTGATGCTAGAGGAGAACCTCTATGGAAACTGAAAAAAGTGGATTCAGTATTTTGAGCTGTATCTTGCTGGAAGTAGACTTGTAGGGAAAACATCTTAAAAATACGGTGCACAGTGCTGTTTTACATAGCATGAAAAGAAAAAATCAAAGTACTTAACACATTTACCTTTAGAGAGGAGCACACTGATGTCTGTCTTAAAACACAAATCCCAAGTACAGTAGGGTCAATAGATGCCTATTGGTTGATCTTAAATACAGAGTGCAAGATTGTAAGTTTGGTAATTTGGCTGATTTATTGTTCAGAGAACACAGAGAATTAGGTGTGGAATCAAAGATGATCAGCTAAGAGACATATTATTAATAGATCTATAGTATAACAATAGTAGATTTAACACTGTAAAAGGCACTTTATATATATATATATATATATATATATATATATATATATATATACATACATATATATATATATATATATATATATATATATATATATATATATATTTATATAGATAGATATATATATATATATATATATATATATATATATATATATATATATATATATATATATATATATATATATATATATATATATATATATATATATATATATATATATATATATATATATATATATATATATTTATTTATTTATTTATTTATTTGCTTATTTATTGCATTTGTTGACTGGGAAAGTCCACTGGGCCTAGGGGGAGCCCATTTTCAGTGGAGGCCCAGGGGGAAAAGCTCCACAGTATTACATACATTTAAAATTAAATCACACAGCTCCAAAGTGTTACATTCATTTAAAATTAAAACTAGTCATACGTTGTAGATACATGGATAAATGATAGATTTTTACATACAAGTAAGCCTAGAGCTTATAATAGGTTAAAGCAGTTAATGATACATAGATAGGCAGACAGTAACAATGATTATTAAGTGGGAGGAAAAGAAGGCAGGAGACAGGAGTATGATGGTTGGAGTAAGATAGAAGTATGGGAGTAGAAAGGATATGATAGTATATATAAGAGAAAATATGATGCAAAAGTGGAGGGTTAGAGTGTACTGGGAGAAGATGCAGGTGAACCGGGTTAGAAGAGGGGAGAGAACTGTAATAAAAAGAGTAGAAAGGAATACAGAGTAAGAAGCTGGGAGAGGTTAAATAGAGGAACTTATGTGTTAAGATTATCTTGTGGGATACAGGTACATAGCTAGTTAGAGACTAGATGTAATTTTAGAGTTTTTTTTTTAAGATGCAGACTTGTGGGTTGATCTGAGAGAAGGTGGAAGATTATTCCATAATTTTGTGACAGCATAGGAGTACAGCATTTGGCCAGCTGAAAGTCTGGATTTGTCTATGGAGAGCAACATTTTGTTTTCAGACCTGAGGTGGCGATTGGGCTGGTAACTGGTCAGTATGGATGAGAGGGAGGGGCAGTGTTCAGGTTGGTAGACTAGTTTATGTGCTGTAGTTAATTGAAGGTAAGTAAGGTGGTGGTGGAATTCTAGCCAGTTTAGTTTGTGCAGTGAGGAGCAATAGTGGGTCATGTATTTGGAATTAGTGGCAAATTTTGCTATTTTATTATAACAGGAGTGAAGCTTATTTTTTAGGGAAGAGTGTAGGTTGGTAAGGATGGGGGTACCATAAAGCAGAGTAGGAAGTAGGTAGGATGAGGCAAGGGCCTTTTCTGCAGTGAGACTAAGTAAATAGTTATTCTGATATAGGGCACCTAGCTTTTGATGGGTTTTTTAATATTGTTATAGTTCAGTGGTAGTGAATGCCTCTTGGGTAAGTTGCTGTAATTTAGTGAGGGATTTAGAGGTGGAGATGATAGTTGAATCATCAGCGTGTTGTATGACCGAACTATGAGTGAGGGTTTGATGAAAATTGTTGGCGAATATGCTAAATAGGAGGGGACCAAGGATTGAACCTTGGGGAACACCAGTGTTGGTAGTGATGAAAGGGGAGGAAGGGTGTATCCAATGGGAAGATTGTTGTTTGTTGTTGAGATAGTTTGTGAGCCAGAGTATGGTGGAGGAAGATAGATTGAGATTAAAGAGTTTGTTGAGCAGAAGAGTGCGAGATATGGTATCAAAAGCCTTTGATATGTCAAGAAAGAGAGCAGATACTAAGGAGCCAGAGTCACGAGCTCTGTTTACTTTGTCTAAAATGTTGATGAGGACAGTGTTGGTGCTGTGTCCAGGCCTAAAGCCATGTTGAGTGGGAGATATTACCTCTTTTGTGTAGAGGAATAACAAATGATTTTTTCCAGATATCTGGTACCTTGGATTCTTGAATGGACCTGTTAATGAGTATGCTGATAGGGTAAGCAATGGAAGGGGCTGCTAGTTGGAGGTGTTCTGAAGGTAAGTTATCAGGGTCATTAGTACAAGGTTTTAGTTTATGGAGTAGTTTCAGAATGGTGGATGTGGAAATGGGTGATAATGAGAAAATAGGTGCAGAATTTGAGGTATGTGGGGCTGACGAAGGGCCTATTATGTTAGGGTTGATGGGTGGGAAGGTAGTGGTTAGATTGGTGATAGTGTCAATGAAATATGCATTGAAGAGTGAAACTAATTCAGAGGGAGATTTATCTGGATTTGGGCAAGGGGTATTGTTGGTACCTGGATGGAGTAAGAAATTAATTGCTCCCCAGAATTTTTTGGGGTTGTGTTTGTGCTTATCTTGAATAGATTGCATGTACTCTTTTTTGTCTTTGACTACTAAGCGTTTAGCCTGGTTACAAAGCTGTTTGTATGACATTAAGTTGGAGGGGGGTTTATTTTTATGCCAGGTTTTCCAAGCTTTGCCTCTAGAGGACATGACTTGCTTTGTGTCCTTTGTAAGCCAGCATGCACGTTTAGAATTAACTCTCTTAAGCCTTAGGTGGGCAAGAGAGTTTAGGGTTGAGATGAATGTAGAATTAAAGAATTCAATGGCATCGTTGAGTGGAAGACTTTTAAGTGGGTTCCAGTTTATGCTGTGTAGGATACCACTGAGGGTATGCTGGGAGAAGTGGGACAGATCTCTGCAATATCTGTATTGATGGGAGTTAGTTGTAGAGGTTGGTTACATATAATGTATACTGGAGAGTGATCACTGATACTATCAGGGAGAATGCCTGAGGAAGAGATTTTGTCAAGGTCAGAAACCAGGATCCAGTCTAGGGTAGATCCTTTGTTTGTGGTTTTTATTTGGTCTAGTGATATCTGAAATTAGTTGAGAGTATGTGTACAGGCTAATGTTTGTGGAGGGATTATTATTGGTAGCATCTAACCAGTTTATATTAAAGTTGCCTAGAATTATAGTTTCATTTTGAATATTAAGGCTTGTCCAGGCTAGAATTTCTTCTAGAATAGTACTATTGTTTCTGGGGGGAATGTATATTACTATGATGCAGATGCTTTTGTGGTTGTTAAGTTTGAGGAATGTAACTAGTAGCTCCACAGATGAGAAAGAGGGGATTGGTTTAGTGAATGGGATGACTGTATAGATACTTGGGAATAATAGGGCAATGCCTCCACCTTTTTTGTGGAGTCTGTCTTTCCTGAGACAGGAATAATTTGGAGGTAAGATTTCAGAGTGCTTGATATTTTGCTTGAGCCATGTTTCAGTGATGGCAGTGCAGTCAGGATTGTATTGGCCTAGCCAAGCATGTAGGAGGGGAATTTTATTCTTAATACTCTGAAGAATAACAGTAATAATTGTTAGTGTTTTAGTGCTGGTATGTGAGTTGTGAGAAGGAGAGGGAGGGCCTGGATTGGGGTGTATATCCCCACAGATAGCCAAATTGCAGAGTATTAAGAGGTTACTTGGGAGGGGCTTCTTTTTTGTATTTCTGAGGTATTTATGGAATAGTTGGTAAGAAGAGTTATGGTGAGTGGAGAGTAGAATAAATTTCTTTTGTAGGATAGGATTTGTTTGGTACAGACTGGGGGAGATAGTGGTTTAGCTTGGTAGGGCATACGTATGAGCAGATATGGTGGGGAAGAGAGGGGGAGGGAGATAAGTTGTATGAAATGATGAGAGTTGTAGAAGGAGATAGAGGTAGAGTGTAAGTATGAGATAGATGAGGTTTGGTGTGTGAGACATGACAAGGATATGTAGGGAGTAAGATGCTGAGAAGAGTGAGAAATAGTATAAGTGACTGTAGAGTGTAATGATAAGGGTTGTAGGAGTGAGAGGAAGACTATAAGTGACTGTAGAGTGTAAAGATAGGGGCTGTAGGAGTTAGAGGTGGTGTAGTCTATATGCTAGCAGGAAGAAGCAGAGTGAGAATATAGTGTTGAGGGATAGTGATGGGTGTATGTGTAGGGAGGAGGGGTGTGATGGAGGGATTGGATTAGAGAGACAGATAGGAGGACTGGGGTTTCAGAGGAAGGGAGGGGTTAGGTTGAGAGGTAAGATGAGGGTGGGCTAGGTATGGTAAGATGAGGAGGAGTTAGGCTGGGAGGAGTATGGTAAGATAAGAGGAGATTAGTCTATTAGAGTGATTTGGCCTGCTAAGGAAAGGCGGGGTTAGGTTTAGAGGAGTATATTGGATAAGTGGGAGGTGGGTGGTTGTGATTGGTAGTTTGGGAGTGGGTGTGGCAAGGATAGGTATAAATGTAATGTAAATGGGGTGGGTGGGAATGGGGGTAGGGTGAAGAGCAGAGAGAGCACGGGCATAGCAAAGGCGAACTGAGCGGGCTAGCCCCACTAGAGGAGGTAGGGTATTGACAAAAAAAACAATCAGGTAGAAAGGATACTGCAGGTTTTATAAGTAAATGGCAGGAAAGTTGGTAGTGTTCAAGGAGAATGTGTAACTTACTATGCATAAAGGAGGACTGTTGGGAGGATATATTTAACGATTGAGTTTACTGATAAATTCTTACTTTATCTGCTATATTGGGGTGGGAGAGAAAAAAGGTAGTGTCAGCCTTTCCACATTTTATTTGTATGCAATAGGGTTGAATGAGGATATTTAGAGCAGACAAGGGGTAACTTTAAGTAACAGGGATAGAGTGAGGCATTTATGCACTACAGAGAGAGCCGCGCAATTATGAGGGGATGGAGTTAGGTTTAGTTTTAGTAACAGCGGGGATGCCAAGTTATAGAAAAACTAGGATGGGTTTATACTGCCATCTAGTGGATTTAGAGGGGAATTGCAATGATGTGTATAGAGTTAGGGATAGAATGACTAATGGATATGGGGAAAAAGATTACCTCAGAGCAGTCAGATTGCAAGTGTGCTTGCCTTTACAGTGAGTAAACAGGGCTATTAAAAGGTTAACAAGACAGAACCATATGCAATTACCTGCACTGCAGGTGAGGCGGAGTCTGTGATTTTCACCCGGCAGCAGGGACTTAACTGGCAAGACCTCAGGGGTAGTTTGTAGTCCAGGAATGGAGATTAGTTTATGAAGCCGTTAGAGGGTGGTTCATTTAAGGCAGGGTAACTCTTAGACTGCAGGCAAGGTGGTGTCTATTTTCACCCAGCAGGAGGGACTTAACTGGCGAGACCACAGGGCAAGTCTGTAGTCCAGGAATGGAGGAGTAGTTTATGAAGCCATTAGAGGGTGGTTTATTTAAGGCAGGGTAACTCTTAGACTGCAGGCATGGTGGAATCTATTTTCACCCAGCAGGAGGGACTTAACTGGCGAGACCTCAGGGCTAGTTTGTAGTCCAGGAATGGAGGAGTAGTTTATGAAGCCGATAGATGGTGGTTCATTTAAGGCATGGTAACTCTTAGACTGCAGGTGAGGCGGAGTCTGTTATTTTCACCCGGCAGGAGGGACTTAACTGGTGAGACCTCAGGACTAGTTTGTAGTCCAGGAATGGAGGAGTAGTTTATGAAGCCGTTAAAGGGTGGTTCATTTAAGGCAAGGTAACTCTTAGACTGCAGGTGAGGCAGAGTCTGTTATTTTCACCCGGCAGGAGGGACTTAACTGGCAAGACCTCAGGGCTAGTTTGTAGTCCAGGAATGGAGGAGTAGTTTATGAAGCCATTAGAGGGTGGTTCATTTAAGGCAGGATAACTCTTAGCTACACTGCAGGTGAGGCGGAGTCTGTTATTTTCACCCGGCAGGAGGGACTTAACTGGCGAGACTTCAGGGCTAATCTGTAGTCCAGGAATGGAGGAGTAGTTTATGAAGCCGTTAGAGGGTAGTTCATTTAAGGCTGGATAACTCTTAGACTGCAAGCGAGGCAGAGTCTGTTATTTTCACCCAGCAGGAGGGACTTAACTGGCGAGACCTCAGGGCTAGTTTGTAGTCCAGGAATGGAGGAGTAGTTTATGAAGCCATTAGAGAGTAGTTCATTTAAGGCAGGATAACTCTTAGACTGCAAGTGAGGCAGAGTCTGTTATTTATGTTTGTAGTCCAGGAATGGAGGAGTAGTTTATGAAGCCATTAGAGGGTGGTTCATTTAAGGCAGGGAGCTCTTAGTTTTAGGCAGACACACTTGAGCAGAGGGGCAACGGAGGCGTCCGGGGAGGGGAAAAGTAAATTTAAAAAAACCTATATACAGAATATATATATATATATATATTGATCTGCTATATTTGGTCAAATTACATTTGGTCGAAAATGATTTCAGGCAGCCCACTTCACTGAAACCTCATTTGGCTGAAAGCACATTTGTTCGAATTACATTTGGTCGAAAATGGTATAAAGCCCCTGCCCACTGCAGTGACCCCCCTGAGAATATTAAGTTAGGGGGGTGCATAGCCCCCCACATAATTGCAGTTTATGCACTATTATATACATGTTTATCCATTAAAAATACATTAAAACATTTAACATAAGTAAAAATGTGTTGCAAAATGTGGAGGGCTATGACCCCCACACCTCCCTAACTTAATATTCTCACTCCAGGGTCACACTGCATTGGGGCAGGGGGTTTATACCATTTTTGACCAAATGTGCTTTCAGCTTTCAGCTTGCAATCACAATTGAATAGCTGGA
Source organism: Protopterus annectens (assembly GCF_019279795.1). Classification (NCBI taxonomy): domain Eukaryota; kingdom Metazoa; phylum Chordata; order Ceratodontiformes; family Protopteridae; genus Protopterus; species Protopterus annectens. The sequence continues at coordinate 711,603,531 of NC_056735.1, forward strand.
AGTGTATAAAACAGTATAAAATAGTCTGTTACTGAAAATGAGAGCAAAGCAAAGTTTAAAAATGGTTAAACATATTAAAAGTAAAATCAAAAATGCTGTCAATCATACGCTAGTCAAGGTTATGCTAGGCTACAAATGAGCAGGTACAAACCACATTTGCTGTAAGACCTATGGCCATAATAAGAATAAAGTATATTATAAAGCATTTACGAAGGCCACTAAGCTTTGTGAGTTGTAATTATTTTGCCAATGTCTGTAAGCAACCTAACAAAGTGAACAGAATAATGTTGATCGTTTACAGACAGAAGAAAAGTGTAAATAAGAGTACAACAGAGCTGCATTTAGTGAACAGTGTTCTAAGACAGACTGCAACTGTAGAGATTAAAATGTACATTCAGTCCAACCTGGTATTTATAGCAAAAGTGGTTGATTAGAAAAGCTGCTGATGCAAGGCAAGCCAGTTGCACTCAGTTATTAGTGCAGTGTGCAACATACTCTGACACTCTATTTTAAAGTACTGAATTTAAATATTAAATGGTTTAGGTCATCATTCATGCTTTTGTCATATTCATGTCAAGACTAGATCCAGGCCTGCTGAATCTAGCTTTGTTTGTATGCTTGTTGTTTGTTTGCTTGTTATTTCCCTGGAATGCTAATTCCACCTAAAACGCGGCTTCTCAGTGCTTCTGTGGATCCCTAGTGATATCTGCATTGCTTACTGTACTTATTTCCTTGTTTCACTTGAAAGAAAGTTACTGTTTGTCATTTTTGCATTTAAGTTACCTGTAACACATTGCACTTAAGTTACCTGGCACTTGCTCACTAAAGCAATTATATAAGTCAGCACTAAAAATTAAAAGCACTACACCCTCACTCCCCATTGGCCCTTGTTTTCAAGCAGTTAATGTGATGCAAAGGTTTAAGTGGGAGGAAAAGAAGGCAGGAGACAGGAGTATGATGGTTGGAGTAAGATAGAAGTATGGGAGTAGAAAGGATATGATGGTATATATAAGAGAAAATGTGATGCAAAAGTAGAGGGTTAGAGAGTACTAGGAGAAGATGCAGGTGAACTGGGTTGGAAGAGGGGAGAGAACTGTAGTAAAAAGACTAGAAAGGAATACAGAGTAAGAAGCTGGGAGAGGTTAAATAGAGGAACTTATGTGTTAAGATTATCTTGTGGGATACAGGTACATAGCTAGTTAGAGACTATATGTAATTTTAGAGTTTTTTTTAAAGATGCAGACTTGTGGGTTGATCTGAGAGAAGGTGAAAGATTATTCCATAATTTAGTGACAGCATAGGAGTACAGCATTTGGCCAGCTGAGAGTCTGGGTTTGTCTTTGGAGAGCAACATTTTGTTTTCAGACCTGAGGTGGCGATTGGGCTGGTAACTGGTCAGTATGGATGAGAGGGAGGGGCAGTGTTCAGGTTGGTAGACTAGTTTATGTGCTGTAGTTAATTGAAGGTAAGTAAGGTGGTGGTGGAATCCTAGCCAGTTTAGTTTGTGCAGTGAGGAGCAATAGTGGGTCATGTATTTGGAATTAGTGGCAAATTTTGCTATTTTATTATAACAGGAGTGAAGCTTATTTTTTAGGGAAGAGTGTAGGTTGGTAATGATGGGGGTGCCATAAAGAAGAGTAGGAAGTAGGTAGGATGAGGCAAGGGCCTTTTTTGCAGTGAGACTAAGTAAATAGTTATTCCGATATAGGGCACCTAGCTTTTGATGGGTTTTTTAATATTGTTATAGTTCAGTAGTAGTGAATGCCTCTTGGGTAAGTTTCTGTAATTTAGTGAGGGATTTAGAGGTGGAGATGATAGTTGAATCATCAGCGTATTATATGACCGAACTATGAGTGTGGGTTTGATGAAAATTGTTGACGAATATGCTAAATAGGAGAGGACCAAAGGATTGAACCTTGGGGAACACCAGTGTTGGTAGTGATGAAAGGGGAGGAAGAGTGTATCCAATGAGAAGATTGTTGTTGGTTGTTGAGATAGTTTGTGAGCCAGAGTATGGTGGAGGAAGATAGATTGAGATTAGAGAGTTTGTTGAGCAGAAGAGTGTGAGATATGGTATCAAAAGCCTTTGATAGGTCAAGAAAGAGAGCAGATACTAAGGAGCCAGAGTCACAAGCTCTGTTTACTTTGTCTAAGAAGTTGATGAGGGCAGTGTTGGTGCTGTGTCCAGGCCTAAAGCCATGTTGAGTGGGAGATATTACCTCCTTTGCGTAGAGGAATAACAAATTATTTTTTCCAGATATCTGGTACCTTGGATTCTTGAATGGACCTGTTAATGAGTATGCTGATAGGGTAAGCAATGGAAGGGGCTGCTAGTTGGAGGTATTCTGAAGGTAAGTTATCAGGGGCATTAGTACAAGGTTTTAGTTTATGGAGTAGTTTCAGAATGGTGGATGTGGAAATGGGTGATAATGAGAAATAGGTGCAGAATTTGAGGTATGTGGGGCTGACAAAGGGCCTATTATGTTAGGGTTGATGGGTGGGAAGGTAGTGGTTAGATTGGTGATAGTGTCAATGAAATATGCATTGAAGAGTGAAGCTAATCTGGAGGGAGATTTATCTGGATTTGGGCAAGGGGTATTGTTGGTACCTGGATGGAGTAAGGAATTAATTGCTCCCCAGAATTTTTTGGGGTTGTGTTTGTGCTGATCTTGAATAGATTGCATGTACTCTTTTTTGTCTTTGACTACTAAGCATTTAGCCTGGTTACAAAGCTGTTTGTATGACATTACGTTGGAGGGGGTTTTATTTTTATGCCAGGTTTTCCAAGCTTTGTCTCTAGAGGACATGACTTGCTTTGTGTCCTTTGTAAGCCAGCATGCATGTTTAGAATTAACTCTTTCAAGCCTTAGGTGGGCAAGAGAGTTTAGGATTGAGATGAATGTGGAATTAAAGAATTCAATGGCATAGTTGAGTGGAAGACTTTTAAGTGGGTTCCAGTTTATGCTCTGTAGGATATCACTGAGGGTATGCTGGGAGAAGTGGGACAGATCTCTGCAATATCTGTATTGATGGGAGTTAGCTGTAGAGGTTGGTTACATATAATGTATACTGGAGAGCGATCATTGATACTATCAAGGAGAATGCCTAAGGAAGAGATTTTGTCAAGGTCAGAAACCAGGATCCAGTCTAGGGTATATCCTTTGTTTGTGTTTTTATTTGGTCTAGTGATATCTGAAATTAATTGAGAGTATGTGTACAGGCTAATGTTTGTGGCGGGATTATTATTGGTAGCATCTAACCAGTTTATATTAAAGTCACCTAGAATTATAGTTTCATTTTGAATATTAAGGTTTGTCCAGGCTAGAATTTCTTCTAGAATAGTACTATTGTTTCTGGGGGGAATGTATATTACTATGATGCAGATGCTTTTGTGGTTGTTAAGTTTGAGGAATGTAACTAGTAGCTCCACAGATGAGAAAGAGGGGATTGGTTTAGTGAATGGGATGACTGTATAGATACTTGGGAATAATAGGGCAATGCCTCCACCTTTTTTGTGGATTCTGTCTTTCCTGAGACAGGAATAATTTGGAGGTAAGATTTCAGAGTGCTTGATATTTTGCTTGAGCCATGTTTCAGTGATGGCAGTGCAGTCAGGATTGTACTGGCCTAGCCAAGCATGTAGGAGGGGAATTTTATTCTTAATACTCTGAAAAATAACAGTAATAATTTTTAGTGTTTTAGTGCTGGTATGTGAGTTGTGAGAAGGAGAGGGAGGGCCTGGATTGGGGTGTATATCCCCACAGATAGCCAAGTTGCAGAGTATTAAGAGGTTACTTGGGAGAGGCTTCTTTTTTGTATTTCTGAGGTATTTATGGAATAGTTGGTAAAAAGGGTTATGGTTAGTGGAGAGTAGAATAAATTTCTTTTGTAGGATAGGATTTGTTTGGTACAGACTGGGGGAGATAGTGGTTTAGCTTGGTAGGGCATACGTATGAGCAGATATGGTGGGGAAGAGAGGGGTGGGAGATAAGTTGTGTGAAATGATGAGAGTTGTAGAAGGAGATAGAGGTAGAGTGTAAGTATGAGATAGATGAGGTTTGGTGCGTGAGACATGACAAGGATATGTAGGGAGTAAGATGCTGGGAAGAGTGGTGAATAGTATAAGTGACTGTAGAGTGTAAAGATAAGGGATGTAGGAGTGAGAGGAAGACTATAAGTGACTGTAGAGTGTAAAGATAGGGGCTGTAGGAGTTAGAGGTGGTGTAGTCTATATGCTAGCAGGAAGAAGCAGAGTGAGAATATAGTGTTGAGGGATAGTGATGGGTGTATGTGTAGGGAGGAGGGGTGTGGTGGAGGGAGTGGATTAGAGAGACAGATAGGAGGACTGGGGTTTCAGAGGAAGGGAGGGGTTAGGTTGAGAGGTAAGATGAGGGTGGGCTAGGTATGGTAAGATGAGGAGGGGTTAGGCTGGGAGGAGTATGGTAAGATAAGAGGAGATTAGTCTATAAGAGTGATTTGCCCTGCTAAGGAAAGGCGGGGTTAGGTTTAGAGGAGTATATTGGATAAGTGGGAGGTGGGTGGTTGTGATTGGTAAGTTTGGGAGTGGGTGTGGCAAGGATAGGTATAAATGTAATGTAAATGGGGTGGGTGGGAATGGGGGTAGGGTGAGGAGCGGATAGAGCGCGAGCATAGCAAGGGCGAACTGAGCGAGCTAGCCCCACTAGAGGAGGTAGGGTATTGACAAAAAAACAATCAGGTAGAAAGGATACTGCAGGTTTTATAAGTAAATGGCAGGAAAGTTGGTAGTGTTCAAGGAGAACGTGTAACTTGCTATGCATAAAGGAGGACTGTTGGGAGGATATATTTAACGATTGAGTTTACTGATAAATTCTTACTTTATCTGCTATATTAGGGTGGGAGAGAAAAAAGGTAGTGTCAGCCTTTCCACATTTTATTTGTATGCAATAGGGTTGAATGAGGATATTTAGAGCAGACAAGGGGTAACTTTAAGTAACAAGGATAGAGTGAGGCATTTATGCACTACAAAGAGAGCCGCTCAGTTATGCGGGGATGGAGTTAGGTTTAGTTTTAGTAACAGCGGGGATGCCAAATTATAGAAAAACTAGGATGGGTTTATACTGCCATCTAGTGGATTTAGAGGGGAATTGCAATGATGTGTATAGAGTTAGGGATAGAACGACTAATGGATATGGGGAAAAAGATGACCTCGGAGCAGTCAGTCTGCTTGCCTTTACAGTGAGTAAACAGGGCTATTACAAGGTTAACAAGACAGAACCATATGCAATTACCTACACTGCAGGTGAGGTGGAGTCTGTTATTTTCACCTGGCAGCAGGGACTTAACTGGCAAGACCTCAGGGGTAGTTTGTAGTCCAGGAATGGAGATTAGTTTATGAAGCCGTTAGAGGGTGGTTCATTTAAGGCAGGGTAACTCTTAGACTGCAGGCCAGGTGGAGTCTATTTTCACCCAGCAGGAGGGACTTAACTGGCGAGACCTCAGGGCTAGTTTGTAGTCCAGGAATGGAGGAGTAGTTTATGAAGCCGATAGATGGTGGTTCATTTAAGGCAGGGTGACTCTTAGACTGCAGGTGAGGCGGAGTCTGTTATTTTCACCCGGCAGGAGGGACTTAACTGGTGAGACCTCAGGGCTAGTTTGTAGTCCAGCAATGGAGGAGTAGTTTATGAAGCCGTTAAAGGGTGGTTCATTTAAGGCAAGGTAATTCTTAGACTGCAGGCGAGGCAGAGTCTGTTATATTCACCCGGCCGGAGGGACTTAACTGGAGAGACCTCAGGGCTAGTTTGTAGTCCAGGAATGGAGGAGTAGTTTATGAAGCCATTAGAGGGTGATTCATTTAAGGCAGGATAACACTTAGCTACACTACAGGCGAGGCAGAGTCTGTTATTTTCACCCGGCAGGAGGGACTTAACTGGCGAGACTTCAGGGCTAATTTGTAATCCAGGAATGGAGGAGTAGTTTATGAAGCCATTAGAGGGTAGTTCATTTAAGGCAGGATAACTCTTAGACTGCAAGTGAGGCAGAGTCTGTTATTTTCACCCGGCAGGAGGGACTTAACTGGCAAGACTTCAGGGCTAGTTTGTAGTCCAGGAATGGAGGAGTAGTTTATGAATCCATTAGAGAGTAGTTCATTTAAGGCAGGATAACTCTTAGACTGCAAGTGAGGCAGAGTCTGTTATTTATGTTTGTAGTCCAGGAATGGAGGAGTAGTTTATGAAGCCATTAGAGGGTGGTTAATTTAAGGTAGGGAACTCTTAGCTTTAGGCAGACACACTTGAGCGGAGGGGCAACGGAGGTGTCCGGGGAGGGGAAAAGTAAATTTAAAAAAACCTATATACAGAATATATATATATATATATATATATATATATATATATATATATATATATATATATTGATCTGCTATATTTGATCAAATTACATTTGGTTGAAAATGATTTCAGGCAGCCCACTTCACTGAAACCTCATTTGGCTGAAAGCACATTTGTTCGAATTACATTTGGTCGAAAATGGTATAAAGCCCCTACCCCACTGCAGTGTACCCCTGAGAATATAAAGTTAGGGGGGTGGGGGGGGGGGCGTAGCCCCCCACATAATTGCAGTTTATGCACTATTATATACATGTTTATCCATTAAAAATACATTAAAACATTTAACATAAGTAAAAATGTGTTGCAAAATGTGGAGGGCTATGACCCCCACACCCCCCTAACTTAATATTCTCACTCCAGGGTCACACTGCATTGGGGCAGGAGTTTTATACCATTTTTGACCAAATGTGCTTTCAGCCACATGAGGTTTCAGTGAAGTGGGCTGCCTGAAATCATTTTCGACCAAGTTTATAAAACAGTATAAAATAGTCTGTTACTGAAAATGAGAGCAAAGCAAAGTTTAAAAATGGTTAAACATATTAAAAGTAAAATCAAAAATGCTGTCAATCATATGCTAGGCAAGATTATGCTAGGCTACAAATGAGCAGGTACAAACCACATTTGCTGTAAGACCTATGGCCATAATAAGAATAAAGTATATTATAAAGCATTTACGAAGGCCACTAAGCTTTGTGAGTTGTAATTATTTTGCCAATGTCTATAAGCAACCTAACAAAGTGAACAGAATAATGTTGATCGTTTGTAAATAAGAGTACAACAGAGCTGCATTTAGTGAACAGTGTTCTAAGACAGACTGCGACTGTAGAGATTAAAATGTACATTCAGTCCAACCTAGTATTTATAGGAAAAGTGGTTGATTAGAAAAGCTGCTGATGCAAGGCAAGCCAGTTGTACTTAGTTATTAGTGCAGTGTGCAACATACTCTGACACTCTATTTTAAAGTACTGAATTTAAATATTAAATGGTTTAGGTCATCATTCATGCTTTTGTCATATTCATGTCATAAATATAAGCCTTTGATACAAACCTGGCTAAACTCTGTAGAAATACAAAACCACTGGAGATACAGTATATACAAACAGAGCTTTATTGTTATGGTTAAGTGTGCTTGAACTGACCCTTATAAGACTTCTTCAGAACAAAAAGCATCTCATACACTCAAGTGTTTAAGAACCACTTCTAAAATCATATGGCCTCTTTCAACCATATTACAACAAAGAAGTCCATAATCTATTAAAATATGTGCATTAAAAGACTAAAATTGATTTATTTAACATTTGTTAACCGGGAAAGTCCGACTTGGAACAAAGCCAATTTTCAGTAGCGGCCTGGGGAGAAACACTCCAGGCGCATATCTTTATAACATGGGAGGAAATCCAAATGAACACAGGGAGAACATGCAGACTCCAAACAGAAGGTAATCCAGCAGAGAAGTGAACCGGAGAACCTCTTGCTGTAAGGAGACAATGCTACCACGGCACCACTACACCATTCTCTTTATCTACCTACCTAATATATCCATATTCCCATAAAGATCTCAACTTTTCCACTTTCAATAGTAATGTGCTCATTGAAATCAGGAAATTGATTTGCTTTAAGAACAGTTTGCGATTTTAATTCTTTGTAATTTAATTTAGATTCATGGTCCCCATGTCTGGGGTCAATTTCTACATTATGTAGTAATGAAAATAATTTATTTTAAATAACTACATTTTATAATGTGTTTATATAAAACATTGCTTATTTTTTTTTTCTTTAAATGCATAAATATGCTCATATATTTATTGGTTTTACTCTTAACAGTTTTTCCAACATAGAATCATCTGCATCTATTGACAATGCAAGATAGACTACTGGATAGTTATTACAATTATAAAACCTGCTTATACCAATGGCTTTAACTAAGTGCCTAAGAGTAATAACAGGACAAAGATAGATATAACTACAGTAGGAACACCTTCCTGATATAAGCATTCCTTTTTTATTTATGGTTATTGTACTAAAACTTAATTCCCTGAGTACTGTTTTCAGATTAGGAGCTTTTATTCACAAATAGCAATTTATCTCTTACTATTCTGAAAAAATCTTCACTTCCCTGTAATAATCTGTAGCTGTCTGGAATACTATTATAACTGCAATACTGTAATAAATGTTATACACACACATGCCAGCAAATTTTTGATTACCATTCATACTAATTTCAACTTTAAAACTGGTTTGAATTTAATTGATCTTTCTAATAATGTATAAATAATGCTATTTAAAAATCGTTAAAAAATAATAAAGCATTGTTTCTAAATCTTTTATTTTCTGTTTAAAGTTTTTATTATCACTAGGTAATCACAAATATCTAATTACTTCACTTCCAATTATATTTATCTTAATGTACAGTAAATGATAATGTTAATAATTATTTACTAATGAAAGTTTTAAATACACACACACACACACACACACACACACACACACACACACACACACACACACACACACAAGATGGAAACATTTGTTGGAATGTTTATAAGTTAATTCCAAATCTAAGCAACTAATAACCTTGATTATTGTTCTGCATATTTAAAAAAAAATAAGTACATCAATTCATTTCATACACAAAATGTCCAAATTATTTCATGGTCAAATTACATATAAAAGTGTCAATAAATCTAGCATAACATTTTACACTTTCAAACTATTAAAATGTGTACAACACTACATTTGACACTTTTAAACCATTAAAATGTGTACAACACTACATTTGACACTTCCAAACCATTAAAATAATACAACACTATCCCTGGGATTTAGAAAGCCCAACCATGAGCTTCTAAACCCTCACAGTAACCCATTCCAGTTCGGAAAAAAGACTACAGCGATGATTCTACATGGTCAGCAGAATCACCATGGTGGTCTGCCTCAACACCTTTGCTATAGTACATTAGAGAATGGGCAAACTGTACTTTAACACCCTGATGGAGAACAAACTTTCTCCAGTAGGTTATTAATGCACAGGTAATCCCGACTGAAAAATTGAGTCTGACACTTCACAGCAGCATATTAGTCTGCCATGGAGCTCAAACTGTAAGGAAGCTAATGGCCACCATAATTTTATGCTTGCTAAGCAGCAATTTGCTGTTTAGCAAGTGTAAAATTAAAACAAACAGAAAATTAAAAAAAAAAAAAAAAATAGAAAAGCATGTGTGCGTGCTGTGTTTATGTCTGATTATGTGAGTATATGCGTGCATAAAAGTAAGAGTGCGATCAATCAAGCAATTATTTTACACTCATTAAGCAGTACTTTTGCTGTTTAGCAACTGTAAATTTAAAAGAAACATTAAAAAAAGAAAGAAAAGAGTGTGTGTGTGTGTGTGTGTGTGTGTGTGTGTGTGTGTGTGTGTGTGTGTGTGTGTGTGTGTGTGTGTGTGTGTATGCATTTAAGTGGAAGTGCGTGTGTGAGAGATAGAGACTGATCGAGCAGCAGCAGCTGCAGTTAAAATTAAGAGGTATGCATACCTCTCAACCTCTTAGCGCAAGAAATCTCAATGAAGCCAAAAATAAGGGGGAAACAAAGGCTCAAAAACAGAAAGAGATTTTAAACACTACTGTTATAAAGTTAGAACGTTGATAAAATACAAAGATTTGTTTTCACATGCATTTTCCTAAAGGAAATGAAGTCTGAAACTCAAATGTATGTCATTATTTAGTGACTTCAATCCCCAATAATTTGCTAGTAAACCGCAAATTTCATGAGTAATGGACCAAAATTCTGGCCATTCTTTGACAATCTTACATTTTAAATGCAAAATACATTTACAACACCCAACATGGTTTTCGGCCAGCACACAGTACAACAACAGCCTTACTGTCATTTCCAGCACTGTATATAAAACTCTTGATGCAGGCCTACTAACATCAGTGATCCTACTAGACCTATCAAAAGCTTTTGATACAGTGTCCTACTCAAAACTACTTTTACAACTTGAGACCGTAAACTGCTCCCCACACATGCTATCCTGGTTCCATAACTATCTACACAACAGAAAACAATCTGTTAGATGGCAAAGTAAGCAATCCGATTACCTACTCAACAACACAGGTGTTCCCCAAGGGTCTGTTCTTGGGCCCTTGCTTTTTAACATATTTATTAATAATCTCCATAAAGCATCCCTGCAAAGTACACTCATTCAATACGTGGTTGATTCAACAATAATTACATCCTCTAACAACATCCCAGATCTCCTAAAGTTAACACAAAATGCATTTACTTATAACAAAGCTCAACTGCTACTTAATCCCAAAAAATCAAAACTTTACTCTTCACAACCAAACCTCTAACTCTAGACTTTAAAATATTCTGTCAAAACAATACGGAAATTGAAACTGTAAAAACAGCCAAACTACTTGGTATCACCACTGATGACAAACTATCCTTTGAGAATCATATACTCAACTCAATTAAAAAGACTCATTTTAAGCTTGGCAAACTCTATAGGCATAAACTCTATTTGGACAAGTCTACCAAGTTGAAACTAGCTAATAGTCTACTTCTACCCTCCCTCCTCTATGGTTGCCCCATTTTCGTTAACCTACACACATCTCTCCTGAACAAACTGCAGTCGTGCTACTATAAAAATGCCAAGTTCGTCTCCAACATGCCAAATCGCACAAATCGTTGCCTGGCCATTAAATCTATAAACTGGTTAGAGTTCCCTCATTACCAACATTACTCCCAACTTACTCTCAACCACAAACTACTAAATAATCCAAACTTCTGTCCATCCCTTCAAACTATAATACAAACACACACCCCTACTCAGCATCTTAGATCCTCTAACAAACAACTCTTAACCATTACTAAACCCAACAAAAAAGCTGGACAATGTCTCTATTCCCATGCCATTGCCAAACTTTGGAATGCGCTCCCTCTCTCTCTTACTCAACTAGACTATTTAAAAACATTTAAATTTGCACTAAAAGAACACTATCTCAATAACATGGTCTGTTCTTATCATATAATTAAACCACCTTAAATGTTTTGGCCACTATGCACTACAAATACTTTTAATAACTTAATATAGTTATAATTTACACCATTTGTCTTCATATCCAGTCTCTCTTGCTTTCTTTATTTCTGTGGCTGAATAAACAGAATTGATTAAACTGTATTCTTACTTATGAGAATATACAAACAGAATTACTAAAAATCTAATACACTGGGTTGATTTTTTTTGTATTGTATACCTCTAAATATGTATTTGTCTTGTATATCTACTTCAATTTGTATTGTTTAAAAACTTTCTTGGCTTTCAAAGTTAAGCTGATGTTATGCAAAAATTTCTGTGATTGTATGGAGCTTTTCTCCCACGAGCCTCCACTGAAAATGGGTCATTGGCCCAGTGGACTTTCCCAGTTAACAAATGTCAATATATAAATAATAAACACCATTTACATATAGTACAGTAAGCATGAAACATTAGTTTGAGGAACTATTTTATATGAAAAATATAAAAACTAATATATTAATAATAATATATTAATAAAAGATAAATAAGTAAAACAAAGCAATTTTACAGACAGCTCATTCGCTAAGTGTAATTATGCCCTCCAGAGTGTATGTTACTGGGTAAATAATGCCAGCAGAATAACATTTTAGAACTCCCTTGGATGTGCATTATTTACACAGTAACACACATGCTATTGGACATCGTTGCTTGCATAAGGCATTCCAATGGAGTGGCTAATATTAATTAGCCATCACTCTTTCCCTGAAGTGCCTAAGATTATTTACACAGCCCGGCAGTCTGTCATAATAGACAATGGGAGAAACAGTTTTGCAGGTTAAGTTAGGACAGTCCCTCTGAGAAGTTGTGGGAGTTTGAGAGTGTCTGTATGTTTGTGACCATCTGTGTGCATGTGTGCAGGGGTATGAATGATGTCAAATGAGTGTGTGTGCGTGTGTGTGCGTGTGTGCGTGTGTGTGTGTGCGTGTGTGTGTGTGTGTGTGTGTGTGTGTGTGTGTGTGTGTGTGTGTGTGTGTGTGTCTGTTAAGGCCTCTGTTTCTCCACTTACATAGCATAACTCAAAAGAGACCTCCATCAAAAATTTGACTACAGGTTCTTTCCCCTTGGACACATCACCTAACTTCTGCCTCACCTACATCATTTATTCTTTGACTCTCTGTTCTCACTTGCACCTTCCCTCTCATATTTACTGCTAAAATAAATTAGCATTTGTTTTTTGCTCTTATAATAATATTTACTTATTGTTTCAATTGTCTTCAGTTTTCTCTCCCTTCTGTGATTACTCCATGTGAATTTGTTCTCTTTTATTTTTGTGTGAATTTCTTCACCTGGGCTATGCCTGAAATGGTCTGTTAACAGTGTGTGTGTGTGTGTGTGTGTGTGTGTGTGTGTGTGTGTGTGTGTGTGTGTGTGTGTGTGTGTGTGTGTGTTGTGAGTGGGTGCATGAGCATGATTGGGTAGGGAAGGCTGTTTTTGCATTTGGCTGTCTTTCTGTCTGTGTGTACATGAATGTGTGGGGGGGGCTTTCATACTTCCAAACTCCCCTAATGCTTATTTTGTATTTCTGTGGTGACACTAGACACCAAGGATATTATAACAGAATAAAAAAATCATAATCTTTTGAGTATACAAAGCCTAATCTAGTTCCAGAGACATTTTTACTGTCATCACAAAATGCCAGGAGAGCTAATCTCAGGAACAGCCAGCATTCCTGAACCTGCGGCTACTGCCAGTCCTCATACAAATCCTAGTGGTACTGCAGATATAAAGCTACAGCCCTCGTGATGAAGCTTCACAGTCTGTGTAACAGGATGATTTGCAGATTAAACATGTTGGGCATACTACTGCATTGGAAGCCATCTCATCAAAAATTACAGGTAGTGTTTAAATAACTCTAATAAAACTGGTTGGGAAGGGCAAACTGCTGTGGAAGAGAGCACTTTATTGTCTGAAACTGCAGGTTGTATTCACAATGACAATGTGTCAGATGTTATATTACAGTGTAATAATGCTAAACAGTTGTATACTTGGATATAGTATCCTTGAGATTAACAATGGAATTCTTCCTAGTGATTTCAATGTTAAGAAATTTCAACATAAAAAAGAATTAAGACAAGGTAGCAGAGTTTTTTTGCATGCATGCAACCTGTTTGATCTATAGAAGCACAGATATCTTGCTGTCCTTGGTTTAAAACATCTTGCTCTCAAAAGTAAAAAGCTGTACATGTTTTATTGGTTTACAGTTCCTTAATAATAATAATATTAAAATCAGTGATACATTTTCTCTGCACTTCTGATATACTTCTGAATCTCCAAATAGGGAATTGTAAATCTATAATACATTTCCATTTAAAGGCTCTTGACAGATATTCTGCCGAATAGATAGGGATATATAGTAGACTTTTAGCCTCTGTGTTATTCTTAAACAATTCCATCTACAAAAAGAGGGACTATTTTTAAAATGTATACTTTCAAAATTATTTTTCAATTAACTTGCAAACTGAGAAAAAATGTTCAACTAATTTGCAAACTGAGAAAGATACAACAATAAAAAGTGAACAGTTGCTAATAGTTGAAAAACTGGGTCTTTATTATATTGTCAAAACGGCATTACAGTGAATGCCATTTCAACAAAAAATATAGAGAGAAATTCCAAAATGGTAAAAGCTCATATCAGCAATTTCTCTCCTAGGGAAAAAAATCCCTTGGCCTGAGCCATGACATTGCCCTTTACCCCACTGTAGTGCAATCTTGGTATATTTAGTTAGGGGGAGTGTAGGGGGCACACCCCCCCACTTTGAAATTTTTTTACTAGTGTATTTTGTCCTGTTAGTCTACTGATTTTTTTCCCTGGGAAAAAAATCGGTGACCTGGGGTTTTGCTGTTTTTGGATTTCGCTCTGTATTTGTCATCAAAACTGCATTCGCTGTAATGCCGTTTTGACAATATAATATAGACCCGAAAAACTTACACTGGTTTATCCTGAAAAGTATATTCTATTAAAACTTGGTTTACAAAATAAAATCAATGTAATTCTAAAGGATCAATATATAACAATGTCACTTCCACATAGGATAATTCTCTACTTGAGGGCTGAGTAGGTAAGATAGATTCTTTGGTGATATATTATCAAGGAACTCTAAGTCTAGCTGCACCAAATTTATAAATAATACAGATGCTTGCAATCACCCCCACTGATGTGTAATTGTACTTCAAGTAAAGTTATTATGAGTAGATGTTTGACCAATTTGATGAACCATTAATTTGAGAAATAGTAGACTTTGTTCAGGAACATGGCCTTACTGATTATATTTTCCTGTGGTTCAAGTAAATTTGGAGATGGTAAAACATTATTTCTGAATTGCCTAATAATAGAGGACTAGGCCATGACATACTTCCTACTGATTTTTTAATTATTGTCTGCTGACTCTATCTGTTAAAACTACTCCATGTTTAACTAGTTCAAATCTAAGGCTGATCCTTATTTTGCACTTGCCAAAATAATTATGAAGCTTAAAAAAGTGTTTGATGTCTATGGACTTTTTGATTTATTGGTGTCAAATAAATAGATTATGGATTCATTTAGAAATACAATAATATAACAAAATTGTTTTCACCATGCCTAATGGGTAGCAGACAAATTGGGATGTTAAATATCTTCCAAGAAAGAATATTGGCATAGCTACAGTTTAAGAAGTTATTGGTCCTGTAAGAAAATACATCCTTGGTGGGTAAAGACTGTTTAATCTCTTTATGCTTATTAGTGAGATAAATGTAATATGTGGATTGGTATTCAAAACAAAATAAATCTAATGTTTTGTATTTTATTTTATGGGTTTTTTCTTGTTAGACTGGTTATGAAATATATTTTGCTTGCCAAATAAATCCAGCTTTTTCCACCAAATGACTCATTCCCACTCTCAGTGGTGCTCATTATTTATGTAATTTGAAGCTTCTGAATAATTGTCATAGAGGATGAGACAACAGGGGGAAAAAGATGGGTGGGCATGCATTTTATTTTATTTTATTTTTTATTGATCTAAAGGATCAATATATATCATTGTGACAGAAATTCCAGTAATTCTTGAAAAACTGCAATAATTAAATGCAACTGCCAAAGAAGATAGAGAAAAACAGCTGTTAAGAGGACCTATAATGCCAGAGTGGCCAACTTTTCATCCACTGAACCAGCCATACTATACTATATTTCCACAGAGGAATTGTCATATGTTCAATGTCTAATGTTTAAGAATAAGAAACTCTCTCTCACACACACACACACACACACACACACACACACACACACACATTTTATTGACAAATAATCTATGTTATAGCTGTTCCCATAAGTGCTCCTTTTTTCTGTTTATAGTATTTCTTTTGAAAAACAATTTATTTGTTAAAAATCAAATTTGATAAAGGATATCTGACCTATGCATCATCACTGCACATTACAATTGTGCATGATAAAAAATGTCTCACAGTTCCCAAGCTTTCTTACTGAAGAATACCAAAGAACCCAATATAAACAGTAATTTAGAGACATTGTCAGCAATGTATGTGAAGTTAAACCATCCTATATGTTTTTTCAAGAAAATGCCCACTCTTTGCTATGAGAAACAGCAAGCTGCTCTAATTTTTTAGTTTATTTTTAGCATGTAAAGCCATTGGTTATGTTTTTTAAGGTGGTCTAATGTTAGTATTTAGGAACAGCTGGCACGCTGCATTAAAAGAAATACCATAGTCAGCTGTGACAGACAGAGAGATTCTGATTCAGAGACACACATAGCACAATCATAGTACCAAAACATAACACAGTATACATCACATGCAAATGTAAAAGACCACATAATGGAATGTAAATAAGTGTCAACATGCCAGAGAGAGCTACTGAGTATGCAAATGCTAACAATAGAAATAGCAGCATTATTCAAAAGAATATAGAGATAGTGTGATGAGATGTGATGATCAGCTTTTTGTATTTCACCATTTCACAGTGAACAGGGTTATCATTTGTGCAGCCATGTAACTCAAAATTTGTCACTAGACATGTAGGAAAAAAGTGTCTATGATGTTGCATGCCTCTGCTTTCCTTATAACAGAGTGGTCCATGGGATGCCATCACCTCCAGAAATGGCAGATAATAGACCACTACCATATGCAGAGAGATATCATGCAGTAAGTGTTTGGCTGGTGCAGTCCTTGGATGGCATCAAAGTGAAGGTACTTGGAATGCCTAGCCCAGTGCACATACAGGTTTGTGCTGCATTAATCATTGTTGCAACAGAGACATTCCAGCATCCAAATGTGAACACACTAGTAGTTTTGCCAGAAATGGCCTCATGAATCCTCTACCAATTATTAGATGTGATGTTGATGCATGTGGAGAAGTAAATGAGGTACCCATGGACAGCATGGGACACAATCACCACCATGTAGACATTTTATAACATAGACCATTTCCATAAGGTCATAGGGGCCATTACCTTCACCCACATTGACAACAAGGCACCACCTGATTTAAATGGAATCTGGTATATCAACCACAGAGGTTCCCACTTCACCATCTTGTTGGGTGGTATGGAAGGCACAGAGTGTATTATGTGTAATATTTCTGTACTCCATCAAAGCAGTACCCATTATTCCCATATCAAACACATGTGTGACCTATGCCAGCATCTCATATCAGGAACATACCACACTGTCAATTAGGTGGAAGGTTCACACATTACCAGCCCCAGAAGATATGTAGCAGACCACTCAGTGGTGTTTGCTGTTGCATGCTACAGGTGATGTCACACTTATTAGAGCTGTGGTTGATAATCTCCATGCACAGGCCCCAGACAGAGGTGGAAAGGATGCACAAGAACACACTGAGACAGACACAGAGCATAACTGAATGAGTTTTCATAGTGCTAAAATCTCACTTCCTCTGCATGGATACACCTGATTGTGTACTGCAGTACACAATTAAGATGTGCAGCAAGCTCTTTTTAGTATGTGCCATGCTGCACAATATGATGCTGCATAAAAAGATACAGTAATGGGAGACCACGGCACTGGCTGATACTGGTGTGCTAGCAGTGGAGGAGGAGCTGGCTGAAGAGTCAGAGGAGGAAGTGGCTGAGACAGGCTCACATGTGAGGCAAAATCAAGTGCAGTATATTGTGGCACTGAGCGAAGGCATCTGGTTCACACCTATAGTCCATGACAGAAATTGTGCAGAACAAAAGTGATGCAAGCATTCACAAATCCAGGCTATGTAGCACAGTGTATGAACTGGCTACATTGTGCATGAGATATTGCTTAACCCACATGAGCCAAGGGCTGAGCAGGTTACATTCATCATCATTTGCACAGTTGAGGGGCAGAGTTGCATGGAAAATGAACACTAGTATAAGCAAATGAGTCATAGGTGGTGCAGTAAGCCTGCTCATAATTAGAGTGTTATAGAATTTCAGGAATCAAGTCCTCAGGTGAGGATGTGGAGCTTCCAAGGGTGGACAGTTGGCAAGGTGTACCAGCTGTGCCTGCATCAGAGTCTTTGTCCATAGAACTGCAGGTCTGTCATCCAATGCCATGTGGTTATAGCCCCCCTCCCCCATGCTCAAGCTGGATGTCCATCCTTACATGTATGTCAGCTATCATGCCTTTTTCACCCCCCAAGGACTACATCCTGCCATGCCTGCACAGTGAGGCATGCATGGCTTTTCTCTCCATGAGGAAAATAATAATGGCTCTGCCTGTTCTTGTGGCCTTGCTGTTTGAACTGCCCCTTCCCACCAACATTGCAACATTTCCTGCCTGTTGCCTGTGCCATAACAACATTGGACACCCCCAACCCCAACACAGTGTGCCATATCACTGCCAGGGTCATTACAGTGTTAGCACACAGCAATAAGGATGGTGTGACAGCTGTGTGAGGCAGCCATACACCCTGCAGCTATTCCTCCAATGTGTTGTATATTACCAGTGTTAGCTATCTGCTGTACATTTCTCTGTATTTTTTATAGTGAAATATGTTGCTGTTGCTGTAATATATCCATCACTGTAGTTTGGTCTCTTTCAGTATGGCCACTGTGATGTTCATCTCACTATTTAGAAGCTAATAGCACAGTGATTATGCTAGTGATGCAACACAAATGACACTGTCTGAATTGTGACAAGAATTGCATAATCAGCCATATTCTCAGCTATGAGTAAATACATGTAAGAGAAAATATCTTCTGATGTTGGTATATTTTGTAAGTTTAGCATTCCTAACAACATGATTGTTTTTCAACTGATATTCAAATATAAGAGACTTCTCACAGGTTGCTTTGTTGTACATTGTTGCACACTGTTACTTTAAATACACATTATACATTAACTGCTAATTTAAAGACAAATATGATGTAAGTTTGCTAGTAACTGTTATGTTTAAACAATCACAATTTTAAGGAGAAAGAATGTTTTAAAAGCAAATGGGGATTATAAAAGGGGGTATATTATTGAGGATTTCTGTTGGATATGGAAGTATGGTGGACCCATAAAACAGTTTTACACTGACTTGTTCTGTTTGCACAGAGATAATACAAACTATAATATAAACTATGAATAGGCATGGGGAATATAAACGGGATTTAATCAACAGATTAGTTTATTATAGTCTGTTCAATTACACATTCATATTGTTACACTTTGTTAATAGATGACTGAGATTTAAAGTGTTTTCGAAAACTGTATGAAAATGCATATCAGAAAAAAAATTGAGTTTATATAATGGGGTTGAGTTGGATCTTAAGGATAATAAAGTATATTGGCCCTCTGAGACAGTTATGAAATGTGCTGCATGGATGGGAATATCACAAAATACTCCTGGACATGGGCATCATGTACAGAGAGCTGGATAAAGCTAGATGAAATTATCAGTTAAGAATTCTGATGTGAACTAATGAATGCAGATAAATAATGCTAAAGGAAGATACAATACTGAGTTCATACATAAAGAAAAGACATGTTAAAGCAATTTATACTTCAAATTGTAAAGTTTGTTAAGAAGTGGTTGATTACAAAGTATGCCTTCTCCATCCTATGCCCCAAACTCTGGGAATCCCTCCAAATTAACCTGAAAGACCTCACCTCATACCTACCATTTCATGCTCAGCTTAAAGATAATCTTAAGTTTGAATCAGTTTGTAAATACTTTTTCTCTAGATGCATCACCTAATTCCTCACTCTCCCCTTCACTACTCTGGCAGCATTGCATTCCTCACATTATTTCCCTACATCTCTTCCACGTTGTATATAGTTAATTTATGTGTGCCCTGACCTTACTTTTGCTATCTTTTACGCTTTATGATCTATTTCTTCACTGTTTCACTCTCTACTTCTTTTCCCTCCTTACTCTAACTATCCCTTCCTAATGTCCCTGTACGGTATACTTTAGTATCATTATGTAAACAAACATATCAGGACCAGGACAAAATCCAAAATAAACAGTGTACTAAGTGAAAAGACATCCACTTGGCTGAAGTTATTGATTCATTGTTATCTTCACACAACATTTTTTTTGTATACATGATGCCTCTTGTTAACTTGCTTGTCTACTGTCATTTATATATGTCTAGGTAGAAAAGGAAATAGGTACATTTGGATCATTGTTCAACCCTGGTTACTAAATTGAAAGAATGAATGAATGAATGAATGAATGAATGAATGAATGAATGAATAGACAAATATATACATACATACATCAACAGTTGACATAATGTGTGAAGTTGGATAGAGGTGTCTACAGTATTACTTGCAAGATGAAAGATTGCTGTAAATATGGTTTCTTTGGATGTTATCTATAAGGAATATGGAAGGGGTGGGCATACTGTGCTACTCCATTTCTGAAAAAGTGAAATTCAGTCTGGGATTTACAGACTAAATTATAAGAGTCATTAAACTTTAAGAGCTAAGTAATTAGATTATTAGGGCAAATGTTTCTGTTAGGGCACATGAATTTGGTGTATGATTATATTGCAAAATATAAATGTTATTATGACAGTGAATTCAAAAAGCAGGAAGGAAAAATATAGTTTTCCAACACATTAAATGGCTTGTGTCACACTGGCGAAAGTTGGCATGGCTTGGGTGGAAATATACCTTTTAAGAAAATTTTGGTGAGCCTGGCTTGAGGGGCTACATATATAGGCAATGAAGAATGTCTTAACTGGATGGCTTGAATGTGAAACAGAGTACTTGTTGAGGTAGTACCTGAATATCTTAGCCTCTTTTCAAAAACAGTTGTGCCAAATTGTTTCACATTTTTTATGGAAAACGATACAAAATAGCAGCACCGTACCATAAAGGATTAATGTGTAACTGCACCCAATAAAACAAGCACAAATTACGATACTAATAAATGTGAGAGCAGTCCACAAAACATGGAAGAAATAACCAGTTGCTAGCATAAAACGTAAAAAAATATATCTGTGGTCTGATGAAGCTATCTATTGAAAGCGCTTACTTTAATTAAACACAGATATGTTTTTTACATTTTATGCTAGCAAATGGTTATTTCTTTCATGTTTTGGGGACTGCTCTCACATTTATTAGTATCATATTTTTATGGAGGCTAGGAGGATGTATGGTATTATAAGCATGAAATCAAGACATCCAATCTGGCTGCACACTGATCAATAGCTCAATTTCAGCTCTCCCAGTGAAAAAACAGAAAATGAGAGACAACAGACAATGATATTGTCAGCCTGAGTAAAATTCAGTTACTTGCTAGTAAGTACAATGCCTAGATGCCTACAAAGAAGATATTAAAAGAGCCTGAAAGAAAATCAACTAGAAAGGCTAAAGAGAAAGCACTGACCTATAAGAATCCTGCAGCTGTTCAGCAAAAAATAGTCTAAGCTCCAAATGTGGTGTAAGATGTAGCTTCCAGTAATTTAGAGAAAAAAATAAGCCAAACGTGCTCAGAGATGGCTAAAATAAACAAAACACAGAAGGAGTATATCAAGTCAAATAACAGAAGGCTGGAAAAAATGGAAGAAGCTTTTAACAGATATTCTTATAAGCTGATAACACTGCAAAAATCAGAGATAAAAATGAAGAAAAGGCTGGCAGAGTTTGATAGTGCTCAAAAAGAGATATTTCAGAAAATAGTAGAATTAGAGGAAAGAGCAAAAATCTGAGATGCTCTGCTGTATCAGAAAAGCTAGAAGGAACAGACTGTCTTAATTTAATGAAGGCAAACATAAGCAAGTGAACATGTACTCCACGGCAAGCCATAAGAAAGCAGTCAAGACCTTTACTAGTAAAGATAAAAACCTACCAGCAGAAAGAGTTGACCCTGACAAAACTGTGGCAAAAGGGCAAAGTATTAAAATTTGGAGAAAGTAGAGTGTTTGTAGAAAGTAATTATTCACTGTACACCAGGCAGAAGAGAAACAAATTTATTTCAGTAATCAGGGAATGTTGAAAGGCAGTTGTGAGGTTCAAGCTGCCATATCCAGCTGTCTTCAGAATATTTTTTTCTGGAGGGTCAAAGTAATCTTTTTGATGCAGAACAGGCTAAGGATGAAATGCAAAAGATTGTCCAACAAAAAAGGAGTCATCAAGCAGAAGGGGACTCTGCTTCTCATTCATTTGATAATAAAGCACCCTGAAATACTTTGCCAGTGAACCCTTTTCAACTGTTCCAAAAGAAAATGCTTAATAGACAGAGAAAACCACAGGAGTTGACTAGGAGAATCAGGAGTACTGTGGAATTGAACCAGAATCTGGAGTTGGGAGATGGAAATGAACAGGAAGAAGACCATCAACATGGAAATTAGCAAATAAATGTGTGACTGCAAAGCATCAGTCACACTTGTGTAATACGGCTATATAACTTTCAGGGTTGGGAGGGTGGTCTAATGGTTAAGGTGTTTGTCTTGCAAGCACAAGGTGCAGGGTTTGAGTCTCACAAGGGATAACTGGCTAAGCTTAAAATGGCTCGCAAGGGCAGTTAGCTTAGTACTAATCTATGAACCTATAAGAATAAGTATAATCATTAGACTTTGTACTGAGTTTGTTAAATTTGTGAGTAACTGAAAAGCACTTGCCTCATGTCATTAATGTTTGGAAGAACTCTAAGGTTAGGGGAAGAAGAAGAAAAAAAAAACCCTTAAGTAAATTTTTTCTTTGCATAACAGCATTTTTATGAAACTTTTCATAATATAAGTTGCATCCTTTATAGTAAAGTGTTTCAGCTGTTCTTCTATGTGATAAAGTTATTAATGTAAACAGATGCCTTTTTTTCTCTTCTTCTTCTCTTTTCTCTCTTTCTTCCTTCTTTTTGGTATTAAGAAATGTAGACATTGCAGTGCAAAAAGAGAAGAAAAGCTAGACAAAATCATGTTTAATTAATAGGCTGTAATTTTGGGTTGATGAGGTGGGGGATGGGGGTGTAAAAGTGCATAGATGATAATATATGTAGAGCAGATAAGTTTTCTCTTACTTTTGTATAGATGAATGTCTAGATTAAGATCCTTGGCTTAATCTAATAAAAAATTTTAAACATAAGTAAGTAAATATAAGAACACTGAATATAATTTTTTTCTTTAGCAATAAATGTTTCAGCTTGTTATTCAGGCTACAACACAGGACTACATTTTTCTTTTTTCTCTTAATCTACCATGGAGCCAAGTTGATAATAGGGCAATAAAAAACAAAACACCGGTTTCATCAAGGCTAAAAGTTAATGATTTCTGAAAATATGCAAGTAGTTTTCACATCTGGGTAAGAGGAAGTAATGATAACAAAACAGACACAAATTAATGTAAGTAGAATCAGAAACAAAAACATGAGTCCTAGCATGGATAGCATCAATTTCAGGTTAATTAGGGCCTGTGTTAGCAGCTGTATGTTTGCACAAATGTTCCTATTAGGAGAATTAAACCTGATCATTTGAAAATATGCATAATTATGTGTGTTTAGATTAAGTTATCAGGTTATGAGGTGTTTTGGAGGGTGTTTTGTTTTTTGTTTGAGGGTCATTATTAAAATAAAAAATCTTGTAAAATGTGACATAGGTTCCAGTGTCGATGATAATAAAAAACTATATAAAGGACTAACCTGCCAAGCATTAATGGATGCATGTATCACAAAAGCTGGAAATAGACATTTAAACAACTGCCATATATAATAGGTGGTAATAATGACTTCTTACCATAATGGTGATACTTTCCATATTATCTTGGAATGTGAATCTGCTCACAATTATAGACAAAAAGGAAAGAATACTTAATTAATTTTAAGAAATTGAGACTGCAGGTAACAATGCTACAGGAAACACATTTGGAAACCAATGAGCATGTGAATGTGATAAAGGATTTCAGGATGGATATTCTGCAGAATATTAGGGACAAATGAAAATAGGAGTGCTTATATTAATTGCTAGAGGAGCTCTGGTAGTGACAGAAGATGGAAAAAAACATAATAATGGCAGATTTGTAGTAGTAGGGAGCTACTGGCAAGGGATGAGGATTATAGGGACATGCATTTGTATTCCACCTAAAACTATTATTTTGGAGCTTAAACATTTTGCGAGAAATAATCACCTCTCAGAAGGGAATATTATTCATAGTTGGGGACTGGAATTTGATTTGCAATAAGGATGTATCTAGAGAGCCTAGAAGGGAAAATATAATAAAAGTGGGTAATTTTCTAAAGAAATTTATGGAAATATCTGGTATAAAAAATCCAAATTCAGAAGCAGGAACTTAGAGATAATTTTCATATTACTCCTCAAGGTACAATAGCTAGGCTAAACTTGACAGAAATTATATTTCACATGAACATGTCTATTTAATTGAGAAGTCTGATACACATCCAATAACTATTTCAGATTATGAACCAATAATTAATAAGATAAAAATGCTGGGTAAGGAAGTAAAGAGGAGAACTAGTACTTCCCCACCTACCTGTTAAAAAGAGAGGAATTTATCCAGGAGTTACTAGGAAAGAGAAAATACTCCAAATGTTCAAGCTAGTGAGTGGGATAAAATGAAAGTGGAGTTTAAAAATAGGGTAAAAATAAAAAGGACATGGTTAAGAAGTAATAAGAATTATTTAGAGGGGCTGATAAAGGTTACATTATTACAAAATAATGGGAATCTCACAGAACAAGAAGAAGAGGTGCAACTGCATATTGCTACAGAGAAAATAAGGGAGTACATGCATAACATGCATAAGTTTAGAAAGATTGCTGTTAAGCAACTGTTTTTTGATTCTGTAGCGGTATTACAGATATTTTGGAAATTTTATGAAAATTTGTATAAAGCAGAGAAGTGCAGAATTCAAGAAAAAGCACAAATGGAAATATTTATGGAAAACTTAAATATTCCAAGGTTAGAGGTAGTGAGGCTCAACAACTAACAGTTATAAGTGAGGAGGAGATAAAATAAAAATGGTGATGGATAACCAACCTGCAGGAAAGTCTCCAGTAATAGATGGTATTCCAGTGGAAGGTTGGAGGCTATGAAAAAGGAAAGGAACAAAGCTCTGGAAGGTTTTGTTTAATAGCATTTTAAAAGGGGAGAGGCAAAAACATCTTAGAAATAATGTGTTGGCTCTAATACCTAAAGATGACAAAGACCCATCTGATCCAGCTTCATATAAGCCCATTTCAATTTTAAACCATAATTATAAAGTGTTTATGTTTATAATGGCTAAAAGAATGTCAAAATGCTGCCTAAATTGATAGATATGGATCAATGTAGTTTTGTGGAAGGAAGGCAAATACTTGACAACAATAATAGAACAATGATGATCCAGAGGGAAGCAGAATGTAAAAAAAATGCTGATGTTATTGGTGGATCTTTGTGCAGAGAAAGCATTCAACAGAGTAAAGTGAAATTTTATAAATAGAACAATGGAAGAATTAGCATTTTCTGATACAATAGTAAGGTTAATTAGAAGGAAGAATGCAGGATCAGAGGCAAAAATCAAAGTGGGGTGGT
Organism: Protopterus annectens; assembly: GCF_019279795.1. NCBI lineage: Eukaryota > Metazoa > Chordata > Ceratodontiformes > Protopteridae > Protopterus > Protopterus annectens. The sequence goes on from NC_056735.1 coordinate 711,628,920, forward strand.
GTCTCTATGATAACTTGTGTCTGAACAGAAGAACCATACAGGGGTGTCTTCTTTCTCCTTTGTTGTTTACATTAGATTTAGAAGCACTGGCAAAGAAAATAAGGGAAGCAGAAATTAAAGGATATAATTAGTATTGTGTTCAAGAAAAGTTGCCTTTATTTGCAGATATTATTTTATACCTGACAGAACTAGAAAAGGAAATCTCAGTGTTGTGGAATATTCTGGGACAGTTCTGTTTTTTTGAGGGATATAAAACTGATAAATATAAAGCAAAGGCTATGGCTGTGAACTAAGTGCCCAGGCATGAATTGTTCCAGCAATGCCCATATTTGTTGGGACATGATGGAATGAAGTATTTAGGAGTGAAGGTTAAAAAGTAGCTGGTTATGGCAGCTGGGGATATGTGAAAAGAGATAAAAGATAATGCAAAAAATGAGCAACTGGAGGCTCTTCCCAATGGATATAGATGGCAGGATACCAACAGTGAAAATATTTTATCCCTTTAATTTTATTTGCAAGTCAGGCATGTTTTTGTCAACCAGAGGAGAAGTTGTGGGTAGTAATTGATAAAGAGTTGAGGGATGTTGTTTGGGAGGGGAAGAAGGCAGGAGTAAAGAACAATAAGTTGATCCTCCCAGTGGAACAAGAATGTTTGGGATTACTGGAGTTGAATGAATATTTTAGGGCTACACAGTTAAGGCTATTATACATAACACAAGCAGAAAGCTACAAGTCAAAGAGGAAGGGGATGATGATGGAACAGGGGGGTAATTCAAGAAATAAGGAGAGAATGGAATTTTGGATGCAGATCCTTAAGGAGAATAGCAGTGGTCACGCAGTATATTTTGTTTGTAAAGAGACAGAGGCTATGCTAGGAGCTAAGCTGACACGAGAATGGAGAAAGGAGTGTCAGAGAGTAGACAGAAGGGGCCTGGAATTTACTGGAGGAGAATGTCAGGGGGAACCAAGGTACTGGGAAAAAGTAATTAGAGAAGAAAAGGTAATGGAATGGGAAGAGGTCAATAAGACATTTAGATTGCAGGCTGGTGATTGCATTCCCCATCAGGAATTGATATTAGAGTATAATCAAAGAGAAAGGGATGGGGAATCCTAGATGAAAGACCTGAATTGGTTGAGTTTTTAGTTGAATCAAGAACAGAAGCTGCAGTTAAAAAGGGATAATTAGTAGGCCATATAAAATATTGCACAATGACTATAGGAATGAATCAGAAGATGGCAGAAAATATTGGGAAAAGAGAATGAACACACAATTCACAAAGAAACAATGACAGGACATATGTATGGCTTCCAAATATGCAACAAAATGTAGAAGATTTAGGATTTTTGCTTGAAGTGTTTATATATATATATATATATATATATATATATATATATATATATATATATATATATATATATATATATGTATATATATATATATATATATATATATATATGCTTTTATACCCCAAGCAGACTCCAAAGAAGTTTTTCCTCAAGTAGATGGCAAATTTTGGAGGTGTGGTAAGGAAGAAAGAGATAACTAGGAACATATGTTTTAGGAGTGTAACAAGTTGGCACACTTTAAAGATTCTCTACAGAGTGCTCTGTCTGGAATACTGGGCGAGCAAAAGAGTGTAACTAGGAAGATGATTTTTTTTTTAGCTGGGATACAGGATCTGGGTTACCTAGACATGGTACGGTCTTGTTATGCTTAATTCTGGAGGCTGCCAAAGAGGCAATTGCTGAAAAATGGAAATCAAGATCTAAACCAACTATGCTTGTAGTCGTGAATGTTTTAACAGAGATAAAGGAACCGGAAGTAGGATCTTTGGAGAAGTGTGGGAATGAATTGCATAGAAAAAGATGGTAATTGTGGGAACGATACCTGCTAGGGAGTGTATTAGAGGAGGAGTGAGGTTTAAGAGAAGGCAGGAATTGAATGATTCACGTAAAGTACTTAGATTGTATGATATATAGAACTTGTTGATATGGTTTGATTATTTTTGTATGGATGTGGGCTTGCCTATGTCAAAAGTAATAACTCAATAAAGGTGTTTAAAAAAACATGAAATCAATGTAATGGGCAGAATGTTCAGTACTGAAAAAAGTAATGAGGTAAGGGCTGTCATGTTTCACTGCAGTGACTTGAATGTATATACTTAAATTTGATGGAGAGGAGCTCAGGCATGAGATAGGATGTCTATCAGTCATGGCCTTCTTAAGGATGATAGGGATAATAGAAATGAGACAATTTGTTAAACAGAGTGATTGTGCATGGCTGAGTATTATTCTGGGTAGATGCCTTCTGGGGATGGGGCTAAGAGATCAGTTTACTAAAATCACACTGTCTTGGCATCCATACTTAACACATTTTATCATGACATTGAGGGAACTTGGGATCTGGATTAAAAGGATTAAAGGTTATAAGGTATATAGTAATGCAAGCTGTGGATATATGGATTATAATCTCAAAGACTAGGTGGGGTATTAATGAGAATTGTGAATACTGAATGCTGTTTTTTTATTAAATAAGATGAGATAGTTTAATGAGAATAAAAAGGTATATCCACCTCATGTTGATGATTATTTGTGAATTTTATTTCAGCTGAGGAAATTAATTTACAATATTACTATGATTTCCAGTCTGACATCCTGAGATAGAAGTAAGAATGTTATAAAGTGGAAGGCATTATATCAGGGATGTGTAGAAAGTTCAACACCAACTGGAAGTCAGTAAAGCTGATTTATGTTAAAAAATAGTAAACTAGTCAGATGAGTATGTACAGCTAACCATACCTACTGTCAGTAAGGATGCATCACACTGTAGCCTTCTGTGGTTAGTTAATTCTTTATATTTTACCACAGGTTCATTATATTAACTACATGAAAAATTCAGAAAAGTGTGGACTTCATGTAAAACATGTATGCACATAAATAGATCAACACTTCAGTATTTGTAGTGGTATGGCTATGGAGAGTAAACCACATTAGAAAGTGGAGTGAGCATACATGCAGTGCCAGTATTATGCTAGCAGGGATATGTAATGTTCTGATAATTTTTTCTGCATTGAAACATGTTAATATCTATATTTTGCAGGGCTGTGTAGCATGCTATTTAAAATAAGTACTGCAGTGAATCAAGTGATAGCACATCATATAGCTGTGGATCAGTGTTGTGAATACCACTTCCAGAGCCTATGTGCTTCAACACTCCAAGAATCACATTTTAACACAGGCAAAAGAGAAATCACAGGACTGCATGAAATAATCATATAATATGTTTATGTGTAGTAAGAAAACTATTGTTTTTTCAGGTTGAGTTCCATTTCTGGACCATTTGATACAAAAACAATCCATCGCTTTTATTATGTTAATGGTTCACAGTACAGAGACTGTGTGACAAATACCAGACAAGCAGCTATTTATACTCTAAAATACCTTAGTTTGCACTGTGCTATATAAAAGTTCTGGAACTTTCTGTACATGAAATTACAGGGTACATGTGTCTGCTACAGCAACAAAAATAAATGCCAGGTATAAGCACATTTACAAACCTGCAGTGATCTGAGTCATGCACCATTTTCTGGTTTTAAGTATTGCAAATGAGAATACTTATGACACAAGATTCTCACTTAAACAGCCCCCAGGATGCATTAAACTGCGTGTCGGAATAGTGTTATTTCAGCATAAGTAGACCATGCCCATGTAAGTGCATCCATAGCAGTAGCATGCCTTGCATATTCATGAAGGTGCGCTACTGTTATGGCTGTGCTGACATGAACACAACTTAGTGCTGCGGGGGTGTCTAAGCAGTGCATGCATGTCTAACACACCCCTGCACTCAGAAAGTGCTGCACAGCACTTTTGAAAAGCATGTCAGTGTCCGCAGACACTGAAATGAAATAAAATGAATATTTCAGTGTCCACGGACACTGAAATAGATAGGGGAGCAAGAAACAATGCAGGGGGTGTGTGACAAGTTCTGTCACACACTCCCTGCATTGTAAAAGTGCTGTATGGCCATAGTTGTCAACTGTACATGCTTCCACAGAATGCCCAGATGCCTGCCTCACATACTTCTCAACCTCCTAGAGCAAGAAAGCTGTACAAAGCCATAAATAATTGGGGGCAAATGCACAAAAATAGGGACACTTTTTAAATATTGCACTGACAAACTCAGAAAGCTGATAGAATAAAAGGTTTGCAGTAGCACAGACTTCCTGAAGGGTATGAAAACTGAAACACAAATGTATGCCATTTGAAAGTGCCGTATGGCCATAGCCATTAACTGTACACGTTTCTGCAGAATGCCCAGATGCCTGCCTCACATACTTCTCAACCTCCTAGAGTAAGAAAGCTGTACAAAGCCATAAATAATGGGGGAACAAAGGCACAAAAATAGGGACACTTTTTAAATATTGCACTGACAAACGTGAAAAGTTGATAGAATAAAACGTTTGAAGGAGCATGGATTTCCTGAAGGCTATGAAGTCTGAAATCCAAATGTCTCAGCATGTTCTGACTTAACCCTGAGTGATTTGCCAATGATTTGCTAGAAAACCACAGTCACACTTCCTAACTTTTTAAGACTAATAATTAAAATCAGTCCCTATTTGTCCCTTTACAATTTCCCTTACTGTGACTGACAAGGAGTGCAGATACATGTAAATAAAGTGGGTTTATGAATTTATATATACTTTTTTCCATTCTAAGATATATGTAAGCATAGCTGAGCAGGTGTGCAAGTTATGACCCACTGCTCAGCATTGCTGAAACATCCCTGCTGCAATAGCATGGTGGTTAGAGTCCTGGCTTTGCATACAGGCATTCACGGCTTGAGTACCAGGATAGGCCTTTATTTTTAAATGGGAAAGCAGTTTTAAAATTATTATTTTAATTTTAAATTATGTAGTAATTTATATTTGTCAACCAGGATAGTGTAGCTGGTCAAACATGTAAGTATGAGTGCATATAACATGTGAAATCACCCATGTATACACACGTGTCCCATACAGTATAGTTACACCCCATGGAAATGTAATGAAAGCACATAGAGGGATGTCATGTAAAGTAAATCATATACACTTACTAATATGTTAGTAATGATTAATGAAGTCATTATCCTGATATTCTTTTAAAATGAAAATTGAGCAATGGCTAGCAGTGTTCAGCGATGCTTAGTCAGTGTAAGCATTCCTTAAATGTGAATGCAAAGCAGTAGTCAGCTCAGCTAAACAGATTTGGACACTGTTAAGCAATGCTCAGCAATTACCCTTTTAAGCACTGTTCAACCCAGCTTAGCAGATTTGCACACTACTTAGCTGAGCTTAGCATTTTCAAAATGGTCCAATGATGGCAAAGGGTGGGAATATTGCCTTCTTTAAACCATGCAGGTGGGAATACAGCCATAACCTGTTTAGTTTGATCTCTGCAGGAACATGTCTGGCATTGAAGAGGGAGCGGACTTACGGGTGCAGAGGTGGGGCATCCTGGAGTTCAGGGTCATGGCTGGTCTCCTCAAAGAACACCATGATGACAGACTGCTGCAGGGCCAGTACCAGGGCACTCAGTTTGAGGCAGAGGCCTGAGACCATCTGGCACACAACCTCACCAGTGCCACTGGAATCCCCCAAACTGGTGAGCAGGTGCGTCATCATTATGCTGACCTAAAGTGTAAGAAGGGGGATCTCTTGGCCCAGTGGATCCAAGATGCTCAGGACTGGCATGCTCCAGCAGTTTTAAGTATCCCAGATATACCTGCACCAAATTCTAGCCTGTGAATATGATAGACAGGTATGCATAATGTTTGTTTCTCACCCCTACAGCTGCAGAAGAGAAGGCTATGAACATTGAGGCCCATGCCAACAGACTGACAAGGATGCACCAACGGGCTGGTGAGTACAGATCTACCTTTCAGTATATATTGAAATAAATAAGAAGGAGTAAATTGTTTACAGTGTTCTGTGTGAAATGATTAAAGAAATGTTTTCCAGACTAATAGTCATCTACAGCATATGCAGTAGTAGTAGAGTACTGTGTCATATAACTACAATAAAAACCTAAACCACCAACTATTGTGTTTATTCCGATATGTTGTTGTAGAAATAGAATATGTACATGTTCTGCACAAAAATATGGTTTTGGCAGCAGGAATTAACAGAGGTTGTTCAGACAATCAGCTAGTATGCAAAACAGTAGCTTCTGGAGCTGTAAATCAAGATATACATAAAATATGTTATGCACTAAGATCCAAACCCTGAATACTAATTTCATATGTATTATTGTGTGTCCCCTGCTGCAGTACCTTGTGTTAACTTTTGTTTTCCAGATCGTATAATTTCAAAGGATTACAACACAGTACAGTAACTATCTGTCATGCATGAATCTCAGGATTACAAGGTCAGACTGTCTAACCAACAAAGTATTAAGCAGAAAATAAGACAGCAGTTCCCCAGTAGCCCAGTGTGATGAGAAACAGCCTTGTAGTTCATTTTAGCACACCCAAGCATGGTTCAAATCCAGGAAGTGGTACTGAGATATGTGCATATATACAGTCAAGAAATCTGGAATCTTTGTAGAAACAGTCAGATAGTGGTAACTGATATTTTTCCACAGATCTTACAGGTAATGTAATGTTTGTAGTAGCTGTTTAAAGGGTATAACAATACACCATGTGCAACTGTCCCACTGTCCAACTCCATGCCTACGAATGACAGCAGGATAGGTACATACACCATGCCCAAAGCCAGATACATGTCTCTCAAGTGTCACCCTGTCATGGCTAGTGTTCACTGCTGCCAATCACCTTGGACACAGATAGAAATCCAGGTGAACTATGCTAGTAGCAGACTCACACAACATCATTGTGGGGTGCCCCTTATTTGTCAAGTACGTAACCCTGATATGTAAAAGCCGCCTCCAGTAAAGTAGCCACAGTTCACCCAGTCTGCCCCATGCCATTACAGGTTGACAGTCTAACAGGTATGTATGTGTCACAGAAGCTATGGGACAGAGTATTGAGCAGTACTGTTGTGAAAAATAGAAGCTGATACAGTTGTTAATGGACTTTTTATTCTCTCCCTCACTGGTCATCTGCATCAATAATCATTATTCATATATTATGGGTATGTTGTTCTCAAAACCTATTGTTGGGACATGTGTTCCATTACTGTTCATATATTTTATTGGTTGCATATTAACATACCTTTTTCAAATACCATTATTGGTGGTCTGTTGCCATCAATGTAATTTGCATGCTGTTAAAATGCTTACTGTTGTTCCATTTATGCACGTGTTCTATTTGCTATGCAACTGTTTCAAATCTGTTGGTTTGGGTTAATGGGAACACCCATACATGCTGTTATAACTAACTTTGCAATGTGTTGTTCATGACTAACCAATATATCTGGGAAAACAACACCATAGCATGTTTGGGAAGGCAGATCTCGGCGAATCCACCGGTCCCACCCCATCTGGCCATGGCACCGGGCCCCAGCACATCTGGGACCCAACCTGGAACATCCTCCTCCACTGGTCCTGCACCTCAGGGGATGGGGCCTGTCCCCCCAGGCATGGGTGCAGAGAGGAGCCCGTCACCCGCATACTGTTCTGGGTATGGTGCACAGCATCATCTGCTCTGAGTTGGGTGGGAAGCTGTGCCAGATGGAGGGCCACCTGACACACCTTGAGGGGCAGACCACCCCTCTTGTCCAGCCCCCAGCACAGCCACCTTCAGGCTGTGAAGGTGCAGTGGTGACTGCCCATGGGTGGGGACCTCACTCCCACTGTATCCATTTGGGGGCTCATGGGCCTCTGATTCCCAACCACCCTCCCCATCCAAGGTGTTTACCCCCTTATGTGTCATATACTGCCCCTGTCTGCTGTCTTGTGTGTCTTGTCTGTCTGCAAATGCTACCTATCCTGCCAAACCTACCTCCCCAAACATACCTACAGCCCTTCCCCAACATCCAACTCTCATAAAAAAAAAACAGACATCTGTCCCACAAAAAAATAATTGACCCAAACATAGCTCTACATTCCACCCCATGTACAGTGAAATTAATAAATCTACCCACAAATTATTCTACAAATGTCTGTTGCCAACACCCCTCCCTGTGGGGTGTGAGGCTGTAAATTCCAAATTCTACACATTATTCACAGCTGTTGCTGCAGAAGAAATGTAGAGCTATGGTCCTTCCCTACACTTGCCCTGCACATCCCTAGCTGGTTTTCCTAATGTTTTACCCCCTGCTTGCCCCCATTTCACCACTTTCTTATCACTCTTTTTTTCTTTTCTTTAATTAAAATTAGCGGGGGTGTAAGCGGGAGTAAAAGCTAAGAGGACTTAACCATCTGTTAGCATCATTTAGCTTCACACAAAACTGTGCAGACTCACTTACAACTGCTTAAAACTGCCTTATTCACTCTGTCTCCATCATTCCTTGTTCTGCCCAGCAACAAAATAATCAGCCCTGTCAAGGCTTAAACCCAGGATGATGTGCACTACAATCACAGTAATGTACCACTACAACATTTGAGCTGTGGGAATTTGTAATGCTTTTACAAACATATCATGCATTCTCATCATTTAACATTAATAAAAAAAGCATCACTTCCAAGTCTTGAACCCAAGATCCTGTACACTACAATCACAGCAACATACCTCTACATCATCTGAGCTGTACAAGTCTGTAATGTTTTTACAAACATATCATGCACTACAGTCATTTCATATAAGGGGAAAATATATATCTATAGTACTCTTCTATACATGTATATGTATATGTAATACATAATGCAAATATATGTGTGTGTGTGTGTGTGTGTGTGTGTGTGTGTGTGTGTGTGTGTGTGTGTGTATATATATATATATATATATATATATATATATATATATATATATATATTTATACATATATATATATATATATATATATATATATATATATATATACAGATAGATAGATAACCAACCTCTTCCTGCAAGGCACCTGTAAAAAGCCTGACAAAGTGAGGGGATAAAGGGCAAACAATAGTGACATCTTTGAAATATGGCTGTTTTACACATAGAGGTCTGCTAGAGTAGCATGGTTTGATTTAACATGTAATTCCTGATAGATTCCAGGTCTGAAATGCAAATGAATGTCATTATTTACTGATGTCAATGCTCACATCATCCCAGTGATTTCTCAGAAACCCACTACTGTTATGGGGAACAGACCAAACATATGAGCCACACATCTGGGCAGTATCTAGACATCTGGACAGTGGAAAGGTATGACTGCAGTCATGTAACAGAAGAGAAAAAACAGTGAGAGCTGCCAACCATTTCACCCAGCAACTTCTGAACCACAGTAAGACCAACATGACACTACCCCAAATCAGCTCTGGGGAATTACCCGTGTATTTCCAAATATAGCATGCACTACAGGGATGGAACTGTAGGGAAAAGCAGATATTGGTCCGAAAATGTCCACCTACAACCATTTGCACCACAGTCACAGCAACATACCAGTACCCCAAATGAACTCTAGAGTAGAAAGTCTCTTTGAACAAACATATCCTGATTGCCAGTCACACACTACACAGACATATACTGGCCCAACTCACAGTCTACTGGGAATCCTAAGGTGTTACAGGACATTTCCCAGTCTGTCCTTATAAACATATACACCTGATAGACCACCAGCAACTGTAGCAGCATGCACAGTCAGACAGAAAAGAAGCTATGACACTCACATCAGTTACTCTCCATGCTCAGCCCAACAAACACTTACATGCAACACTGCTATACAATCTTGGCACTCTATTAACAATGGTCAGACATACATAATTCTCAGCTGTACAGATTTCCACAGAATGTCCAGGGTGTGGGACCATATTTATTTACCACTGCTGCATACCACTTCCAGGAGTCTGCTAAGTCATTGGGATGATACCAGGAGTGCAGTCAGTAAATAATTTTATACCATACCTCTGAACCTCTTACTGCAAGACATTTGGACAAAGCATAACAGACTTGGAAGACAGGAGGCCGGAAAGAGGGACATATCTGACATAATGGTGTTACATACCAAAACAGTTGCTGGTGTTACAGGGTTTGTTCTAACATAGCTTCCCTAAGGGATATGATGTCTGAAACACTAATGGATGTCAACATTTACTGACTACAATCCTCACACTATCCTACTGATTTTCCAAAATCAGAAGTTGTCTGAGGAACAGACCAAACATAACAGGCAAACCACTGGGAAATCTGTGGACATCTGGACAATTTAGAGGTATGTCAGAGACATATCACTTTCAGATGTAAAGTCACACAGAAAATGCATGTCCAGACAAACCCTGTTGAGCTAGCAATCCTCTATGCATATAACACCAATACTTACTTACAATCTGTACCCAATTCTGGAGCTTTGCCCCCCATGTTGTTGGGCCGTCTCCACATGTCTTGTCCTGAGAGGTATTTCCATCTACTGTTTGTGCAGCTGTAGCCCCCATACCTCCATAATGTCCCCCACACAGGCAAGGAAAAGGGGCACGGCCCACATGAAGGACTTAACTATAGCACTGTGTTGCTATGGCATTGGCTAATGGAAAGACAACACAGCTGCTCTGGATGTAAGTAGCAAGTGGGAGACACCGATTGCTGCACAGGCCATCACCTGCTCATGAGCATTACCTACAAAAGGCAAGCTGCTGCCTATGCAACACAGGTCTGAACCCATCTACAAAATGACAGACTGTGACTACACAAACCTAACCATTTGCAGTATGCTGAGGAAACTCTTCAGCACTATAACAAGTATGCCAATCACGTAAGCATGTAATGGAATGCAGAATGGAGGATGCAATGATGTCAAATATGACATTAAACACTAGGTCACAGCAAGACCTGCTGGACCCACATGCTGCTGTCTGGCACCTATGGCCATTCCTGCTTCCCTGTCTGCATTGACATGGGTTACATCTCTGGGCCGTGAGTCACCCCAGCAAAGGTCAGCTCATGTATAACTACTACTGGAGTGTCTGTGACACTGCTAGGCCAACTACCTGGGATGTTGTACATATTTATATGTCACCTGTGAATGCTACTATGATACATATGCTTGTCCTACAAATCTAATAGACTTATATAGGGTATGTGTATTGTACACAACAGGCACAGAAGTGTGTGTTGAACTGTATGTTAAATACTGAGCCCATACCTGACAACTGTCCAGAGTTTTGCAGACTGACCACATGTCTGCCTCTTATTTGTAGTCAATGCCTCATACAGTTGTGTATTGTCTTGAATATCACTGGCAACCCATTAAAGACTGAAGTCATAACATAATAGCATGCATTTGATTGTCAGAAATCATATCCTGCAGAGTAGACCTGTGAATCCGACACCATCTTTGCTGGCAACTACATGTGTTTCAGCTAGATTCATAAAGTGACACTATTTTTTTGGCCTTTTCCCACCAGTGATGTGTGCCCTTGTTCAGATGTCCTGCACTAACAGGAGCTAGGTGTCTTAACATAAAACCCATGTCAATGCAGGTGTACCTTATCCTGTAGGATACCGACATTTGTGCCGCCACTGACACCTGCTTTGGAGCTTTGGAGAGCACACTAACCTTGCCAGGTTACTCATCCCATCATATATTTAGACCCTAAATGGAGGTCTGCAAAGCCACAGGAGGTGGAGTGTTGAACATAACATACACATACACACCTCCAGGCTGGCCAAACAGCATGACACATGGGAGACATCCCGAGTGCAGTTAACAGTTGACGAAACACCTACTCAAATCATAGCTTGCTACAGGCCTCCAACCATGACTATGGACACCCACCACATCTATTGGGACTTGTTGGAATCTGTCAGGATTCAATCATCTACCCTGCTGCTGGGTTGGCTTTCTCAATGGCAATGAAGTGGATCAGCTGGTAAACACTCCTACAACAGATGGAAATAACCTGTACCTGGTTCTAGCCAACATGAGTAGCCACTGTAGCACTCCTGCAGTGTCATCCTCCTTGGTAAGATCTGACCACATAACCAACACTGTTCAGGTCACAGTCTCCCCTGCCCCCCTCCCCCCCGTCAGAGTCAAACAAAATTAACTTTACACAAATGACTATAAATCTCCTCAAAGCAGGCAGAAGTAGCTTTACAGCCAATGTCCTATCAGTTGAAACTAGCAGTTGTGTCCAGGCCCACACCACAATACTATTTGGGTACCTACATAGCTGTATGGACTCAGCAATACCTGACAGGACAAAATCATCTCCCTCAAGGTAGGGTAAACATCTGTGGTGGACAGCAGCAATACACAAATACCATAATAGGTGGAAATAATTGTTGGACAGGGCCAAGAAGGAACAGGTGCCTTATTGGAAGCCATGTCACCTTGGTCTGCACAAGCAAATAAGGTCACAGGTGAATTGCCCTAAGGCTATTTTTGAGTGCAAATTGGACACATCCACCAAGGCCAATCACTAGGCTTTCCACACGTGTCTGCAATCCCAGAGGCAACACACAAATCTGCTCTGTAGTGGTGGTCAATAACACCACATACACATACAGCATAGATATAGGCAACCAGCTGCAAACAGATAAAGTGTAAACATCATCCCCTGTCCCCCATTGGTACACATGTGCATGCACAGCATCTGCCCCCCTCCCCTCATCATCAGGAAGCAGGTCTGCAATGCCCTCTCAAAGGCAACACACAGAAGTCTCCATAGGTCTGGTACCATTCATGGCTGCATCCTACATGAACAAAGGCAGGGGCTCTCAGATCCATTCCGCACTATAGTCAACCACAGCCTGAGCACTGGTGTCATCCCATCTGCACAGAGGACAGCCACTGTCATCCCTATACACAAAGGCAGAGCAATCCACCAACCCAGTCAATCATATGCACTCCAGCCTAACTATTCAGACCACAACTGGAATCCAAATGCTTTCCTTACTGCTTTGCAGAATAAATGAAGACCATGTAGTAAAAAAACAGAAATAATTTATTCTAGCACCTCGATGTAACCACCTTCCATGGAGGTGGTTACACCAAGGTGCTAGAATAAATTATTTTTGTTTTTTACTATGTGGTCTTAATTTATTCTGCAAAGCAGTAACAAAAGCATTTGGATTCCAGTTGTGGTCTGAATAACTGGAGAAGGTGAAGGGGGCTCTGTGTGGTTACATCAGCCTAACTAGCCTGCTCTGCAAGGGCATGGAAGTCAATATCAAGGACATTATGAACAAGGACATTGGCAACATCAAAATGCCTGAGCCCACACAGCACAGTATTGTTAAAGGGAGATCAGGCCTGTTAAACCTGGTTGACCTCTCTAAAGTGATCAACAAACACAAGGATGAGGGGAGGTTGGTGAACAATGCCTACTTTCTCTCACAACAATCCCCAGGCAGCCAGGATACATACACCTACACAGCTAGGCACCAACCTGTATGTTACCAGATGGGTAGCTAACTGGCCCAATGATAGCACCCACTCAGTCAAAGTAGTGGGACCCACCTCTAGTAGTAGAGTCTTGCAAAGTGGTGTACCACAAGGATTGGTCTGGGGGTCTGTACTGTTTGAGATATACATAACTGAGGTACAGGACAAAAGCAGCGGTCTGTGGCAGACTAGGTGTACAGATGCTTGCAAGCTGGCCACTGTCTTACATTCCCCTACTGATGTGAACATCCCCCAAGAGGCCCTAACCCAATTAATGACTGGTGCAAGAAGCATTTCCGCAAACTGAATGCCAGGCGAGGCATCATTCTCCCTGCTGTTGCAGATGTCATCCACACTAATTATGACATTAATAATGTACTGAGCATGCAATCAGGTGTGAGGTGGCTTGTGCACCAAGGTTGGTAGTAACCTGACAGTTTCCCACCATGTGGGCACCATTGTACAGAAGGCTGTCTACATGGCCCACCTCACAAATATGGGTATATCATCCAGGAACCATGAGGCCACAACATCCCTGTACGCCACCCTTATCAGATGCATTACCAAGTATGATGGCTCCTTTGGCATCTACCTTGCCAAGCAAATGCAGTAGTTGCAGAGGACACAGAGATTCCTGACCAGGCAGGCAATTCCAGGGTCTGCAACACCTATCCTATACAGGTAGGCTGAAAGTCCTGTCCCTGTACTCAGTCTCATACAGACTGATCATAGGTGACTTGTGTCTGGCATACAAGGCCATGTCTAAACCAGCCTTGATGGCATTTCTGCATATCTGTAAGACAAATCGCACTCATGCATCATGCACGCAAGGCCCTCACCTGGTCTGTGACATGTATAGTACTTGTTAGTGGGATACTGTCTTGTCCCACATAACACACAGTCTGTTAAATACATTCGCTCCCCATGTGTAGCAGAGTACATGTATAACCCTCTTGAAGAAGAAACTGGATGACTTCCTGAGAAATGGATGAGACACTCCCGGAATCCTGCGTGTGTCCGAGTTGGACAGGGGAAACAGGTGCTGGCTTGGAAGGGGCATGGGCAAAAATGTGAGCCAGGCTTATGAGGGCATCAGGACCAATAGCCTGGTATCATCTTATGAGGCTATGCACCTAGTATTTTACATGTTCCTTGTATGTATTGCAGACAGTCAGACTGTCCTGCAATGTTGTCTGAAATGAATCCCTGTGAATCTGAACTGTGTATGCACTGCAGTGATAGTGTATAGTCTTGTCCACTCATCAGTTGTCATCACATATCATTACACCTTGTCATTTTGTGTTGTCTGTATAACAGTAAGTCAGCTCTTACAGTACGTGCATATGCACTTGGTGACACTGTATATCTCACTCCAATAGGATTGGTCTTGGCCACAATTACCATTCTGCTACTAGCCCCATCACACAGTAGGATTTGAAACCCTTTGTTGTGGGCCTGACAGTAGCAGTGAAAGAGATGGATTGCGGCAGGCAGAACTACCATAAGGTCTGCCCTGAAGGGCCTATAGGTGTCACAACTGTGCCAGACTGTACCAGGAGTGCGTGTGTGTGTGTGTGTGTGTGTGTGTGTGTGTGTGTGTGTGTGTGTGTGTGTGTGTGTGTGTGTGTGTGTGTGTGTGTGTGTGTGTGTGTGTGTATATACATATATATCAGCAAACATAATACTTCATGGTATTAATTTACATATGTTGTGTTCCCCTAGCAGGTGAACACAGAGGTTGGTGTCCCTCCCCCTCACAACCTGATGTCAGTGTCTTAGCAGACTCCCATGATGATGGTGCTCATAGTGAGGCACAGGTGGGGTTTCGGTGCCTAGATACATGCCATTGTTTGGTATCCCACTATCACCCACCATGTCCCTGCACACAGTCAGTATGCTCACACATGCCCAGTCCCCAGCAGCCATGGATAATGGACAGGTTAAAGGTGGTGGTATGGAACAGGCTAGTGTGTTGAGTATGTTGAGTGTGAGTGTAGACACCAGCCATAAGCAGAGAGCAGATGAGACCACACACAGGCAAATAAACAAGGGTGCTCAACAGAGGATTACTGCCCATCAAGCCCCTGTTGCTAGTGCCATAGCAGTTGTCACCAGACACATGTTATGGTCTGTCATGGAGGCACAGGCGTGTACTGACTGCAACACCAAACAGATGCTCAGGGTCATGAATGCAGCACTCCCTGCCATGCGTGATGACCTCCACTGCAGTTGTGATGCCATACGTCATCTTGCCAATGTTGTGGATAGACTGTGGGGTGAGACATTGTCACTGCTCAACCGTGCAATATCTGTGCTTGAGCATGTGACGGGAGTAGGGCATTGGCCATGTGGACGTAGGCCAGTAACATCATCAGCTGTGAGTCCACATGGCCGTGTACATTCACAGTCCTGTAGTGGCAGTACCAACAGCACTACTGAAGGGAGGGTACTGTCCACACCACACCGGAGCAGGCCATAGGCACATTGTCCTGGCCACTCCCATCAGGGATGTGGGTCCAGCAGACAGTAGTCACCATCAAGGAGTAGTACTGCATCTGTCCTTGGGCCTGGCAGTGCTAGTGATACTCCTGGCAGAACCAGTTACCACATCCCTGTCGGTAGATGGTGAACTGTACATCCTGCCATGTATGGTCTACAGCTGTCCAACGTAGCCCTGTGTCAGGCATCTACATTGCTTGCTGGTGTGCAGACAAACACTCACACATCCCTATCCCAGGCCAGTGACCACCAGACATGCACAAGTCCTCTGCATGACCAAATTGAACATCACCCCTCCAGACACACGCACACACACACACACACACACACACACACACACACACACACACACACACACACACACACACACACACATAATGTCAGCCATATGACTCACCTTAGGTCTCTGGCAATCCAACACCACAACCTACACCATCGATGCACGGACATGCTCATATGGGTCTGATGCACAGGGTGAGTATGGTACAGTGTAGCAATGTCATGCTGTGTAAGATGCTGTCTGCTGGCAGTAGTTATGGGCACACATCGAGGTGTATGTACCTTGTTAGCCATGATGCACTATTGTTGTTGGTACTGCTGACTGACTGTAGTGTCACGTACTGTATTCTGGTTGTGTTCCAGGTGCCTGTGTGTCTGCAGGCTGTGGGACTGCTGTCAGTAGCAATGATGAGTAAGGCAGAGTGGAAACACAGTGATCTTTTCATAGCCAAGGCACAGCTGTAAATTTGCATGTTTACCAGGTGTGTTTACATGCAACAGTGTGTGAGGGGCAATTGTGGCAGACAGTGTGACCTTGCATACATACCCTTGACACAGCCATGGGTAATGGACAGGTTAAGGGTGGTGGTATGGAACAGGCACATACATGTCATCTGGGTGTTCTGTAGGATCACAGGCTCACACATACAGAGGAGGTTACTTGAGTACTGGCACTACGTCCTTCACCAGCTTACCCATTACTTTCACTGCAATAGATTAAGCTATCAGCACCTGTTGCCTTTGCTATTTCTGTCACATCCACTCAATCATCATGCAGTTGATAAGGGTTTGCCTGGTACTGTGTATGACAGGTTTAGGGTATGTATTCCTGACACAAGTCAGCCTGTGTTAGTCTAACCTAACAATCACCAGCATGTGTGTCTGCTATCTCATATGCATGTCTGACCACTCGTACTGGTAGTGCACACAGAGTCATAGTCCTGTACATGGGGCAGCTGACAAAGGACTGAGCACAGCCCCTACTTGCACAGTCTTATGAATGATAGCACTAGATACATAACACAGATAGCACTGCAGTACTGTAGTGTGGCAGTGTCTGCCACTACTATTGAAGTGTGTGACAATTGCAGGGACTGTTAGGATTGGCAATGGTGGGTTCAGAAGCTCTTAACATGTTAGAGCCATCTCACACACACGCCCACTGCTGCATGGAGACATGCACTGAGACACACATACACATGGAGGAGACACTTATCAGAGTAGATGACCTACCATTCTATTAATGTACAATACACTGTGACATGACCATTACACCACAGTGGCTTGCTGTTAGAAACTGTGAAACTGTGCTTGTACAGTGGATGACATCTATATGGGCCAACACTAGGTTGGCAATGGGAGTGTTCACGGGGTGGAAGAGGCATACAAAATGGTACAGCCATCACATACACACACTGAAGACAGCCACATGGACTGTGCATACAAAAACACATACACAGTTGCCAATAGACATATCAGTAACCCTATGTATCCACTTGTATGTACTATATTGCTACGTACACATGCCATGCTTCACATACATTATATGCCTGGGACATAACACACAACCTCTTACAACAGGTAATCTTGCAAATGCCTTCATGGATGGTGGGATAACCTTCCAGACATAGCAATTGGTCTTGCCTACTGCTCCTACATACCTACACAAGTGATAGTGTGACAGATTTTGTATCAGCATGATGTGTCAGCCAGGTACGATGTCTGATGGTGGCATGTGTGTCAGTATGATAACTATGACATATTTGGCAACAATATCACAGGAATGCTCATTGTCAGGGGACACAGACCACATATAGGATGCAAACATGTGGATATCCCATGTACATCTGTACAGATGACTGGTATGGGCTGTATAGTGTTACATGGTGCATGTGAGGCAGATGCCATTAACAGGGTCTTTAAAGTAATGTCATGGGTAGGTGGTCAACAGGCCTTAAAATGGTATAACCTGCAAACACAATAGCCACAGGGGATAAGCTTCACACACTACTATAGCTGTCAGTATTGATACTAGAACCCCTACCTATCTAGCTATTTCCACTATAGTATTATGCAATTATTGCACATGCCACAGAGCTTAGAGGGCTGGTACGTGTATAGAGGTACATCTAAGGTGAATGACCTCAGCAGGCCTTGTAAAGTAGGGCAGTGGGACATGTACTGGGTGGTGCACACCTCAAAATGGTATAATCCATAGCCCCAGAGTATATGAGTCTCACCCAAGCACACAGTTACCAGTATTGAGATTAGAACCCCTATCTATCTAGTTATGCATACTACAGTGTTACACAGTTATCACATGCACCACAGAGCTTACAGGCTTTAAAAGTGTCACACGGTATGTCTAAGTTGATTACATCGAGAGCCCTTGTAACGTATGGCAATGGGAAATGTACTGGGTGGGAAGGGCATCAAAATACATTACCCTACAAACATACACACTTACAAATGCCTTCATACACACACACATTTGCTACAACTGAGTGTAAAACCCCTACCTCTCTAGTTAGCTATACTACACTGTTAGTTAGTTATTACATGTGCCATGGAGCTTATAGGGCTGAGTGCTGTCCAAAGGTACTTTTAAGGGCAATGAAATCAGCAGGACTGCTAAAGTAGAACACTGGGAAGTTTTGTGGGTGGGAAAGTCCTCAAAATACTTTGTCTTACAAACATGCACACTTACAAACTCTTGTACATACAATTATACAAATACACACACACATTTGCAAGACCTGAGAATAGAACCCCTGCCTATTAAGTAGTTTGCACTACAGTGTTATGCAGTTATTGCATGTGCTACAGAGCTTACAGGGCTGACAAGTGCCCAAAGGCAGTTCTAAGGTGAATGACATCAGCAGGACTGCTAAAGTATGGCACTGGGTGGGAAAGTCCTCAAAATACATCACCCTACAAACATACACACCTACAAACTCTTGTACATTTGCAAGACCTGGGAGTAGAACCCTGGCTTATCTAGTTATTTGCACTATAGTGGTATACAGTTATCACATGTGCTACAGACCTTATTGGACTGACAACTGCCCAAAGGTATTTCTAAGGTGAATGACATCAGTAGGACTGCTAAAGTTGGGCACTGGGATGTGTACTGGGTTGGAAAGTCCTGAAAATACTTCATCCTGCAAACATACATACACACACACTCAAACGCACACACACACACACACACACACACACACACACACACACACACACACACACACACACACACACACACACACACACACACACACACACACACACACACACACACACACACACACACACACATATGCACACTCATTTGCCAGAAATGGGAATAGAGGCCCCAGTTGCAGTTATTTGTATCATATTATATAGAGCAATTGCATGTGCCATTAGGCCTGGGGCTGCAAAGGTACTATAAGGGGAATGGTATCTGTAGGCCTAAGTGGTAGGGGAGTAAGGGTTGGGGAAGGTCGCGGGAAGGACACCTCATCTTATAAACATACATGCACACACACACACACACACACACACACACACACACACACACACAGTCTGCTAGTTAGGGCACTGGGAAATGTTGTGGGTGGAAAGGTCCTCAAGATACACCATCCTATAAACAACAGACTTACACACACACACGGTTGTGGGAACTCGAAATATTTAATATTACATATTTATTGCACATGCCACTGAGCTTATAGAGCTGGAGCTATGCAAAGCTACTTCTTAGGGGAATGATATCAGCAGGTCTACTAAAGTAGGGCAATGCATTTGCCAGAACTGCCCTGCCTATCCAACACACACACACACACACACACACACACACACACACACACACACACACACACACACACACACACACACACACACACACACACACATTTGTTAGAACTAGGAATGGAACCCCTGCCTATCTAGTTATTTGTACTATACTGTTACATACTTATTGCATGCACCACAGAGCTTATAGGGCTGGGGCTGTGCAAAAGTACTTCTAAGGGGAATGACATCAGCAGGACTGATAAAGTAGGGCACTAGGAAATGTTGTTGGTGGGAATGGCCTAAAACTCTTTCACCTACAAACAAGCAGACACACACTCACTCTCTCACACACAGTCTCACTTGCCAGGACTGACATTAGAACCCCTATCTATCTAGTTATGTATGCTATAGCATTACACAGTTATCAGATGAAGTTGGTAGATCGATTTAGTGCCAACTTCACCCCTTGCTCTCCACCTAAAGGGCCCATCTCAATGCCAAAAGATTGCCAAATTCCGGTAATCATGGCCACACAGGTAGAAACTGCACTCTCCAAAGCTAAGAATACAGCATCCATGGAACCAGATGACATCCCGGGCTGTGTACTACATGAACTATAAAATTAACTGGCACCTCACCTAAGTGTCATGTTTAATCATAGCCTCACCTCAGGCTTCGTACCCACTGAGTGATGCACAGGTACAGTTATCCCTCTCCACAAGGGGGGATCCACCTTGGATCCCAGGAACTACTGTCCCAGCAGTCTGACGAGCCTGATCAGCAAGGGCATGGAACACATTATCATGGCACTTATAAACAAAGACATTGGCAACATTCAAACACTGGACCCTACCCAGTTTGGGTTCGTTAAGGGCCGATCTTGTCTCTTGAACCTGATTGACTTCTTCGAATCAGTCTCTGGAGCTGTAGACGAGGGTAAGATGGTCCACACAGCCTATCTGGACCTCGCCAAGGCCTTCGACACCATCCCCCACTCCGGAATCATAGAGAGACTTACTAAGCTTGGCATAAATCCGTACATCACTCAATGGGTTGCCAACTGGCTTACTGACATAACCCAGACTGTAAAAGTAGCTGACTCCAAATCCAGTTCCAGACAAGTGACAAGTGGAGTACCTCAGGGTTCAGTCCTGGAGCCACTCTTGTTTGGCATCTACTTGTCTGAAGTACAGGCCAACAATAAGGGACTCTGGCTAACAAAGTTCACAGATGACTGCAAACTGAGAGCCATTATTGAATCCCCAAATGATGTGGATATTATACAAAAGGGCCTTACAGAAACAGATGCTTGGTGCCAGAGTCATGGGATCAAGCTTAATGCCAAGAAATGTATAGTTATCCCCTTTGTGAAAAAACATGTACTCATGAATTACCACATAGGTGGCAGTACACTAAACACCGAAAGTGTGATGAGAGACTTAGGGACACAGGTGGACAGTGGTCTCACCTTTGATAACCACATCACCACAACAGTCATGAAATCCTTCTATGTGGCACACCTCATCACTAAGGGATTTTCATCCAGAAAAAAGGAGGTCATTGTCCCACTGTACTCATCCTTCATTAGACCCATTATAGAGTACAATGCCCTGTTTGGTATGTACCTCACAAGACATCTGCAACAGCTGGAAAGGCTGCAGAAATACCTCACTAAAATAATCACAGGCCTAAAGCAGATGCCCAATGCTGACCATCTAAAAAAAACTCCAGGTATACTCTGTGGCATATCGTCTACTCAGAGGCAATCTCTGCTTAACATACAAGGCCATGTCAAACCCCAAGCTGTTGGACATGTTCCACTAAAAGAAATCCCAATCCCTCAGAGCCACATGCTCCAGGGATCTAAACCTTGTCATCACATTGAACAAAACATGCTGGAGGGATAGGTTCCTGACCTAGAGACTCCCCATACTCTGGAATAGACTGCCCATACATGTCAAGCCGTGCGCCTCCTTGGCCCTCTTCAAAAGGAACCTTGATGATTGGATGGGAGATAGGAAATTCACCCCGGGGATCACATCAGTCACCCTGCTAGACAAGGGTCCAGGGAAGTTAATATTGTGGGAAGAAATATCCAGGGGAATTGTTATGGTTAGGCTTGTATAGGCCCTAGGGCCTATAACCTAGTACCAACCTATGAACCTATGAACCTATGCACTACAGAGCTTATAGGGTTGATAAGTGTCCAATGGTACTTCTAAGGTGAATTACAGCAACAGATCTTGTGCAGTGGGCAATGGGAAGTGTACTGAGTGGGAATAGCCTCCTAATACTTAGACCTACAGACAGACGGACACACAAACACACACACACACACACACACACACACACACACACACACACACACACACACACACACACACAAGCAGGTGATGTGATATTATAACCCCCAACTCAGTACTATTACATAATGGAGCTCACCTTCATGTTGGCACATGCGACTGGTTATGGCCAGTATGCCACTGTCTGCAGCAGGACATCACTCTATGCCATTCAGGGTATCTGTGTGTGTGACTCAGTCTGTGTGTATCCCCTTGTGTGTGTGTGTCTCTCTCTCTCTCTCTCTCTCTCTATCACTGTCTGTCTCTCACTTCCCCACATCTATGTGTGTGTATGCTTGACATATTATCTGTTGCCCACATATATGTCTGTGTATCACATGCAACAGATGCTGAATTATCACATATGGGCCACCTACAGCCAGCTGAAGGTAATCCTGTCTGATGGGTATGTGTAGGGACGGTTAAAGTGTACATAGCTGTCTGTATGCAAAGACATATATACACAATGCAGTCATATAGTCTGATGTGGGTTCCAACATAGCCTGTGATTCCCTAAGTGTAGGAGCATGCCCAGTGTGATGTTCTATAGTGAGAGTGGGACTCCATTCCGCAGATAGGTGTACTCCGGTCCTGGGCTTTGTGTGCTACAGCCATACCTCTCAGAAGTAAACAGGACTTTCCTAAGGCTACTGGGTTTGTTTAGCAGACATTTTCTGACATATCTGTAGTCTGACACTACAATATATTGTGTCATTACCTAGTGACAGAAATCCTCAGATCATCACAGTGCTTTACCAGAGAAATACAAGATGTATGATGCACAGACCAATATTATGAGCTCGGCTAGATACATTCTTGCCCAACTAGGCGAGTTGGGAGGTGTGGGTACAGCTGGTTGACTGATGACACTGTGTAAACAGTCCAGCAACTTGGTGTTATACTGGCTGGGCATCTCCTGCTTGTGTAGTATCTTTCTTACATGAGAAGTCATATCCTGGTGTGGCCATACCTCACAGCTGTATATTTATTGGCAGATTGTCCAGGTGTTTGCCTAGAAGTTTCATCCAGTCTACATAAACTTGTGTTTGTATGGCAAGTTAGTTGCATATAATTGAAGACTTGACGTTACAACATAATGACAGACATTACTGTTTTAGATTACATAACCTTCACACAATTCCCGCTAATGCAAAACCCCTCATCCTACCAACCTTCTCAGTATGTAAGGGCAATAGTTACAACACATGCCTATCATTGTGCTTTTGTCCCACTTTTATTTATGACCTTCAGCAGATGTCTTGCTGTCAGAGGTTGAGAGTTATGGGTGTGGGTACAGAGTGCATTCTACTGTGCAGACATGTCCATTATATGTGTAGTATATTCCACATAGCACTGTGACTTCCAGATATGTCAGTGGCAGAGCAGTACAGAGTAATGTGGTGAACCAGTGACAGACAGTTGTGTATAGGTTGGTGGTTTGCTATGACATTAGTAAGGAAGCCCTTATAACACATGCAGACAAGAGTGTAGCCCATGTTAAGACATATCAGAACACAGAGGCCCTGTCCAGCAGGGACACAGGTGGGATCACAGTACTGTCTTCAGTGTTTCCTGTGCACTTATACGGGAACGTATCACTAAGGGTATTGAGGCACTTGGCTTGCTGTTGACAGGGAGTGAATTTCACAGATGGGGGAGTGTGTGTGGTACATGTATCTGTCACACCAACAAGCCATACTGATATCACAGCCCAGGTTGATGCTGCGCCTACAGGTTGTTGTAGTTGGCCTGGAGTTCCAAATGTGCCATCAAGGCAGGGTCTGGATTGCTTTGTATGCCAGACAGAGGTCACCTCAGCAGAGTCTGTATGGAATGGTGTAGAGGGACAGTGCTGCTAGCCTATCTGTGTAGGGTTGGTGTTTGGGGCCTGGGGTAAGGCCTCAGTGTTTGCAAGACCCTTGTGTATGGAGTCTACATGGTCTGTGGTGTGTAGGTTTGTGGGGTTCTCATGTCATTTTGCCTCTGAGGTGTCCATTGTTTGGGTTTTGTTTTGTTGCAGACCTCCATTTACATGTGTGATTGTTATGTATTTGCAGGTGATGTTTACTGACCCTTTATACTGCATGGCACCTATGTTACTGCACAATCTGTTATGGTGTGCACATTTTCCATTTGTCTGGCCAGTGGTACCCTTTCCCTTATGTGTGTCTCTTTGTCCTTCTGTAGTCCAGTCACAGGCTTTGGCCACAATGACTGCTATGTATTTGTAATTCTGATGTGGGCAGTGTACATGCCATTGCATCGCACACAGGGTTGTGGATGTCACACCTCTGAGTGTACCTATTTAGCAGGTTGTCCATCATTGTACCAATCCATTTGCTGTGGTCCTTAGATGGTTTGTGTTGCTATATGTTATTATGAGACAACATGTGGGCCTAGCTGTCATACCATCACAGACTGACATCAGCACAGGCCAAAATATGACAGTCAGACAAAGGGCCACACATGGGGACAGGGTGTTAATCATGTTCTGCCAAACATAGACAGTTGGTAGAC
Source organism: Protopterus annectens (assembly GCF_019279795.1). Lineage (NCBI taxonomy): Eukaryota > Metazoa > Chordata > Ceratodontiformes > Protopteridae > Protopterus > Protopterus annectens. The sequence continues at coordinate 711,653,782 of NC_056735.1, forward strand.
CAGTTTGTTAATTGCTTGTTTGCTCTTACGGGTTTGATGTCTACTTCCCCACTGTCTGCCATTGCTGTTTTAACATGACCCTTTCTTGTTTGGCAAATAGTTGGCAGGCAAATGCAATGTTAGGACAAGCAGAACAGATATACAAGGCATACTTGTGCTTCTTCTGTAACAACCTGTGTCATTCCAGGGGTATTGTTGTTGGCCACTGACATGTTGACAGTGCTGACACAGAAAGGTGGCAGCCTTTTATACACTGGAGTACAATGACCTTCAGGTACCTCAACTTCTGAGAGCCAGACATCTGGACAAAGCCATAAGTGATTGGGGGACGGAGGTCTAAATATCGGGACCATTTCTAAGTATTGGCCTTACAAACCTAGAAAGTTAATTCAATAACAGGTTTTGCATTAGCATGGATGTTTCTATAGGTATGCAGTCCGACACTACAATCTGTCATTATTTTCTGTCCTTAGTCTTGCGTGATTTGCCAATGAATTGCAGGCAACCACTATTTCACGTTATACAGACCACAATTATGATGCAAACCTCTGCACATTCTGCAATAGATCTGTACAGTTGAGAGGTATGGTAGGCACTGTGTAGGTTACTCCAATCTGTGTACTGTCCATATGTGTGACCTGTGCAGCTTTCCTGCATTAACAGATATTGACATCTGGACAGTGTGCACATCTCCTACCATAGGTATAGCTGACATGCATAATGCTTGGCACTGCAGTTCTCTGAACATGGCCCTGTCAAAGACAGCAGTGTACCTAGGCCACTACAGCACAACAGCCAGGAGTAAGTGCTGGCCAAATCCTGACAGTATTAACCACACATATACATAGCTCATTGACCCCTGCATATTGTGGGCATGCAACAAGTTATCACTTTTATTGGGACAGCCCTGGCAATGTGTGCTCTGCTGATATTTCCCTGCAAACATACCTGTTACTGCATTTCTGTGGGAATGGGGGGGGGGGCACACCTGTCAACTGTACACAATTGCACAGACTTTGCTGATATTTGCTTTATATTTTGGTTCTATTGAGCATACTATTGCGCCCTGTCTTTGGGACTAGAGGCATATCACTAAAGACCACAGGTCAGATTGTAATGGCATACATTTGAGTTTCAGACTACTTACCCTTCAGAGCCTTACTGCAACTGCAAGACCTGCTGTGCTATCACTGTGTAAGCCTGTAGGAGGGGTATTTCATCATTGTCACCATTTGTGGGCCTTTGCCGGACATTTCTTTATGGTTTTCTACAGCTGACTTACTGGGTGAGGCTGAGAGTGAGTATGGGACCCCCCCACCCTGACATCTATGCCTGTGACTTATGACCCCCAGTTAGTTGGCCCCCCCACATATACTGCAGTGGGATTTGTCACCTTGGCTACTACTGCATAGTGTGGGGAGGCAACTATTGGGAAAACATTTACTGGTGTCCTACATAGCTGTCAATTGTCTTCTGCTGTCCCAGTAGGCCACCCCATTCCCTTGCATGCATGCAGCAATACCAGGACATGCTAATACATTAATTTATTGTTAAGACAACTGACTTAGCTTTTGCCTGCAGTAGTTGTGTGGATGGTGCTTGAGGGCTGCCTATGTCAGATGCATGCAGTACACTGCCTATATATGATAAGTTACAGGTAGTGTGATGTTTGTGTCATCCATTTTTCTGTGTGTGCAGGTCAGAGAGAGGTGTCACTCCCTGGGTGCCTACAGTGTCAGTGTGTGTGTGCTATGCATTGCCTCTTGCCAAGGCCAGGCCATACTGGGGACACCTCCATCTGCCTACAGGAGCTGGCTCAGAGGGTTCTTCCTCAATGTCCCTCTGTGCCTGTGGGGAACTTGGCAATGGTGGAGGGCTGTGTGGCCCTTCCCTGTGCTGTTACCTGCTGCAGCTGTTTCTGCAGGATCATATTGTGTAGCATGGCACATATTATGAACATGTATGCACATGTGGCTGGAGAGTACTGAAAGGCTCCACCAGATATTTCAAGGCAGCTGAACTGTGATGTGAGCATCCTGAACACATGCTCTATAATGACCTGGTTTATGCATGTGCCTAATTATGGCATTCTTGAGTGGGTGTGTGTGCATTTCTGATGGGTGTCATCATCCACGGCTCTGGTGCATAGCCAGCATCCCCCACTAGATGGCAATACGGGATGTCCTCCCTGGCAAATCCCTGATACAGCTGTGATGAATACCAGATGTGGGAGTTGTGATAGCTTCCAGGGCTGACAGCACACACATTAATGATAATGTCCTGTGCATTGCACATGACCTGGAAGTTGATGGAGTGGAAGCCCTTCTGATTTATGTAGACCCTACCCTGCTAACTAGGTGGTGCTTTGATGTGGATGTGCATGCAGTCTATGGCATCCAGTACCTCCAGGTAGTCTGCTACATGGTGGAAGAGGCACATATTGCTGGTCCACTCCTCACGGGTGCTGGGGAAGTAAATATGCTCACCGGCATGTAGTAGCATGTCTTCCAGGAACCGGTTGAGTACCCTGGATGCAGATGCCTGTGAGACCCCTATGATGTCCCCGGTAGGTCTTTGGAAAGTACTTGTAGCTATTAGTCTTAAGGCTACACATACCTTGGTATCTGCTGGGATGGGTTCCCCCTCTGTTGGCTCTGGGTCTGAGGTGAGGCCGGCACAGCTTGATGAGTTGCTGAAGTATGTCCCTGTCCACCCTGTAGTGCTCTACTATCTCCAGATCATGTAGCCCCTGGTAGGTTACCCTGAGTCTGAACACTTTTCTCCTCCTCCTCAGTATGGGGTGGTTGCCAGCATTATCCTCCTCATTGCCCTCAGCCTCTAGCACATATTGATGTATCAAAGTGACAGCAGCCCCTAACATTTTGTCAGTTAAAATCCCCCCAAGTGTGTACACCAATGACACAGAGTTTGTGGGAAAAGCTGACTGAAAGGTGTTTGCACAGTTAATACTGTTGTGCTACAGATGCTGCCTGTATGATTGGCTGACTATAATATATTCCACCTGCTTGCTATTTTATTTGTATTTAATTGCTTTTATTTTGCTATTTCCCTTTTTCTTCCCCTTCCCATTTCTGCCCCTTTTAATCCCAAGGTGCGCCACACAAACCTGCTGCCCAAATGTAAACAGTACTGCTATTTCTGGGGTTGTTTTTTTGTTTTTTTTTTTTGTTTTAGACCCGGTGCCCACCGCACAAACACGTTTAGCTAAAGTAAACACTTTGCAGTTGAAATGGCCCTCCCAGGACGCGAACATGCTCTTTATTTCATGGAATAAGTCGATACAGCCTCAGACACATCCCCTTGCTTAGTTGTGCTTAGCTCAGCTCAAATGGGAGCCATGGAGCTCCAATGTGTTGACACCAAGCATGACACACCCCCTTTTCATGTCAGGTGCTTCTCCTGATTACACTGCAGAATTATAGCTCCTGCACGGTTAGGTGCATTCGGACATGGTCTCCCACTTTGTGATTCAATAAATTTTGCTCATTTGCATACCTCACTGCTTTAGTCCCTTGTTACACCACTACACTGCAGCCTTTCTCCTTAGCAACCACTGTTCCCTGTTATTGTTTTAGTTCTGCATGCTACCCACTATAATGGTAAATTGCAGATTTCACTTATAATTGTCTTTTCACACTTTTTTATTTATTTTCTGCACTATATCATTTGCGTACCACTGGGCTATGCTTAAATGGCCCAAACTGGCCAAAAAAAAAACTTTTATTTTTATAATTTTAGAGCTATATTCCATGCCATCAGCCATATGTTTGGCCATTGGCATGTCTAATGATTATAATACATGTTTTACTTTGAGCTGTCATGCCCTCATTTTGATTTTTGCAGAAATGCATCTGGCTAGTAGCCAAATACATTTCTTCAACAACACTATACTGGCACGGATGCCTGCCTGCTTACTGAATCACTAGTTTACCTCATTCACATGGTTTTCACCAACCAATGATGTAATTAACATTATTCAATGGTGTCTGTGCCAGAATAGTGCAACCAGGCTCATGCACACCCCCAGTCTGGTTTACTGAATTGCAGAGGCTCCGAACTCCATTTTCGGGGAGTGCCACTATTTGGGTACAGGATTTTAGCTTACTGTATCCCTGGTAAAAAAAACACACTCCTCAATACTGGAAAAATAGAAACAGTGTATAAAGTGCTACACATTAAATCACATTACATTCCAATATTTCATTTTTTACTTGTGATCAGTAATCATAATAAACACAATCCCAGTACTGTTTTTGTTTTATTTTCACTTAAATTTGATATAGTTGTATACAAATTTTTCTGTACACACTACTTTGTGTTAAGCAGTATAAAAATCTTATTTGTGATAATGGAGTACATATATCAGCAGGATCATGTTTAAATTTTCTTTTGTCAGTCAGTGACTATTACTTTACATACTTTTGGTGGTGTTTTTTTTGTATGTATTAAACAAGTTACTTTAAAGCAACAAATTCAGACAGGCAGAGGACCAGTATGGCATAGAAACAGGAACATTTATTTAAAACAAATAAAAAATACAAGTGTAAATGCTTTCACGTAGTACCACTATACTTCATCATAGGTTCATAGGTTCATAGGTGTGTACTAGGCTAATAGCCCTGGAGCCTTTACAAGCCTAGCCCATAGAAGTGCCCTGGCATCGTGCCGCCCGACATTAGTTCCCAGTGCCTCTATCTAGTAGAATCACTGGAGTGATCCCCGGGGTGAACTTTCTATTTTCCATCCACTCATCAAGATTTCTCTTGAAGAGGTCCAGTGAGGTGCTGTGTTTGACATGTATGGGAAGTCTATTCCAGAGCATGGGCACTCTTTGGGTTATGAACCTGTCCCTCCAGCATGTTCTGTTGATTGTGGTAATGAGGTTGAGGTTTCTGGAGTGCATGGTGTGGAGGGATTGGGA